>NC_056736.1:273653585-273751085 GCF_019279795.1 Protopterus annectens | reverse complement strand
CCACACATTGTACAAACTCAGTAGGAGGTAAAGATGTTTTGTGGTCAAGTGGGTTGTAACTGGTACATAAGGCATACCTGACACCATCACGAGCATACTGACAAACAGAACAGTCTGTATAGCAGGGAGCAGTAGGCTTGCAGTAGCCAAAGTAATGAAAGTAATGTCAATATAGCTGAAGTATACGATACTGTACATCCAGATACCTTTTGGCAGCTCACTCCTGATACCCCCACATTTTGTAACAGCCTAGGTCATTTATGGTTCTCCCCACCAAGACTCAATAATACAGGCCTATATATCACTGTTACATACACTGGCCTCTGGAGTACACAAGGGCACACATGTATTGTGTGGGTGAAGCCCACACATATATGGCCCCAGCCCCACTGTATATGTGGGGGATACAACAGCAGTGGAGTAATGGCAGCAATGGCAGTGTGTTATACTCACAGCCCACTACAGAACAACCACCAATAGCATGACATATGTGCAAAGCTTGGTATGTGGATGGAGGACAGAGGCTGGAACACAGGCACATATGTGGAACACTGTTGCCATACACTAAGCAATGTGCAGGTGTTACAGGATAGTCTACAACATACCCTTAGTCAGGGAATTGAGGTTAGAAACAGAAATTGATGTAGCCATGTACTGATAGCACATAAAACACACACTGCCAATGTAATATCTGACACAGGACCTGTGTGGTGGATGGACAACACATGATAGGCATACCTCTGTCCTGCAAGAGGATAGGCCCACAGTAGTGAGCTATGCAGACAGACTGCATTCCAAGGTACACTAGTATGTAAACACACACCCTGTAACACCAGTACTATGCAAAGCATAACACAACTAACAGTCTGTCTGTAGTTCCTGATCCTCCTACAGATAAGTGGCCGCTCTGAGTGTGCAGGTTCTCCTGTAAGAGGTATTGCTACCTGCTGTCTGTAACACTGATGCCCACACACAGGAAGGATGTCCATCACACTGGAAATGTAAAGGGACCATGTCCACATGCTGTTGGGATATATAGTGGGTGGTTGCCATGACAGTGGTAATTGGAAGTAGTACACATGTGTAAGTATATATATATATATATATATATATATATATATATATATATATATATATATATACATGGCCATATGTCCTGGACATGGGATGTAGCCCTACCCCAGCCCCTAGAGTCCCACAGTCGTAGTGCAAGGGGATGTCAGGTATGTATAGCAAGTATATTACTAGACTATTGCTACTGTCATTGGGATTGTCTTCACAGACATGGTGTGTGTGGAAGATAACAGCTGCTTATAACATGTGTGCCATTGGCTACTGACAGACATCCTAAGGAAATCAATGTAAAGTACCGCCACTAGCATGTATTTCCCTGTGGAGTGCAGCAAAGATATTGGCCAATGTATGTGGAATTCTGGACACATCATGCACTGTCCAGAGGTATACACATAATCCCTTAATGCACATGTGTATCAGGCCTGACAATATGGATGTAGACAGCCATGTAGATGGGTATAACACATAATGACTGGTATACATTTGACACCATCGGTTTTGGATTCACACACTCCTGTCTGGCCTGATACATAATGACTGCTGGTACAGGGGTGCCATGGACACATACTACCCACTAGATATTGACATACATCTGAACAGCATCCCACTGCTCTGTCTGACATACATGACTTTTAAGGGAGGCCCGGCAGCAGTACATCTGGCAAGTAACTGCACATGACATTTCACTGGGTAAGTACACTAAGCTGCTAGGCATGTAGCAATTCACTGTGCAGGCTACAGGTAGACTGGCTCAACACTAGCCTACATCTTGTATGGGGGAATGCACATGTACCTGCATATATTGCAGGCTCAATGACCATGTCACAGCACAGGGTGAGATACACCTGTGTGACGGTGCATAACCACAACCAATGTGAACAAAGCCACAGCCACAAATGGTAAGCTAGCATACTATTATAGTATATGGACTATCTGTTATAAACCATCCTCATATGTGCCACTCACAGAATGACCCTACATATACTGGGCTGCTACACAGTTTGTTCTGATGGCTGTCTGTGGTATGGAACATGTGTGTGTATGGCCCTACAAACATGTATGGCAAAATGGTACCATACAGTGGGGCAACATGTAACATCAGATAGAAGGGGAGCTAGAACAATGAGATCTACCACAGTCTGTACACAGGCTAAAGTACATATTAACAATACATACACTGCCGACATTCACCATCACTACACAGACCTCAATACTGTACAATCATCCACAGAATGTCCAGGTTATGTCATGAAATATAACCCCTACTGTACATGACGTGTAGCAATCTGAAATATCACTGGCTTGTTATCAGATATGATGACACTATTTATGGTGTACAGCACATATGTACTACTTCATGCACGACATATGTACACAGGTTGACAGAGGTGTGTCTGACAGCACATACACAGGGCCAGTAGAGACATGTTGCTCTGATAACCTCATACATTTACCATAGTAACAGGGTTTGTTGCAACATATGTCCTATGAGGGATATGAAGTCAGTAACTGTCACGGCCTTCACCATCTACAGACTGCAATCCTCACACTACCTTCTGCATTCCACAGATAGATGCACCGTGGCTAACACATGAAAGCAAAGGCACAACACTGCCCAGTCTGCAGATGTCCCTGCAGATGGGGATCCCTCATATACATGGAACTGACATGGCAGGTATTTCAACATGTACAACAGGCATATCCAAACAAACACGGTTAAACCAACATTACTCCACATGCAGTATAGCAGCACTTACAGTCTGTAGTCAGGTCAGGCACATCCCCTTCCTGTTGGTTGCCTTATTTCCACAATGTATGTTTTTAGAGGTAAATCCCCAATCCATCTGAGATGCTGTTTGCCAAACAACAGATCTAGTTCCTGCTCACAGTGACTGAATACGGCCATCACCACCATGCTGTTCCTAGGTATTGGGAGTGTGTTTTTTCATGCGTTTTTTCATGCAGTTGGCTATGGGAATGTTACCACAACTGTTCCACATGCAATCAGCTAGGGGAGGGCTGCAATTCGTGCAGAGACCATCAGCTGATCATGAGCATCACTTAAAATACACATGCTGCTGCCTAAGCAAAGCAGATGTGGGTCTCCACATCCAACAGAGAGGGAGTGGGGAAGGCAGACAGAGGCAAATACATGTCAGGGAGGGGTGGGAGAGTAAAACAGAAGCATGTTTGTGTCACACACCTACCAGTACAGGGTATCAAACCCCCAACAACTATGTAGTGCTATCACAGTTCAATGTACTTATTGGATGCACCACATGGATTACCAGCTGTGGAGCACTCAGAACATAAATGTGATGGTGAGTGACATCTGCAACAGGAATATGGTAGATATACAGTAGGCGATGTACACTTTCCTGTCTGCATGAACAGCTGCCAGTGTCAACACAGGCACACTCACACAGGGATACACACACTGACACACTTGGCAGGGCCAGGAGTACAACTCATCACTAGTGGGATTGCCACAACACATCGATGTGCAGGTATCACAAGCACCACACGGGTCATATGGAGGTCGTATGGGCAAAGAGTATGATGAGGCATCAGGCAGCATACTTTAGTATGCCCTGGGGGGCTGTAGTGAGTGTAGATGTGGTCATATGCACCATACAACACACACACGAACACACAGGGTGTGGGTTCTGACATGCATTGGTGCATGTCTGCACGGGTGTATGGTGGTCAACTGTGCCAGCAAGCTGTACAAGGGTAGGCAATGGATATACCTTGGCATCAGGCCACATGACAATGGTCTGCATTGTGTCTCAGGCCTGTAGTTTCTACATTTGCCCACACAGGTGGGAATTGCATCCCCCATCCAGTCACCTAGGTGACTAGTGTGTGTGGCCAATGCTGTGCATCACTTGCCATGTATATGTTCTTTACTCCATGACATGGGATGGTGTCTGGGATGTGCACACCTCCAACATGCATGTACAGTGACATGTGAAATTGTACCTGGGGTGTCTGGCCCATGTTGTGAACACAGATTATCATCGGATGTGCCAGTCTTGCCCACCTGTGGCAGGAACTGGTAATGGTCAGCAGGGTTACTCTGGACCTACATTGATAGCATACTAACAACACTCCCTGATGTCAGTGTCATCTGTCCATAGAGAGCACGTTGGCAGGCATGGTATGGGAGTCACATGTGAAGGCACCACAGGTGGTGCAGGTGTCCATTTGGGAACATGGTGGAGGTGCACTGTCTGCATGTACGTGCATATTGGACAGATGGGCAGGATGACATGTCCTCTGTAGCCCACTGCTATCACTCCATAGTTACTATCAGCGGCCAATATGCAGTGTACTACCCACATATTGGCTGTTGCCTAGGCATGTGTGTGTACATATGACACATGGTTTGTGTGTGTGCTCTGGGCAACAGCGGGGTTGCTAACTGTGATTGGCTGGCCTTGATATCACATGTCTGTGTATGGCTTTGCACCCCAGCCTCTCAGCTAATTTATATCTGTTATCCCTGTATGGTTGCCATTGTGATATAGTAGGGCCACCATAAAAGAACTGAGCAAAACCCCCTCCACATTGCCTACACTCACACTCACCTCTACAAAGGATATGAGTTATACACACACACAGACACACACACACACACAGACACACAGACACACACCCCTATCATGTCTGGGAGTAGAACCACTACCTAACTAGTTTATTACACTACAGCACTACGCAGTTATAGTACGTGCCACAGACATTACTGGAGTACTTCTTCCCCAAAGGTGTATTTCACAATGAATGACATCAGCAGGATTACCAAAGTAGGGCATTTCAACTGCACTGCAAGTGACTAGCCTAAAATGCATTGCTCCCTACACAGACAGTGAAACGCACACAAAACATCCACAACTGACATGTGTGGGTATAGAACCCCTGACCAAAGTCTATATCACACTACAACATGGAGCCGTTATAGGTCGCACCACAGGTGTTACTAAAGAACTGTCTCCCCGAAGATGTATTTCACAATGAATGACATCAGCAGGATTGCCACAGTAGGGCATTTGAAATGTACTGCGAGTGAGTAGCCTATAATGCATTGCTCCATATACAGACATTGTAACACACACAAAACATCCAGAACTGCCATGGGTGGAGATGGAACACTACCACAGTCCTAAATCACACTACAGCAGTACGCAGTTACAGGATGCGTTATAGAGATTACTGAGCTGCAACCTTATTTCTAGGTGGGCAACATTGGCAGCCTTGCCAAAGTCGAGTATATGAATTCTAAGGAGTGTGAGTACCCTAAAAAGCATTGTACTCTACTCAGTCAGAGACAGAGTCGCACAGATTCATACACACAGTTTCCCAGTCTGAGGTTGGAACATCTACCTAACTACATTATCACACTACAGCAGTATGCAGTTAAAGGATGCACTATGGAGATTACTGGGTTACACTCTTCCCAAAGGTGTATGTCTAGGTGAGTGACATCAGCAGCCTTGTTGACTATATGAATTGTATGGAGTGTGAGTAGCCTAAAAATCATTGCTCTCAACTCAGTCAGGTACAGACGCACAGACACACACACACACACACATACACACACACACACAGTTGCCAAGTCTGGGGTTAGAACACCTAACTACTTTATTACACTACAGCACTACACAGTTACAGAACAGTCTATGGAGATTACTAAGTGATGACTTTCCCAGAGGTGTATTTCTAGGTGAGTGACATCAGCAGCCTTGCCAAACTTGAGTATATGAATTGTACGGAGTGTGAGTAGCCTAAAAAGCATTGCTCTCTCATTGCAGTCAGACACACACAGATTCACACACAAACACAGCTGCCAGGTCGTGGGTTAGAACACCTACCTAACTTTATCACACTACAGTAGTATGCAGTGCCAGTCTTGAAATTACTGAGCAATGAGTTTCCCAGAGGTGTAGTTCTAGGTGAGTGACATCAGCAGCCTTACCAAAGTTGAGTATATGAATTGTACGGAGTGTGAGTGCCCTAAAAAGTATTGCTCTCTACTCAGACATACATAGATTCACACACACACACACACACACACACACACACACACACACACACACACACACACACACACACACCAAATCTGGGGTTAGAACACCTACCTAACTACTTTATCACACTACAGCAGTACGCAGTTACAGGATGCACTATGGAAATTACTGGGCTATGACTTTCCCAGAGGTGTATTTATAGGTGAGTGACATCAGCAGCCTTGCCAGACTTGAGTATATGAATTGTACAAAGTGTGAGTAGCCTAAAAACATTGCTCTCTACGCAGTCAGAGACACAGACATGCACATAAACACACACTCACACAGTTGTCAAGTCTGGGGTTAGAACTACTACCTAACTAGTTTATCACTACAGCAGTACGCAGTTATGGGACGCACCATGGAGATTACTGAGCTACAGCTCTCACAAAGGTGCATTTCACATTGGATGACCTCAGCAGGCTTGTCATAATACTACTATGTGTGTGCATGGGCCATAACCCATTCATGTAGGGGTTGACATGCCACATGCGGGCACACACGGGGTCATGTGTCACAGGTACGTGTATACAACTACTAGATGACTACTTCCTTGTACAGTCATGTTGCACAGCTGGCACGAGCACCACATAGTCTGTCATGCTGACAGATACTGGTGGCTAGTATCTGCAGTGAGTGACCTCTGCACCTCATGTGTTTGGAGCCCTTTGGCTGTGTGCTGGGTGGGACAGGCCCAGATGGCTGCTTGTCACGGTCACCCTCTTCCACACATCTATGTCAGTCTACATTTGGCTTATTATACTGTGTTGTCCTTACATATATGTCTGTAGTCCTATCCAGTGTGTGTGCAAGGCAGGAATGGTGCATACTGACATGTGTCTGCACTAAGAACTGCAACTGACAGATATGTCTGGTCTACTGGTGTTTGCAGACATGGCCTTCATGTGTTTAAGTGTGCGAGCATGCCTAGTATGACCTTTCAGTATGTTGACTGACATTGCCTTCATTCCTCTAAGTGTGTGAGCATGTCCAGTATGGCCATCTAGATTGCATGTGTGGATCAAGCCCAGGTAGTTTGTACAGCGGTGCTGACCTTTGTGTTGTACACCAACAGGTAGCATGCTGTGTCTGCAGGGTATCCATCAGTCATTTAATGTTGGTACATTTCTGCATAGTGGGGGGGGGGGCACCTGACTGTTTCTACATTTCTACACAGGAGTTGGGGGGCACACCTGACTGTTAGTATAAGTGTACGTAGAATGGGGGGGGGCACACCTGACACTTACACATTTGCTAGGACTGTACTGGTATGTCGGGTCCTCCAGTTCAGTCTGTAATCTTGCCTATCGTGCTGGCTAGAGGCATACCAGTGTACTACAGATCTTGCCTTTAAATCATTGCTTGAATCTAATGGAGTTCTGACTGAGTGCTACTGAAACAACTCAAAATATAAATTGATAAGTATATTTTTTGGCACTTTTTCCAAGGTTCTACAGTATCCTAATTGCTTTCGCTAGATTGATTTAGATTTATAATATTTGCTGGCTTCTGATCTGTGTTGAAAGTGCTATTTTTCTGAGTTGAAAGTGCTATTTTTTTCTTCCACCCTTAATCCTGCTGTGTTAAATACTGGCCAAACAACTTGTGTGTTTTATCTGATTGTCTCAAGGCTTGCTAGTATAATTAAGATTCCCTGTTTGTTACCTCTGCATTCATTGCTTGAATCTAATTGAATTCTGACTGAGAGTGCTACTGAAATAACTCGAAATATAAATTGATAAGTATATTTTTGGCACTTCTTTCCAAAGTTCTACAGTATCCTAATTGCTTTTGCTTGATTGATTTAGATATATAATATTTGCTGGCTTCTGATCTGTGTTGAAAGTGCTATTTTTCTGAGTTGAAAGTGCAATCAACCCTGCCCTACTGATTGGTGTTTTCTTTTTATACTTGGTGGCTTTGCAAATGCCCCACCCCTACTGTATATTTGATCTGTGACACTCCTCCCATTCTAGTGTGTTTAGCTCATTCTACCCAATACAGACAGAAGAAAAAAAAATTGCACTTTATTCATCTGCTTTTACTGTGTTTGTGTTTCTTCCTACTTTATTACTTATTTTGCTGTTGCTGCCTGTTCTTAAAAGTACTTAATAGCATTTATTCTGCTGCATTTATTACTGCTTGTTAGTAGCCGATTAAATTGTAACTGTTATTCTAAGCCTTTGGATTACGCACTTAGGCTTCAGACCAGTTGTTTCACATTAGGAAGGTTTGTGGTCTGCACTGTTGTGGCAGGACAAGTAGCTTACATCCTTCTGAGTTGGCAGTTGCTGATTGAAGGCTTAGTGGCTGTTATTCTAAAGTGTATTAGTTCTGGTTTAAGCACTTGGGCTTTGGGCCAGTTTTTTTACATTAAGAAGGTGTGGTCTGCACTCTTGTGGGAGGCTGGATTCTGCCCTTCTGAGCTGGGAATTTCTGGTCACAGACTTATTGTGCCTGCTTATTTGAACTGTTTCTTTCTGAAATTGGTGCGCCTTGTTGCTGTAGCATAGATCAGATTCAGGCCTGCTGAATCTAACTTTGTTTGTATAACTTGAGCACTGATCCAGGCCATCTTTTTTTTGGAGAAGGTTCCCCAGCACCCTAGCAGCAGGAGTGTGCAGTTAGAACTTGTCTGATTGAGGACTGCTGGAGCAGGGCTCACTTTTGAGCTTTTTTTCTGGTTAATTGGGTAACTTGTTTAAATCAGTTTGTTCATTTTCTATTGTTTTAAAAATATATACATATATATATATATATATATATATATATACGTATATATAATTTGCACTTTATTCATCTGCTTTTACTGTATTTGTGTTCTTTCCTACTTTATTATAGGGGCATTGACTACAACTCTGATCTGAGATATATAACAATAAGTATCCTTTTTCTGTGCATTTTTTCTTTGATTGTATCTGCTTTATTTTCTGAAAAAAAAATATATATATATACTTGTTTCCCGCCTGTCTAAGCTAGTATAGTCCAGTTTTCAGGTTACGTGCTGAATTCAGGGCTGTGTTACAAATCTCTGTGTTTGCCCATACCTTACTTGGAAAGAAGGAAGTTTCTCTGTTCACCTGTGAGAGAAGGGAACTTTGAACAGCCTATCTGTCCCTGGAGGAGTAGTTTCAGCCCAGAAATTAGCAGTTTATTGGCCATTCTGGGCTAATTTCCATCTCTTTCATTTCCCTGCTATAAATACCGCATTTTCCCGGTTTTGCATGCCAGGCAGCGCCAGTTAGCTAGGGTGTAACTATTCTCGGCTCCACAAAGTCTCCTCTTTAATTTTTTCCCTTGGAATTAGGCAAACTTTCAACTTAAGCACTCAAGCCATTCATTTCTCAGCCCGGCACTTGCTCAAAACTCATAGCAAGCGCTTATAAACCCTAGCACTAGACCCTTCTATATTGTACAGAAGGACAAAGCTCTCTATTCAACCTTATCAGCCATTCAGTAAAACAGTTCACTGTATCTATCCAGGCATGTCCAGAGGACAGTTTCAGGCGTACTCTCCAGTTCAACTGGTGAATCTGGGCGTTCTGAGGCAATGTTACATTGCCTCATGTACACAGACAACCCTCTCTTCCTACCACCAAACACTAATACATGTGAGAGATGCAATTATACAGCTAAACTGGAAGCTAAGCTCTCTCAACCCAAGGCTGGATCAGACAGTCAAGAGGAGAAGGGAAATACTTGCATCACACCATCAGTATCACATGGACCCACTAAAACAGCACCGGCAAAAAACACACATAAATACACAAAAACATACTCAGAGGGTCTAAATAAAAATCTGCAAATGCAACAGAGACCTCCAAAGCAGACATCCAAGCAACCTCCACCACCCAACACAAATCATGAAACACACACTTCACAAAACCAGTGTGCCATGCAATCACAGCCCTTAAGGCAAAATAACATACCCAACATACTAGTAATAGGTGACTCTATAGTCAGGCACACTGACATCCCACTCACTAGGCTGAATAAGAAGAAGGTTACTGTTAGCTGCCTGTCAGGTGCCAGGAACTGCCACATAAACAAGCACTCAGATCACTCCAGAACAAGTACAAATATGACTCTGTCATTGTCCATGTTGGTGTGAATGACCTGAGCCGTACCTCCCTAGACTACATGAAGTCCAGGCCGGTATGACCCTGACCCGGAGTAACATCCTGCCCTCACCAAGAATGATACCACAGTATAAAGATAAAATTACCAGTTTCCATAATTTGCTAAGTTTCTGGTGTCATTCAAAGGGGATCCAGTGTCTGTCCACCTGGGATGACATGCTCGACAAGCCACGCTGCTTCGCTAGAGATGGCTTGCACCTGTCACCCTTACGCTTTCGAATACTGGCCAAGGCTCTTGCCAACCCCATAGTGCCTTTTTTAGACAAGGCTCAAAAGACAAACCCACTGCCATAAATAGCACAAGTAACAAAAAACTGAGGGTGATGCTACTCAATGCCAGAAGTCTAAACCTCAAAATGCACGCACTCGAGGCACTCCTCAGTATGGAGAAAATCGATATATGTGCAGTAACAGAAACCTGGTTTAAGGCTCTAGAGAGCACCTCAGCACTACCAGGCTACAACTCATACCATACATTTCGGCCACAGAACCCATACCGAAATACAAAAGGTGGGGGTGTATCCATATTCATCAAGGATACCCACACCTCCAGGTTAGTGGCACAGCACAATGCTTCAGAGATCATCCACATGCAACTAACAATAGGTAAAACTGCAATTTAAATTGTTGCTTGGTACAGATCACCCACCGTGTCCCTGGACCCCCCATTCCGCATTTCTGGAAACACTGGGAAATATAAAGGTCCTACTACCAAACACCCTAAGCGTTGGGAGGGTAGCCTTATGGTTAAGGTGTTTGCCTTACAAACACAAGGTGCAGGGTTTGAGTCTCACAAGGGATAATTGGCTAGGCTTAAAATGGCTCGCAAGGGCAGTTAGCTTAGTACTAACCTATGAAACTTATGAAGCCTAATATTGGGTGATTTCAATTACCCACACATTAACTGGGAGAACGACTCAAGTTCTAACTCCCTTACCCAACATTTCCTAGAATTTATAAACTCAAACACCCTGGATCAACTGGTCAACACTCCCACCAGAGGTGACAACATATTGGACCTGGTCATCACCAACATGGGCGACCGGTGCTCCACACTGGAGGTCAACCCCTCGCTGGTTAGACCCGACCATAAACAAATCCCTTTGGATACCCACATTCCACCCTCACCCCTAGAAAAAGAAACCACTGTGAATAACTTTTCAAAAGCAAACTTCACATTACTTAAGACCGAGGTGGAAAGTTTCAAAGTCCCCATGCTAAAGGATAACGTTTGTCCAAGCTGCAAAATCCTTTACTAATGCATTCTACGGACACCTACAAGAATGCATGGATCGTGCTATCCCAAGCAAAACCAAGACTCACTCCTCCAAGAAAAGGAAACCAGTCTGGTGGATCCCTGCCATAAACAAGCTATACAATAAAAGGAGGAAACTAGTACAGAAAATAGTAAAATCCCAAGAAGGGAAGACATCCCTGATCAGTTTCAGCAAGAGACTACGATCCCTCATAAAATCATCCAAGTCAAGTTTCAAAAGAAAAATTGCCAAGGACTCCAAAGATGACCACAATGCATTCTTTAGCTATGTCAAGAATCTAATTAGCAATGCTCAGATCTGCTCGGAGTTAGTGCAGAATGGTACAAAATACACTGAACTGACCGATATTGCCAACATCCTGACAGACAGGTTCAGTGCAAACTTCACTCCCCTCTCACCCCCAAAAGGGCCCATAACCATACCAGAAGAATATAGAGCACCTGAAATCACAGACACTCAGGTTTAAAACAGCCCTCTCCAAAGCCAAAAACACAGCATCAATGGGACCGGAGGGTGTCCCAGGCTGCGTCCTACATGAGCTCAAAGACTAACTAACCCCTCACCTAAACACAGTGTTCAAACTCAGCCTCTCCACAGGTTACGTACCCATAGAGTGGCGCTCAACAAAGGTTATTCTGCTCCACAAATGTGAAGCCACAACAGACCCCGGGAACTATCACCCCATAAGCCTGACTAGCTTGGTCTGCAAGGCTATGAAGCGCATCATCATAGAACTCATTAACGGAGACCTCCAAACACTGCATCCTACCCAGTTTGGCTTTGTTAAGGGCAGATCATGCCTCCTAAACCTAGTGGACTTCTTTGAGACAGTTACCAAGGCTATAGATGAGGGAAATGTGGTACACACAGCCTACCTAGACCTTGCAAAGGCCTTCGACACCATTCCCCATTCTGGTATTGTAAACAAGCTCACCAGCCTGAACATAAACCCCTACATCCAAGATGGGTTGCCAAATGGCTGACGGACAGAACCCACATGCTAAGAGTTGCAGGAGCTAGGTCTGACTCTAAACCAGTTACAAGTCACGTTCCCCAGGACTCAGTCCTAGGACCCCTCCTGTTCGGCATATACTTCTCAGAGGTACTGGCAAGCACAGGAGGACTATGGCTGACCAAGTTCGCAGACAAATGCAAACTAGGGGATATAATTGACTCTGGGCTGACACAGACATCCTCCTGGGGAATGCCACTTGTAACCGGTTAAGCTAGTTCTCCTTGGTTACCTTCCTATTGCTGTTTTCCCCTCCCATTGCCTTCCTGTTTAAGCCTGTGTGCACACAGTGCAAATGGAGTGCTCAAATGTGCACAGAGCTGCTATTTCCTGGTTTAACTTCTTTTTTCTTCCTGTAAAACCCAGTGCGCAGTGCACACTTGCTTACACTTTGTAAAGTGTGCTAGGCAGGTTTAGACACACCCCTAGCTTAGCTGTGCTAAGCTAGGAGCAATCCCGAGCTACAGGACTCCAATCCGCTTACAGTATGCCTGACACACACACCCTTGATGTCACCTATATCCCAGTCTTACACCCAGCTATTCATACTCTTACACTGATAGGTCCTGTCTCACATGCTGGGGAAAACTGGGATTCACTATCCTTCCCCTCATTTTCATAGGATTGCCTGCTAATGCATAGTTACATGTCTCACACCGAGCCTCCTCCCTTAGCAACCACTACTCACTAGCCAAGTTGTCTTCTGCCTACCATTGACTTGCATGTCAGAATACTGAAATAGAATTTTAGTTAGAATGCCCATTATAAGTTTATTTTCTTATTTTCCCCTGATTCCGTTTGTGCACCGCTGCCCTATGCTTAAACAGCCAAGATCGGCGAAAAAAAATATTAAAGTTGTTTTTTTTTTATTTTTTATTTTTTTATTGCTTGCAATGCTAGTGGCCTTATACTTGGCCAATGGCATGCTTGCTCAGTGATATGCAGCCTTTATTTGGAGCTGTCATAGCTCTGTTTTTGATTTTGCAGAAATGTACTCGGTTACTGACTGAGTACATTTCTGCAGATTGCACTAGTCTTGCACAAACTATTGCAAGCTTCCTGGATTGCAAAATCACCTCATTTGCATGGATTTCTCCTGCAAATGAGGTGATTTGCATACCAGGGCTTAGTCCGTGCAGGATTAGTGCTGGAGCTCTCATGCACACCCCTGCCAGCTGTTCCTGGATTGCATGGCAGGCATATTGCCTGCGTGGGCTCCTGCACTCATCTTGCACTCTGTGCAAGCTTTTGAGAATCCAGGGGAATGTTCTGGGATGGAAGTTCTGATAAAAAGAAGCATGCACTAGACTGGATGCCACAGTTACTATGTCTAGGAGGCCTGACTATATATGCATATAATAGCATATATGAAAGAATGTGGTTATCTGAAGTATAGTGGTTATATTGTTTTTCAAATGGAATAAAATGGATGGGAGATTTTAACTGTAATCTATGAAAAAAAAAAAGAGAAAGACAGGAATGGATGTTACGAAGGGTTTAGACAGCTGTAAGGTAGAAAACAAACATTTGTAGAAAGAAATTTTATTTAAATAAGTGGGACTCTTAGGACTAAGAATGCAAACAACAAAGATTAAAGAAAAAACAGTAATGAGTTAAAAGTAGTAGGGTTTTCTTATCATTTAGTAATTTGGGGGAGTTTGGAAAAGGATTTAAATGACTAAATTCGGTAATGTTGCCAAACAAGAATATGAAAGGAGTGCTATGAGGCTTATGGGAGGAGCAGAAACAAGCTCAGGTTAGACAATATTAATTTTTATTTATTTATTTAATATTTGTTAACCAAGAAAGTCAACCTGGAACAAAGGCAATTTTCAGTGGAGGTCTGAGGAGAAATGCTCCAGATGCATGTCTTTGTAACGTGGGAGGAAACCGGAGCACCTGGAGGAAACCCACACAAATGCAGGGAGGACATGCAGACTCCACACACAAAGAACACCAACTGAGAATCGAACCAGAGAATCTCTTGCTGTGAGGCAACACCACTACCGCTGCACCACCCAATTAAGGTACAGAATATGTGGCATATAGAATATGAAAGTGTGGTATAAAACAGTGCTGGATGGGGGAGGTTGGCAAAACAGTTAAGGTGTTTACCTTGAAAACACATGGTGCAGGATTTGATTCTCGCATGGGATAATTGGATAGGCTTAAAATGGCTGACAAGGGCAGTTAGCCTAGTACTAATCTATGAATCTATGAACCTATACAGCTTTAATGGGATATAGCTATATATTTAGGTAAACATTAGGAAAGAAAGGGAGATTTTGAACAGAAAAAAAAAAAGACGAAGGACTGGATCTATAGGCATAGTGGTGCAAGGAAGAAAAGAGATGTCTCCTTTACTAATTAAAAATAATAAAACATATTAGAAAGTGTATACAATCAGTTTTAGACGAGCATGATTTGTTATGCAAGTTACAATGTGATGGTGGAAAGTTTTTTATATATATATATATATATATATATATATATATATATATATATATATATAATTTATATATGTATGTGTGTGTGTGTGTATATATATATATATATATATATATATATATATATATATACATATCTATATATATATATCTATATATATATATATACATATCTATATATATATATATATATATATATATATATATATATATATATATCTGTAAAACGAACTAAGTCCCAAACAGCAAAGAAAGAAATGCAGAAGCACTGAAATCCAATAAACTCTTCTCAACGGGATGCCAAAAATCTTCCAAGTGTAATGAAAAATTCTTTTATTGCGATGCCAGGCAAACGAAAACAGCACGAACAGACAACAGGATAAAACACAGTGTAAATCCAAAGTGAAACACAGTATAAATCAAGCGCTTTCACCCGTACTCTGACGGGCTTTATCAAGATGAACCACAAGCAAGAAGCTGTGTGCTTATAACACAGCATCAATTTCAAATTATACAATTAAAGAACCAATTAATGGTTTGATTGAACAGTTCAAGTTAAAGTGCTACGTGCTTCAGGTCTTATTTAAAACAACATATAGTTACAGTTGTTCTTCGGTGTAGTGAGACTAATGAATATGTTAGATTTGATTCACAAGATAAATAAGAAACAAATTAGTTATGGTACTAAATTTTTTTATGATTATGTTATTTAAGATCAAAAACAAATCAGCAGATTCCAGGTTGTTAAAACTTAAAAAGTTTAAACTATTAAAGTGGGTGTCTTTATAAATCGCGTGGCATTAGATGTGTCGTGGTGTGCATAAATATTACTGAAATAGGTCGCACTTTGTTTAAAGCCAACGACTGAAAGCTGGATAATAAAAAAAAAAAAAAAAATATAATGAATACATAAGTAAAAGTACTAAAATGTAAAGTGCCACAGTAAATAAAAAATATATACATTTCATTATACAACAGATTCCAATATAATATAATATATATTTTATATTTCAGTTAATTTACACCATTAAAAAGATTAATTCCGTGCGACCACAGAACTAAAAATAATTCATTAAAATCTAACATCGAAATCAAATAATTGTAAATATGTAGATGTGTGTGTAAATTAATAAGTTGTCAAATAATTATATTATATTAAAATGTATTATAAACAAATATAATAATATAATAAATGTATAATAAATTGTGTACTACATATTGTACATAATAAATATTAAACATGTTAAAAATATCATAATGGACATTTTAATAAATACTTAAAAAATACATATTATATGGGGGGCAAGAAAGTGTGTGCATATGAATGGAATAAGTGAACAGTAACTGACCAAATATATGTAGACACAAATTAAACGTGCCATAACAAAGGGAGTGAGTTAACTCCTTAGAGGTAAAAAACAATGTCCGAATTTCGGGGTTGTTTAAAAACCTGATCATAACAAATAAATCTGATGAGGTGGTAAAACAATGTGAAACAAGATTAAAAACTGTATATAATTAATATTAATCCTGTTATTTGACCCAAGTGCTTTATGAATCTCAAACAGTATAAAATTACTTTATATCAAGTAAATAATATTGATTACAATTTTGCCCTTCTTAGTTTCAGGAGACTGATGATACTAATGGCTTCATACACATATCTATATATATATATATATATATATATATATGTGAAACAATGCAGGATTAAAGAGTAGTGGAGGAAATGCAAAAACTGAGGAATGATGAGTTTAGATACTAGTGACGAAGAGCATTTATAAAGAGATCTCTGTGGAGGAATGACAGTGTTTGGAAACCGGTGAAAGCACTTATTGTTTCTGGGTGGAATGGTTTAACATATGACTTTATACAAGTTTAGGATACAAATGAAAGTCTCTACTTCTGAATGTGTTAAATGGTTCAATCCAGGGACTTTGGAAAGAGCATGTGTTAAAGTTCTGAGGAAGAATGCACAAATGGGATGTTAAAAATAGAGATCAGACACAATGAGCAATGCAAAGTTTAAAGATTCTCATGAACATCTTGCAAGAAAGAACATCAAAACTGATAGGAAAGGCAACAGAAAAATGAGTCTATGGGAATAAGAGAAAAAAGGTGCTTGGAATAAGAGAAAAAAGGTGCTTGGAATTATTATTAGTTTATTAGAGAGATTGCAAATAACATAACGAGAAAGAAAGGGAGAAGTCATATGGAGCTGAGATACTGTCAAACTGACTTTGTTAAATACAAACATGTAAACTGAAGTTATGAGGGGGTCGGACTTGGGAATACGTTTTTGTAATGCAGTGTCAATCAGTGCATAATATGCCTTTTAATAGTGTATTTATTAATGGATGGCTGTGTAGTTATGCTAAGGAAAGGGGGGTTCAGCAAGGCTGTCCAAGAAGTGGAGTGCTTCTCATTCTAGTAATAAATGCAATGATTTATCTATTGAATAAATAAGATAAAGCGGAAAAGATTAGGAGGCTATGGAAGGACTGGAAGAAGCAGTTATATTAAGCTACTACAAGGGTGCAATATCAGCAGCAAAAATAGTTTCCAGGTAAAAAAAAAAAGTATCAGACTTAGAGATGGAACTGACTCGAATAGGTTTTCTCTTGAAAAGATCTAGAACAAAGGGTTGGAAAGTAAGGTTAAAGTTGGAAGAATTTACTTTGGGGGAAAGTTAAAATGTTAGGAATATGAAATAAAAGCATGGATGCAATATGACAGGAAAAGAGTATGAAAATGCTGAAGCTTTCTTTTTTCTTTTGGAATTTCTAAGCTGAATTCTGTTATTAAAGGAATAATAATGACAGCCAGAATGGTAATCAAATTAAAAACTATTTTATGTTAAGTACAAATTAAGTACTATGTTCATTAGTCTGACTGTTGCAGTAACCTGTTGCTATCTGGGTAGATTACCATAGCTTACCCATCCTGGGAAATGGAAGGCTTTAGATCTAGGAGACCCTGAAGTATGGTCCTAGCAAAGCTTGTTATGGATCTGGAAATGAAATCCAGTTTGCAATACTCTGTAAAAGTATTACAGTGGTCCAAGTGGTTGCCTCTAGAATGTTTTAGAGTATACCTGTTTCCAATATGCCATCAAAAAAGACAAGACTCTGGTAGAATGTGCCTTGATTCTGTACAGAATAGATTTGCCATGGAGGAAATAAAAAATAAATGAATTTTCCTGTCACCTACCATGGCATTTCACACCAAACACCTCAACAGCATCTCATAGCAAGGGATAAACACTGAAATAGTCTGTTTTGACATGGGATACCCTTTCTTTGTCCCATTATAGGAGTTAAACAGCTGCTCAGTTTTCACAAATGACTTTGTTCTGTCAAGACAGTTCTCAAGCTGTCTGTGAATGTCCACAGTGTGGAGAATCCTTTCTCCCTGATTTAAGCTTTTGCATAGAAAACAGGGAGATAGCTTAATACAAAGCAAACTCTGAATCACCTTTTGGCATGAATAACCGACTTAAACTAACCCTATCTGTACAAAAACTAAGGTTCACACACCATAAAGCTTGCAACTCAGACACTCTACTTGCAGAAGTCAGAGCAATGAGTAGCACAGTCTTCCAAGTTATGAACCGTAAATCAGCCAGATTAGTTGGTTCAAAGGCAGACAAAGTTAGCTTTTCCAGCACAAAGTTAAGATCCCAAGTAGGTGCCACCTGTTTCCTTTTATAAACTCGTTTAATGAATTATCATTTGTGACATAGGCAAATTTACATTTATATAAAAGCAATCAAACTGTATTAACAAGTTAATGTTAACAAACATTATACTTCACATATATTGCTATATGTCATATAACCTAAGCAACATTACATAAATAATTCAATTCCTGCCCTTTTTCTTTTTCTTTTATTTTAAACAAGAAACATCTTTGTTAAAGATTTGTTGGCACTTATGACACAAGCAATCATTTATATAAATGAAAACAAACCACACCGACACAATCCTAGTTGCAAGATTTTACATCACAAACCATACTAGCACACTGCCAGTTACAAACATTATACATCATTTATAATCTACACAATCATTTTCAGTCAGACATTGCATAGCTCATTTAAGTCCCGACTTCTATTAAACCTCATTCTTCCCCTATATGTATTGTTCCCACATTTCCCATTTTTCCTATGTAGTTTCCTCCTACCCTTTTCTAAAGATCTCAGTTTCAGCTGTTTTATCTATGTTACTATATTCACTACTCCTAGTACAGCTGGTTTAGATTTTGATTTCCATTTTCTAGTAATTGCTTTTTTGGAAGCCACTATAATTAGATACAGCAAGGCCTTACCATGTCTAGGCAAGTCAGATTCTGTATCATAGCTCAAAAAAATAATCTCCCTCATCACACCAATCCACCAGCCCAGCATCTCCACTACTGCATCCCACAGGGAAACCTTAAAAGTCTACCAACTCACCGCATTCCCAGAATATATTTTCACAATTACCACTTTCTTCCCCATCACACTGCCAACATTTGCTGTCTACCTGAGGAAAAATTCTCTGGAGTCTACTTAGGTCATAAAAATAGCTATGCAAACATTTCCAAGCAAAAATCCTAAATCTTATAGATTTTGAAGCATATTTGGGAGACATACATATATCCTCCCATTTTTTCTTTGTGAATTGCTCATTCAGTCTCTCTTTCCAATCCTTTTAAACCTCCTCTGATTGATTCTTAAAGTTATCATGCAATATTTTATATGCTCTACTAATTTTTCCTTTTTTTAATGGCAGCTTCTGTTCTAGATTCTACTAAAAACTCCACTAGGTCTGATCTTTCATTTAGAACCCCCAGACCCATATTTCTTTCTCTTTTCCTATACTTAGATATCAGTCCTTGATAGAGAAGGTGCTCATTAACCTGCAGTCCAAAAAATTCTTGGCATCTTCCCATTCTATCATCTTTCCCTTTCTAGTCATTTGCTCACAATACTTTGGTTCCTTTGCCAATTTTCTCTAATAAATTCTGGCCCCATCTTGCCTAGTGTCTATATCCCTAATGCCAGTCACCCCTATCGGCAGACTCTCCTTTCTCCATTTCCATGTTGGCTTAGTTCTTAGGATACTTTCTGCTACTTTACAGATATGATATTCTATATGATTGTTGTTATTCTCCTTAAAGTTCTGCATCCAAAATCCCAGACTTTCCTTGTTTCTCAAGCTTCCCCCATTTCATCATCATCCATTTCCACTTTGAAATATAGTTTTCTGCTTGTGCTATGTATAGCAGCCTTAACTGGGTAGCTCTGAAAACGCCTTCAAATCGGGTAATCCCAATCTGCCCTGTTCTCCTGGGATCTTCTTGGGATTAGCGGTAGAATTTTGCTTCTGGTGAGAGAAGAAGCAAAGGAGTATTGTATCCCAACAGACTGAAGCTGTGGTGAGACCAGCATTAGTAGTAACCAGGCAGTACCCATTCATGCGACTCCCCTCTTTTCATCATTCTTGACAAGCTAATTATTTTCAGTAAGTACTGCTTGATTTCTTTCTAACTTCAGAATACCTGCCTAAATACTTCCCCTCAAGTGCTTGGCAGTGCTCTGTACAGACTCAGACACGTTGAGTGGCATTTGTCCTGTAAAAGGACTATATAAGGAAACAGCTCCAGTACTTAGCAATAATGACCATTCCTCCTGGCATGTCTAAAGGTCAGTTCCCTGTGCTTTCTCCTATTAACCTGATGAGCGTGGGCATTCTGAGGTAGTGTAACAACTGCCTCATGTACACAGACAACCCTCTCCTCTTTCCTCCCAACACTCAGACTTGTGAGAGATGCATTTATATATCCAAACTGGAAGCCATGCACTCTCAAGCCAAGACCAAAATAGCTGGTCAAGAGGAGAAGGTCAACACCTGCACCACACCACATGCAACATGTAGCCCTCCAGAACTCCCACCAAAACAGCTCTCACATAAAAACACAAACCACACACCCACCTTCATGGAGCTCTCAATAGAAATCTACCCAAATAGCAGAGACCTCCAAGGCAGAAATGCACTCAACCACCACAACACAGTACAAACCACAAGACGCATAGCTCACCTAACACAGTGTTACCCTCAACCTAAGCCCCCTAAGGCAAAACAGCTTGCCCAATATACTAATCATAGGTGACTCGATAGCTAGGCACACAGATGTCCCACTCACTAGGTTGAATAAGGAGAAGGTAATAGTCAGAGGTCTATCAGATACCAGAATCCTACAAATAACACACACCCTCAGGTCACTCCACAATAAGTACCAGTATGACTCTGTCACTGTCCATGTGGGTGTGAAGACCTGAGATGTACCTCCATGGAATACATGTAAAGAGGCATGGAGGAGTTCTCGGATTATGCGGCCCAGGCAGGTATAGCCCTAGCCCTGAGCAGCCTCCTACAGTCACCCAGAATGATACCGCACTACAAGCAGAAAATGATTGACTTCAACAAATAGCTAAGTTTCTAGTGTCATTCTAAGGGGATCCAGTATTTGCCTGCTTGGGATGACATGATTGACAGACCTCAATACTTTGCCAGAGATGGCCTGCATCTGTCACCCCTGGATTTCCGGATACTGGCTAAGGCTCTTTCCATCCCTATAGTGCCTTTTTTAGGTGATATTCCAAAGACCAATTTACCACCATAACAACTATAAATAAATCTAATCTGAGGGTCATGCAGCTCAATACTAGAAGTCTAAATCTCAAGATGCACTTGCTCGAAGCATTCCTCAAAATGCAGAATGACGATATTTGTGCTGTAATGGAGACCTGGTTTAAAGCAGCAGAAAGCACCCCTGCACTAATAGGCTAAAACTCATTCCACACCATTCTGCCCCAGAACATGGACCGAAACTCCAAAGGCAGTGGTGTCTCCATATTCATAAATGATATCCACACCTCCAGACTAGTAGCCCAGCATAACGCATCTGAGATATTTCAGGTACAACTAACACTGGGTAAGACGGCGATTCAGGTCGTAGCCTGCTATAGGTCCCCAACCATGTTCCAATACTCTCACTCCATGTTCTTAAGCACCCTGGAAACTATTAGGGTCCAACCCAACACTCTCATACTAGGTGACTTCATCTACCCTCCATCAACTGGGAAAACTACTCATGCACCAATACACTTGCCCAACGTTTCCTGGAATACATCAACTCTAATGCCTTGGACCAGCTCATTCTTACCCCCAACTAGAGGAAGCAACATCCTTGACCTGTTTACTACTAATATGGGCAACCGTTGCTCTACACCAATAGTCAATAGCTCCCTGATTAAATCAGACCACAAACTAATCAGCATGGAAATCCACATCTCACCCACACCCCCCGCAAAGGTAACCACCATGAAAGACTTCTCCAAAGCTGACTTTGGGCTCCTAAAAACAGAGGTGGCTAACTTCACAGCCCCCATGTCAACGGAAAATAGATGCATGACTGCTGAATCATACACCAATGCACTGTAGGAACACGTACATAAATTCATGGAACTAGCCACACCCAACAGAACTAAGACGCTCTCCTCCAAAAAAAGGAAGCCAATCTGGTCGTCCCCTGCCATTAATAAGCTCTAAAATAGAAGGAAGAAACTGTTGCAGAAACAGGTGAAGTTCCAAGACTGGAAAAACAGGTCTAGATTAGATCACCGAACACTTAAAAAAGCAAACGGTGATTGATTGACCCTATGTAAGTGAAAGCTTAAAATATCGAAGCAACAGAAACCCAAATTTTTTCCTAGGGAAAGAATTTGGTTGTCCATTTCTGTTGCTTCAGTATTTTCAGTGCTGTGGTGGAAAGTTATGGGTCGGGTTCAGGTAAGTGTGCAATTGTGTGGATGCGAGTGTTAGGGCGGGTTAGGTGAGTTAGGGTTAGGGCCCGGGTTAGGTATGTGTTTGATTGTGTGGACATGAGGGTTAGGGCGGGCTAGGTGAGTTAGGGAGCGGGTGAGTGTGCGATGGTGACAGACCTTAGGGTTAGGGTTTGGGTTAAGGTAAGTGGATAGTTAGTGCTGTGTGTATAGTTTAGCATAGGGTTAGGTGTCAGATTTTAGGTGTATGTGTGTAGATTGCTGTTTGTTTGGTGTTCTTGTGTTGTGTATATGTGTTTTGGATCAGCAATTTTCTTTTCCTAGGAAAGAAATCGCTGTTCTGACAGTTCGAGATTGTAAGCTTTCGCTTACATAGGGTCGATTAATCACTGTTCGCTTTTTTAAGCAATTGGTGATCTAATATAGACCCTGGAAAGACTCCCTTATTAGCCTCAACAATAAGTTGAGATCCCTCATAAAAACCTCTAAAGCCAGCTATGAAGGCAGAATTGTGGCAAACACTAAAAACAACCACAAAGCCTTCTCCAGTTATATCAAGAATCTCCATGGCAATATCCAGGTTTGCTCTGAGTTACAGCACAATGGTACCTCCTATACTGAGCCAATAGATATTGCCAACATACTGACTGACAGATTCAGTGTCAACTTTAACCTCTCCCCCACAAAGGACCAATCACAATACCAGAGGAATGCCAGGCACTCAGCATTACTGCAGCACAGGTTAAAGCTGCACTGTCCAAGGCCAAGAATACAGCTTCCATGGGACACGACAATATTCCTGGATGTGTTTTACATGAGCTACAAAGTGAACTGGCACCACATCTGTGTGCCCTGTTCAATCACAGCCTCACCTCAGGCTTTGTCCCTACTGACTGGTGCACTGCTACAGTTATCCCTCTCCATAAATGGGAAATGACTACAGACCCTGGGAATTATTGTCCCATTAGCCTGATGAGTCTGATATGTAAGGCTATGGAGCACATCATCATGGACCTAATTAACAAGGATATAGGGATTCTTCAGACTCTAGATCCCACTCAGTTTGGTTTTGTGAATGGTGGATCATGCCTGCTCAACCTGGTTGACTTCTTTGAGTCAGTCACACAAGCTGTGGATGAGGGCAAAGCAGTTCATACAGCCTACCGTGATCTGGCATAGGCCTCTGATACCATTCCCCACTCAGGAATTATTGATAAACTCATCAAACTATGCATCAACCCCTATAGCACTAGGTGGGTTGCAAATTGGCTCATAGACAGAACCCACAGTGTGAAAGTAGCGGACTCCAAGTCAGACTGCTGACCAGTCACGAGTGGAGTCCCACAGGGATCGATCCTGGGTCCTCTCCTGTTTGGCATCTACTTCTCAGAAGTCCAGGCCAACACAGAGGGACTCTGGCTGACCAAGTTCGCAGACGACTACAAGCTGGGAGCCATTATTAACTCTCCAAGTTATGTAGACATCCTACAGAAAGGCCTCACTGAGACCAATGACTGGTGTCAAAACCATGGCCTTAAGCTTAATGCCAAAAAATGCATTGTCATCCCCTATGGGAAAAACCCAGTTTCCACTAATTACCACATCAACAGGAGCCCACTGAACACTGAAGGTATTATAAGAGATCTGGGGACACAGGTTGACAGCAACCTCTCCTTCGACCACCACATTGCCACTGCGGTCAGTAATTCCTTCTATGTGGCACATCTCATTACCAAGGGTTTTGCATTCAGGAAGAAAGAAGTCATCTCTCGCTACTCTTCCCTCATTAGGCCAATCATCGAGTATAATGCCTCACTTGGCATGTACCTCACTAGACACATGCAACAGCTGGAAAGGCCAGAAAAGTACCTCATGAAGAGGATTCTAGGCCTTAAACACATATCCTACATGGACAGACTCAAAAAAACTTCAGCTATTCTTTGTCTCATATCATCTACTAAGAGGTGATCTCTACTTGACTTACAAAGCCATGTCTAACCCACCTCTGTTAGAAATGCTACATCTAAAGAAATCCCAATCCCCCTACACCACACACACTCCAGAGACTTCAACTTCATTACCACAATCAACAGAACATGCTGCAGGGACAGGTTCATAACCCAGAGACTGCCCATGCTCTGGAATACACTTCCCATGCATGTCAAGCTGAGCACCTCACTGGCCCTCTTCAAAAAAAATCTTGATGACTGGATGGGAAATAGAAAGTTCACCCCGGAGATCATTCCAGTGTCTCTACTTGATAGAGGCACTGGGAACTAATGTCAGGTGGCACGATGTCAGGGCACGTCTATGGGCTAGGCTTGTAAATGCTCCAGGGCCATTAGCCTAGTACACACCTATGAACCTATAAGAATCAGCTTATCCCACATGACCCTTGCTGTCTTTCCCTCCCAGAAAAAGTCCTTTAGCTCTTTATTAATTCCCATCCACAACTTCTCCTCTGGTTGATAAAAATATGCCTGACCTGTGTATAATACTAATAAAGCTAAAACATTTAACTGCTTGTATCTTACTATCCATATCCACATAACAAAGTTTTCATTTTCTCAGTTTTTGTATTATTATTTGTTTAGATTCAATCCACATATCCTTAGTTGCCACGCCAGTATCAGTTTTAATCCATATTCATAAATACTTCATTTTATCATGTCCCCATAAATATAGATATTGCAAAACCAATTCATACATGGGTACATAATTTACCACTATTGCCTTTGTTTTACCTTCATTAATTTTGTATCCCTAAAAGATTTGAAACTGCCTCAGAATGTTTTACAACACTGTAATGTCTCTTTCTGGTTTTGTCAGGTATAAAATATCATCATCTGCAAATAGAGCCAGCTTTTCCTGCCTACCTACCAATTCTATCCTTGAATTTCTGAGTGCCTTATTTTCTTTGCTAGTGGTTCTAAATATAATGCAAATAACAAATGGGAAAGAGAATACCCCTGCCTGGTTCCTCTGCTCAAGCAGAAATTATCACAGAGGAACCCACCCGCTTTAATTTTTTTTCCTCTGATCCCTCGTATATCTTCCTAATCAACCTTATATTTTTTTCAGGAAATGCAAATGCTTCCATTGCCCTGTTCATAAACTCTCAGCTTAACTCTTTCATATGCTTTCCCTGCATCAAGACTCACCGACAACAATGGTATTCTTCTTACATTCTGCTTCCCTCTAGATCATCAATATTCTGTTGATGTTGTCAAATGTTTGCCTCACCGACACAAAACCAAATTGACCCTTATCTGCAAGTTCTGGAATTACTCTTGGTATTCTTTTAGCCATTAGAGACATGAACACTTTATAATCACTGTTTAATATTAAAATGGGCCTGTATGAAGCTAGATCTGATGGATCTCTACCCTCTTTAGGTTTCAGAGATACCATTCCTTTCTTCCAGGATGTTGGTACTGCTCCTCCTCTTAAAATACTGTTAAACAAAACCTTCCAGACCTTTATCAGTTTTTTCCTTCCTAGCTTCCAAACTTCCACAGGAATACCATCTATTACTCTATTCCTGGGGGCTTTCTTGTAGATTGGTTGTATATCACCATTTTTATCTCTTCTCCTCCTATCCAAACCAGCAGTAATTAAGCCTCACCTACGTCTAACCTTTAATTCTTCCATAAACATTTCCATTTGTATCTTTTCTTGATTTCCATATTTCTCTGCTTTATACAGACTTTCATATAATTTCCTAAGTATTTCTAATACCGCTACAGATTTCTTGTTACCTTAATGTTAGCTTCCTTGTTATAGGCTCTCTAAGCTTGGCAGCAACCCTTTCTACTTTCTATTACCTGAGTTGTTGTCCTAAAAGTTTTTGATACTAACACTAGAGCACAAAAAACAGTTGCTTAACAGCAATCTTTCGAAATTTGTGTACATTACCAAGGTAATCCCTCATTTTCTGCTTAGCATTCTGCAGTTGATCCTCTTCTTTTTCTGTGAGATCCCCCCTATCCTGCAATACTTTAACATTTGTCAGTCCCTCTAAATAAGTCTTGTTACTTCATAGCCATAGCTCCCTTTCTTTTATTTACACCCTATTTTTAAACTCAGAAGCAAGAAACAGAAACTTTCCTGTGACTGCCAAAGATGGTTTCAAAAACTAAGCAAAAGGTCTGTATAAAAACTGAAACACACCACCACAGGCTACTAAAAATTATGCTCTTCAGAATAAAATAAAAACTTTAATCATATCTGATCTAAGGAAAGCGCTTATCATATACAAATCAACAAATTCTTTGTTTTATCACTTTACAGCTAATTTTAAGTCTTAACAGTTAAAGATTTTATTTTATTCTGAACAGCATACTTTTTAGTAGTCTGTGTTGGTGTGTCTCAGTTTTTACACAGACCTAGTTTTAAACTCCACCTTAATTTTATCCCACTTCCTAGCTATATTTTTGGAAGAAATTACTATCCTCTCAAATAGCTCCCGAATAATCTCCACTACCCATTCCTTAAATTCCTCTCCTTTCAACAAACAGGTGGGAAAGTGCCAGTGTGTCATTTTTATTTCATTGCCCTGTGTTTTTATTTTAGTTATTATTAGCACATGAGATGAAATAGTTACTGGGTGTGTATCAAGACCTTAAATTTAATGTACACATTCTTGTGAAATGTAAATTCTGTCTGGCCTAGCTCAATTTTTATATCTTGGGGAATAATATGTAAATTCACTCCGAACTCCTATTACTGAATTCACATCTTTCATGCCAAATATTTTAATACATTTCTTCAAAAATCTACCCTCCTTTGTTATACGTTCACTTCTGGGCCCACACACACATCTTCATTGCTGCAAATCAAATTCCAGTCCCCAACTATATGTAATATTCCTTGCTGAAAACGAATTATTTCTCCCACAATTTTCTTAAGCTCCATTACAACAGTTTTAGATGGAACATAAATACATGTCAGTGTAATCCTCCTCCCTTGCCCATAGCCACTTAGCACTACAAATCTGCTATTATCTTTTTATCCTCTTCTGTCACTGTTGGAGCTCCTTTTGCAATATAAGTACTCATCTTTTCCTCTGTCCCAGATAGTCTGCTGAATAATCATTCTGAAACCCTTTCTTTATCAAATTCACATTTTCCGTTCTATCCAAGTGTCTCTTGTAACACAGCTATTTGCACTCTACATCTTTTAATATAGTTCACTATTCTTTCTTTTTTGTATTTATCTGTGAGATCATTGACATGTAAAGACATTACAGAGGGCATCATTATTAAAAAGTCATTATTCCCACCTTTTAAGTAGAACACCTTGTTTGTTAAATGTCTAATTCCAGCTTTTGTGTTACATGCATACACTGTCTGGTAGGTTGAACTTTTATATAGTTGTTTCTTATCATAGTCATTTGAGCCAATGTCACATCTTACAAAACATTTTGTTTTATTGAAAGCCCTCAAACAAAAACAAACCCCCATTACCCCCTAAAACCTATTAATTTAATACTAACACACAAAACTACGTATATCTTCAAATACAGACGTTTTACACTCACAGACTTGAGTTAACCTAAAGAAAGGTTTTCCATGCTAAGTGCTAACTGGTTTTATGTTATCTTTGTAGCTCTCCCAGCTGGGAAAAACCCAGAATGCTTTCAGATAACATCATTTCCTAGCCAGTTTCTTTATCAAATTATCTCCATGGAGACATGAGAACCAGATAGCCAACTTCTCATCAGATTGTCTCCATGGATACATGAGAACCAGACAGTCAATTTCTCTTGTTTGCATGGAGACATTTGCACCAGATACAGAATTGCTACTAAATATACATTCATTTGCTAGAAAAAGACTCATAATATTCAATATTCTTTTTCATTTACTTTCTTTCTCTTACAAATTGTTACTAAATCATTCTAAGGACCTGAATCCAGTCATTCCCTCCATGCAAAAATAAGTAAAAGCAATTCATTTTTCTTTTGTCATGCTCTTTTAAAAGGCTTTTTTTTACATTGCAGTGCCTACAGTTGTTAAAATTTGACAAGAAGAATGAGAGAAGGGATAAAAAGGGAAAACGGAACAGCAGCACTTATTTAACATCCCCACTACACTTAAAATAACGGAGAAAAGTTTACTTTATAGCAAACAAAGAAAACCATACAGCACAAAAATAGTACTATTAAGAAAAAATGTTTTCTTTACTTACAATTAACTTTTTTCTCTCTCTCCTTTCCTCCCCAAAGCATTTTCCTGAACATTAATGACATGAAGTAGGGCATATACTTTAGAGTCCCCCATAAGTCCAATAGATTCTGAAAAAGTCCAATATTTCCAGATTTTCTTGTTCTGTCATGTTTCACAAATATAATTATCACATTGCAATCCCACATTAAGTTACTGGAGTTATTGTAGTTGTCTTGCATCTTCCTGTAGGTTATTGGAAGTCATGTCTGGAAGTTGCATTACTTTTTCTGAACAGCAGCAAGACTTTCCCCAGTGTTTCTTCCTCACTTTTTGTAGCTGGATTTTTTTTAGGTGCTCTGTATTTCTCTTTTCCTGGCATCCAGGCTGTACACTTACTAGCTAGTTACTGAAATGCACCCATAAACACAAAAGTCTACTGGCGTCTGTTGAATTTCATTTTCCCACTGGAAGAGCTAGAGTTAAGCTCTTACTCACTGTGCAGCCATCTTGGTAGTCCTTTCTTTTCCTTGTGGATCTTGAGATACAGCAGGCTGGATGCATGTGTGGAGGGAAGCCAGAGATGTTTGAAGACTTGTTGACCATTATATCCTGGGCAGGAATAACCCAAATAGCCACAAAAAAATCCAAGTTTGCAAGCAAATGGTTAACAGTATTGTAGAAGCCTAGTGAAAAGAGGTTTACATACATACAAGTCTTCTGATGCAGTTCAATATAAAATATTTTCTACTTTTGCAAGATTTCCTTGCATTAGTCCACCTGGCTTGATTTAAGATGGTTAATAGTTGAAAGGAAAAGGGCTCCTGTTAGGGTTCAAAATTCAATACTCCAGATTGACAGGTTCAGTGTCTGTAAAACAGACTAGGATCTTACATTGATGCTGTGCTAGAAAGGACTTGGCTAGAGGCAGGGATTATGGAGGAACAGCAGTCAGATTCTCCAAGAGAGAGAAAACCATGGATGTCTAAGCCAAAAAGCTATTATGAGGAAGTTTGATTTGTCTTGTTTTGCTTTCAGCAATACATTGATCATTGTCAGTGAAAATGGTGGGAAGGCGTGCAATATGGACATAGTCCAAGAGAAATAGAAGACATATTTTTCATGAGGAATAAAAGAGCAAACATTTTTGAGATGGCTATTTTGATGAGCAGCAAAGGTGTCTACTTTTGGCATTCCCCTATCTCAGTGCAATATTTTGAAACATGTGTGGTACCAACTCCAGTTCATGGATTCAAGTTATCTTCTAGCTTAAAAAATGTGCTAGGCTATTCTGTAAGCCCAGAGATGTAGTACTGACAATTGTAGACTGTGCTGTATAACCTAGTTTCAAGGCAGATCTGGAAAGACCTGGTTTCACTTATTTGCTGATGTACTAGATGACTGCAGTGCTACAATACTGATTTGGAGATGGCCCTGATGAAAACTGTCCTCAGTGGAGCTTTCAGGTTCCTGTAGACTACCTCCTTTAAGTTGATGTGCTGAGAAAGTACAGTGGAGTAAGCTGAATTTACCATAATAGTAGATGTTCGAATTATCACTGCTGCAGTAGCCTTAGTCATACAGGTTATAGCCTGCCAAGGATATAGTGGTTGTCCAGTTTCTGAATCCTTAGGGCACCTTCCCCCCACATAAACTGTCAAGCAACTCAAGTTAAGCTGACTAAAAGATAAGTTTGGGTGCAAAGCCCTTCAGAGCTTTACTATCAGTAGAAAAAGGGAGGCTGAGCATTGAAAAGACTATGCTAGGAACAATAAAAGATAAATGTCCACAAACCAGCATAAAACAACACACCAAAAAACAAGGGGAATGGACAAAGGAAGTTGTTACTGCAGCAGTGATCATTCGACATCTACTGTTATGGTAACTTCAACTTATATAACTGCGCTATGTTCATCATATCACTGCTACAGCAGCATTAGCTATAACTACATTTAGGAAGTGGAAGGAGAAGAACCCCTGGAAAATGGTCCTAGCAAAGCTCTATCTGGGCTTAGAGAAGGAATCAAGCTTTTAGTGCCTTGTAAAAGTATGTACAGAGGACCAAGTAGGAACTTCTAGAATATTTCTAGAATCCAACCCTTTCCAAAAAACTTTGATGAAGCCAAGGCCCTAGCAGAGAGGGATTTGACCCTGTCTGAAATAGATTTGTTATGGTGAGTACAAGAAAATGTTAGTAGCCTTAGACGACCATTTGGAAACAGTCTGTTTTGACATAGGTTGTCCCTTCTTCTTACCTTCACAAGAAATAAACAATTGATCCAAAGATCTGAGAGATACAGTTCTGTGAAGATAGTACTTGTGTTATCTGTCGACATCTAATGTATGGACTACCCTTTCTCCCTCATTTTTAGATTCAGCAAAGAAAATAGACAAATGGATAGTAAACTCAGATACCACTTTAGGAATAAAAGAAGGATTAGTTCTGAAAGAAATGCTGTCCCTGTGGAAATGAGGTAAGGTTGACTCACCATTAGAGCTTGCAACTCAGGCACACTTCTTACAGAGGTCAGATCAACCAGTAAAATTGTTTTCCATGTCAAGAACCTGAAGGCAGCCAGATTAGATGGTTAAAATGGAGCAACTTTTAGCTTTTAAGATCCCAAGGAGGGCCTAAAGGTTTACTTGGTGGCCTCCTATGCTAAACCCCTTTCAGGAGCATTTTGATATAAGACTGCCTTGAAAGAGGAGGATCTATGGGCATACATGCTGAATGGCCAACAAATTAACCTTGATTTTAACATTATGTTAGCCAGATATAGGACTGTTTCTTAAACCACTTTATACAAAACCTCAACTACAATATTAACATTTTCTGCCCAATCTCACCTCCACTTCTTTGAATTTCTAAGCAATACTAAAATTATCCATTACCTTCCTAAAATACCCACTAATACACCTCTTCAAATGCTCAATGTTCAACATTTACTAATGCATAAGTATATTTTACTGTAATAGATTACATTCATATCAAAATAGGGCCAACTAATTAGCAAATGCATGTGTAATTATTAATGTATATTGCTTAATGTCTGTTCATGTATATTATTGAATGTCTGTTTAAAAATGTTTTTTATACATTGGAGCTTTTCTCCCTGGGCCTCTGCTGAAAAATAAACCCAGTCATGCAAACCCGAAAAACAAAAGCAAAATAAAAAATATATTTTTTTAAAAAATAGCGTTTTAATTTTCTATTATTTTCCAAGTCACTAATATCATTAGCTGGTTTCACATATGTGATATGGGTAAGTGGGACATCTAAAAGCTGAGATGATACTTGGTCAGGCTTATACCTCTCAACCTCCAGGTGAGAGAATCTGGGATAAAGGACCTTAAACTTAGGGACAAATCAGGTACACTTAATTAACATCCTATATGCATACTCAAGTCAGCACATTAAAAGGCATGCCCACACATATTCAGCTGCTCAAAGATAGGGCATCATTTTAGATCATTTATTAAAAATAGTTCACTGACATACTCATAATGTGAGATTAATCATATTTTCAGACAACTGTAAAAAATTCAAGGAATACACACTCACCAGGACCCGTCATCACACCCGACCCAAGAGAGTTATTTTTAATAAAACAGGTGCTTAAACATTTGCAAAACACAAATACATAGTTAATATGGAAGCAATACACACAGTAAGGCAATTCACATTCAGACTATTGACAAGACAGACTACTGGCTACAGGTTTACATGTCATTTCCCCCCATTATCATATCAAATTAAAACAGTTGCAAAACTTCAGCCTCTTGGCAGGCAGAGTGAATTTCTGTAACTTATGCTGTAGAATGTTCTTTGTTATAAGCAGCTGTTGCCTTTCTTGCTGCTTCCAGCATGTCCTCATTCACCTTTATCACTAATAAAGTATTTAGTTTTTTTGGGCCAAGTGACTGTCTGAGCTCAGTTCTGACTTGTAAGCCAAGCTAAATGCTCATTCTGCTTCACTGTGTGAGTGTGGCAAGCAGAAGACAGCTTGCATTAGTTTTTGAAAGGTTAGCAGTCTCATGCTGAAGAGTTACGAAGCACCATGGACCAGTACTTTAGGAAATAAGATGTGTCTTTTCCATATGACCACTCAGTCATCTGCTACACTGAAAATTCCTCAATCAGTTTGCAACTCTCTACTTGTGAACTACAAAATCTGAGACGAGTGCCAATATCTGCAATAGTAGTGGAAGAAAGCTGCAGTTCACAGCTGGATCTAATAAGCTGGCCATGGTCTGCAACAGAGGATCTCAGCAGGAAAATGTTTTTTCATTTTGAGTAGGACTGCACAGTAAAACTGCTTGGCTCTCATGAAACATTTCTGTTCTACTGTTGTATGCCGTATATGATCCATACTGTCATCCAAATATGTTTCTGCATCAGGACCAATATGGATTCCACTGTCTGGATGTTTTCTTGCAGTTCAAGAACTGAATCAATAACAGTTACATTCACTTGCCCTTCCAAGCAACAAGTTCTGTACAACACTGAATGCTTCAGCTCCACATCATTTAATTTTGTGTAGTACATGTAACATTCAACCTCTCCTTGCACTATTTATTTTTACTTTTTTCTTTGACTTTGTAAGGTCACTAGCAGACCTCCGAGCCAGACCTTTGCCCCCCTCCCTTCCTTCTTTCCTCCCATCCTTCTTTCCTCCCACCCTACTCTGTTTTCTCTGAAGTCCTTACTACTCTTTCTGACACTTTTCAGTCTACTTTTGTGTGTCTCCCCTACTTTCTTCACCCTTAGCCTGTTTTTTTTTCTTCTGCCTAGCTCTTACTCCACTTCCTGGCTTTGTATAGCCTGGTTCTCCTGTTAACCCTTAGCTGTCTTTTCTTTTTCCCATGTATTTCCCTTTGTAGTTAGTCAGCTCTTTAGTCACCTTCTTTTTTCCATTCTAGCTCCCTAGCGACTGCATTCATAGCCATCCATTTCTTCTCTATACATTGTTTTTCTTCTCTTTTGCTGCTTGCTGAACCTGGTCCAATATATACTATATGCGCTTTCCAACTGCATACCTACATTACGTACTCTCATCTTTTTTTCCCTTTTCCATTCCAATTTTCCCATAATGCCTTGCGAGTTCAAAAACCTTGCCTTGGCGTTCCATGCCATTATTTCTTAACTCTTGGATACTATGTGATATGGTCTCAGTCCCAGTGGTGTATGTGTGCTGTGTAAGAGCAGCAGAGTGCTCTTTTGTATTTTTTTATTGTGTCTACTACTAGGATTCTGCTCTATCTTGGTAATTGATGTTTGCTTATTTTGCAATCTACGGTTCCTTAGATTAATCACGCTAGTTACAAGGTCTGTTATTAATACAACTGCAAGTGACTAGAGCTTAATTTTCTAATCGATTTACATCTCTGTATCATAATGATTGTATCTATCAGGGCTTATAATAATTGTTGTTGTATCTTTCGGCTTTTCCCGGTTAGGGGTCGCCACAGTGGAACTCCAGTCCACTAATGATTGGCAGCAGATTTTTACGTACTGAGTTGCCAGCCCTGACGTACAACCTTCAACGAAGGTACGCCCATTCATGCATGTCTCCACACAGAAGACACTTTAGCTGAGAATCGAACAGGACAACGTCTTACTGTGAGGCGACAACGCTACCGCAGCACCAGTCTTATAACAATATAGAACTGGAATTTGATTTTAGCTTCCTGATTTTTAGCCTTGTTATGCAGGCATGTCATGCTACATTACTTATACTGCCATTATTGAATTAGCCTGTTTCTTGTACCCTATATTATGAATACACAGTAACCTAAACTCATAATTACCAGGAGTTTGCATCTGCCTTGCTGCCTTTGTCTGGTCTGGTTTGATGAATTTCTGGTCTATAGTTATTCATGCAGCATAGGTCTTTGTGTATGCTACGGTCATATGATAGTTCATGCTGTGGTCTTTAATTCTGGTTATGACACTGCAATATTTCAACAAGTTCAGTCCCTTCATGTTTAGGTATCAATTCTGAGTAGATGTCTCGTAGTTATTATCTCATCTTGTTATTGTCAAACCCTCCTGCTAATTGTAGTTTCTGATATATGTATAATTATTTCAATACATTTTATTCACTGAAATGCATACATACGTGTAGCTTGTACTGCAGATGTCTATAATGTACCTGGAATATTTCTGCTTATTGTTTTAGAAGTAGTTTGTTTGAATCTGACTGTAGTGATTGTGGTTTTATTTTACTTTCCTTCAGAGCTGTACTGATTTCCAAGGTATTCTTGACTTCTCCTCTCCTTAACACACCCTACACTCTCCTGCTGTATTACTATTTACTATGGACTCACCTCCTCTCATCTTTAACCTACCTTTCTTTGCTTTCCTAGACCTAATGTAACATTTTCTTTCTCTACATCACTCTTCAGCCTTCACCATTTCTCTCTTGTTATCCATCTCTACTTACAGGTTTTGTTGGCCCACTATCTTGCGTCTTTAATTTACTTATGCATGCTTCTCTCTTTTTTTATCTTCTAGGTAGAAAGCTCAGCTGTTTCACTTGCCCTTCCATGCAGCAAGTTCTGTACAACACGGAATGCTTCAGCTCCGCATCTTTTAGTTTTGTGAAGTATGCGTAATATTCAACCTCTCCTTTCACTACTTATTTATTTTTACTTTTTTCTTTGACTTTGTAAGGCCACTAGAGCACACCTCCGAGCCAGACCTTTGCCCCTTCCCTTCCTTCCTTCTTTCCTCCCACCTTACTCTGTTTTCTCTGAAGCCCTTACTACTCTTTCTGACACTTTTCCTTCTTCTACTTTTGTGTCCCTCCCCTACTTTCTTCACCCTTAGCCTGCTTTCTTTCTTCTGTGTAGCTCTTACTCCACTTCCTGGCTTTGCATGGCCTGGTTCTCCTGGTAACCCTTAGGTGCCTTTTCTGTTTCCCATGTATTTCCCTTTGTGGTTAGTCAGCTCTTTACTCACCTTCTTTTTTCCATTCTAGCTCCCTAGCGACTGCATTCTTAGCCATCCATTTCATCTCTATACATTGTTTTTCTTCTCTTTTGCCGCTTGCTGAACCTGGTCCAATATATACTATCCGTGCTTTCCAATTGCATACCTACATTATGTACTCCCATCATCTTATTTTTCGTTTTCAATTCCCCTTTTCTAATAATCTCTTTTGAGTTCAAAGACCTTGACTTGGCGTTCCGTGCCATCTTTTCTTAACTTTTGGATACTATGTAGTATGGTCTCGGTCCCGGTGGTGTGTGTGTGCTGTGAAAGAGCAACTGAGTGCTCTTTTGTACTGTTTTACTGTGTCTACTTCTAGAATTCTGCTCTGTCTTGGTAAGTGACATTTGCTTATTTGCAATCTATGGTTCCTTAGTTTAACTGCGCTAGTTAGAAGGTCTGTTACTAATACAACTGCAAGTGACTAGTGCTAGTTTTAGCTCCCTAGCGATTGCATTCTTAAGGCCATCTACTTCTTCTCTCTACATTGTTGTTCTTCTCTTTTGCTGCTTGCTGAACCTGGTCCAACCCGCTCTATTCGCCCTCACTGCACTTGGGCTCACTCCGCTCCCCTACCCTACCCCCATTCTCAGCCACCCCCAGATCAAATACCTTTAAAGCTAACCACATTAATCCCACCCATTTCCTTAGCCAACCTCCTATAACCTTAATCTACCTAAACCTTCCCTTCCTACCTTTATCTCCTCCTACCTTTTTAGCTCTATTTCTCCACCCATCTATACTCCCCACCCTCTTACCTCACATCCTTTTACTCTTACAGCCACTCTTCTATTCATAACACCTGTTGTCTCTTTTCTATTATACAGACACTAATCACCAACATGTCCATTACTTTTTTCTCATGCTCTCTTCATCTCTCCTTAATATGGGTGGCCTAATGGTTAAGGTGTTTGCCTTACAAGCACAAGGTGCAGGGTTTGAGTCTCACAAGGGATAATTGGCTAGGCTTAAAATGGCTCGCAAGGGCAGTTAGCCTAGTACTAACCTATGAACCTATGAATACCTACTCTTCTTTTATTTTTCGCTAACCTTACCTCATACCACACTTAAATAATCCACCAAAGTCTTCCACCATCCTCTCTCTTAATCATCCATCTCCAAAATCACCACTGCTAGTCTATATCAGCCTCACTCTTCTTCTGTACAGAATATACTCTGCCAAAAATTAAACAGTCCCCTAATATTTATCTGCTCTACAGGACAAAACAAATATATGTCTCTTCCTACATTTTCTTATTTCCTTTCTGGTGATGTTTATCCTGATCCTGGTCCCCTAACTAACCTACCTGCTCCTTCAACTGCCCCTCAAATCCCGCTGTACACTCCTAACCTAAATTGAAAGCATATCTCTTTCTACTCTGTCAACATCCACAGTATCCTTAACAAGATAACAGAATTTCATTCATGGATAGCCAAATACTCCCCTAACATAGTTACTCTTCCTGAGACTTGGCTTAAATAACACAGCTCTAATACTGAGCTTCTATTCTACGCTTTGATAGAACACACAAAAAGGGAGGTGGAGATGTTATTTTGTACTCATTTCTCTTACCCCCTTTCTAATCCTCCTCCTGCCTTTTACCCTGCTGAGCCTCTTATTGCCAACTTTAAACCTAACAGCCACAAAACCATAACAAAAGTTGCCATTTGCATGCCACCTGGTGATAATAAACCCCTACTTGAACAGATTCTAAACTGGATGTCAGACCATATACCTAATGAGACCATAATACTTGGCAATGTTAATATAAACTGGTCTACTCTCTGTTCTAACTCCCCAACCAACTGCATTAACCTTTTTGGCTATACACATCGCATTCTCCCACCTTCCATCATAAACCTACCATTTCTAGTTATATTATTGACTGGATTTTAGTCTCCAACCCTAACCTGTATCATAACCCTGAAACACTACCGGACTATCAGCGACCACTCTCCTATTCGTATTCTTGTACTGTCTCCACATCTCTAGATCCCACAGATTTAAAGAATGCCAGAAACTAACTACATGTAACCCTTTTGACTTTCAGCAATGCTCTCTCAGCTATAGATTGGTCCCTCCTCTTTACCTTACCCATTGATGAAGCTGTGTCACATTTTAACTCAATTTTCCTTAACATACTCAACTCTCTGGCTCATCCTAGAACTGTTAGAGTTAAATTCCACAACTCCCTTGGTTAAGCAACTTTACTCAGTCTCTTATACTAAAAAGAGACTATGCCTGCAAACTTTGGTGCAAGACTAAATCTCCCTCAAGCTTCCAAAGATATACGGAACTTTGTAACCTCACCAAAAAACATATTAATAATGATAAAAATTTTCTACCTTCTACCTCAGCCTACACAATCTAGAAATCCTAAGAAGTTTTGGAACACTATAAAGCAAATACTCTACCTAAGCAATCCTTCAACACCTAATCCCTTTCCCAACAATACACCCTCTGAAACTGCATCCATTTTCTGTTCTTACTTCATTGACAACATAAGCAAACTTTCACAGGCTTTCAACCCAACTAATCTCTTACCACCTACAGCTCCCCATCAGCAAAACTCCCCCTTTTCACTAAGGCAAGTTCCTACATGCTACATTAAAAAACTTCTCTACAAACATAAAACCTGCTCCCCATTTGCTGACAATCTTCCATCTTTCTTCCTAAAAACTGCTGCTACATCTATAGCATACCCTGTCTCCAGCCTTATAAACTGCTCTATCACTGAATCTACTGTTTTTTCTCTTTGGAAACAGTTCTATACTATACCTGTTCACAAAGGTGGAAATTCCACAGATCTTTCTAACTATCGACCTATTGCCATACTTTTCCCCCTCTCAAAAATACTTGAACACTGTATGCATAAACAACTCATGGCCCACATTACTCATGGGAACCTGATTACTCCTACCCAACATGGTTCCGCCCACACCACAGTATCAGTATTGCTCTCACTTCCTTTACCAGTACCATTTCTCTTGCTTCTTGCTAGAGATAACAACAAACTTGTTTCTTGCCTTTTTTTTGATCTGTCAAAATCCTTTGATACGATCTCCCACCTTATACTCCTCTCAAAGCTGTCCCAGCTCAACCTTTCCACAGCAACAATCTCCTGGTTTAAGAGCTACCTTTCTAATCAGCAGCAGTCCATCAAATGGTTCTCTGCTATTTCTCCATTTCTCCCCAATAATAATGGTGTACCACAAGGCTCTATTCTTGGACCCCTTATTTTTAATATCTTTGCTAATGAATTACATAAGTCTAAATCTTTCCTCATACAGTATGCTGAAGACTCTACTATTATATCTACAGCTGACAATCCAAGATAACTACTTACCCTCACACAAACTTCATACAATCTTACTGAAACATGGCTTACTAACAACCAACAAATAATCCTGAAAAGACAAAACTCTTATTTTTCCTCCCTAAACCCCTCTACTACCTCAAATCCTCATTTAATATCTTTTCACTAAATAATACTATCATCATCCCCGTTAGATCATAGATGACCAACTGAAATTTGACCTTCATATACATCACTCTATTAAGAAAACTCACCAAAAGCTTGGCCTTCTGTATAGAAATAAAAGGTTCCTGACCCCTGAATCTAGAATCATAATAGCCAGTGCTTACCATCTTCCCAACTTTTTCTACAGCTCACAAATACTTACAAATCTTCAGTCTTCTCTTCTCACTAAACTTGAATCTACTCATAACAAAGTAGCTAGATTTACTGCTAATCTCTCATCCAAATCTCACCACAGTCATGCCCTCAGGTCATTCAATTGTCTAGAGTTCTCTAACCAACTCAAAGTTACTCAAATTCTCATAATTCACTCCCTCATCAATAAACCTTCTTCCTGTCCTAGTATTTCATCTATAGTCTCATTTTATATCCATTCCTGAGCGTTAAGGAGCTCTTTTCAATACTTGCTACAGATTTACAAACCTAAAAAATCTGATGGACAGAACCTATATAACTACTTACCTGCCATTCAATGGAACAAGCTTCCTATGACCCTCAGAAGCATACCTCAAATCCACAAATTTAAGAGATCTCTTAAAGAATATCTAAACCCAAACTGGATATGTCACTGTAACCACCCTACCTGAAGATAGTCTTTACTCTCTCACCTCTTTTCTTTTTTCTTCTCTCCTTCCTAGCCCCTGTTTCTCCCTTTACTCTTTGCTATGCTTTGTTTGCTTGTCCACCTATCCTGCTTCTTCAGCCTAAGAGTCACTTTACTTTCTACTTCTCTTCTTTACATTTGATTTCTGCTGCACTATATCTTAACTTATTAATAATAATTGTATAACTTCTGTTGATTTCATTTAGTAACTGATCAACTTATTGAATTTCATTACCTACTACTCTGTCTGTTCCACTTTTATGTTTTTCTTGTCTCTTTTATCATTAAGTTATAGGCCACTAACCTTACTGTATTTTTACATTTAATGCAACATGTATGCATAATTTATAGTTGTACTGTGGAGCTTTTCTCCCCGGGTCAACAAATGTACAATAAATAAATAAATTAAATAAATAAGTAAGATTAACTAATTAATTAATTAATTAATTAATTAAATTAATATCGAAGTCTGAAACTATAGTGTCTATCATTATTTAGTGCCTTCAGTCAGTGACTTGCCAGAAAACAATTAATTTTATGAGGAAAAGACCAAAAATATGAGGCTAAAATCTGGATCTATATACCTCTCAACCTGTTAGTGCAACAAATCTGAACTAAGCATAAAATAATGGGGGGGGGGGGGTTAAAGGCCCAAACCAAGGGACAGATTTTAAACTTTGCTCCAATACACTCAGAAAAATACTAGAATAACGGGGTATATGTGTTAGCATGCATTTTCTGAAGGATATGCAAGTCTGACATTCAAATGTTATTATTTGGTGACGTCTGTCAGTCAATTGCCAGAAAACACATTTTATGAGGAACAGACCAAAAATATGAGGCAAACATCTGAACCTGTATGCCTCTCAGCCTGTTAGCACAAGAAATCTGGACAAAGCTTAAAATAATGGTGGGCACAAAGGCCCAAACATATGGACAGATTTTAAATACTGCTCCTATAAACTTAGAAAAATGTTAGAATAACAGGAAATGTGTCAGCATGCATTTTCTGGGGGATACCAAAGTCTGAAACTCAACATTCTTTACTGACTTCAGTCGGTGATTTGCCAGAAAACAACACATTTTACAAGGAAAAGATAAAAAATATGAGTGACTTGCCAGAAAGCAATTAATTTTATGAGGAAAAGACCAAAAATATGAGGCTAAAATCTGGATCTATATACCTCTCAACCTGTTAGTGCAACAAATCTGAACTAAGCATAAAATAATGGGGGGGGGGGGTTAAAGGCCCAAACCAAGGGACAGATTTTAAACTTTGCTCCAATACACTCAGAAAAATACTAGAATAACGGGGTATATGTGTTAGCATGCATTTTCTGAAGGATATGCAAGTCTGACATTCAAATGTTATTATTTGGTGACGTCTGTCAGTCAATTGCCAGAAAACACATTTTATGAGGAACAGACCAAAAATATGAGGCAAACATCTGAACCTGTATGCCTCTCAGCCTGTTAGCACAAGAAATCTGGACAAAGCTTAAAATAATGGTGGGCACAAAGGCCCAAACATATGGACAGATTTTAAATACTGCTCCTATAAACTTAGAAAAATGTTAGAATAACAGGAAATGTGTCAGCATGCATTTTCTGGGGGATACCAAAGTCTGAAACTCAACATTCTTTACCGACTTCAGTCGGTGATTTGCCAGAAAACAACACATTTTACAAGGAAAAGATAAAAAATATGAGGCAAAAATCTGGAGTATACTTTTGTAGTTGATGTTAGAACAAGAAATGTGGACAAGACAAATAATAAAATAATGAGAGAGACAAAGTCCTCAGTGATTTTCCAAAATGTAAACAGGTAAATTTACCAGTTAAACTAGTTTAGCAGTAGAATGATGAATTAAGTAAAATAAAAATCCCAAAAAGAGTCGACCACAAGACGAGTCCTAAAGAGTGCAAATGACAAACCTCAGAGCTAATGTGCCAAAATATGGCTCAGCCTCTCCAGCAGCTCTCCCCCAATTTCAAATCCAATGCGATGATGATTACCACAATCCGAAGTCTAAAAAAACTGAGCGGTCTTCAAGTTTCAGGCACTGCAGTGTTGAATCCTTCCTTCAAAGCTTCTTCTCGTCTTCAGCTCTCCTGTTCTAATAAAATAGTTTTGCTGCAGGTCCTGTTCTTCAGGAATCTGTACCAAGGTTCTTCCATCTTACCCTGCTTATATGTGGACTGAGTGGACCTAACTAAAGATCAAAAACGGTTTACTACTGAATATGCAAATGCACTTTGTTCGAACGGCCACCCCATCGACGCGTTTGCGCGAACCAAAAGCGCGAAAACTGTTCGCTAGCGAAACCCATTCGACGTTCTACATTACCGGCCGCACAACACCTCCACACCTATGCTATCATGGGTTGAACAGGGGCGAGGTTTTGCCGTTCGCACATTTGGGATTCGGTGTGCCGACGATCGCATTTTCGACTTCGTGCAAGTCGAGTCGCCCATGTAAGGATCGACATTTCAATAGTAAACCTCAAAAACACATCAGGTCCATGCTTATGCATATAAGCAACAGGAAACTTAAAGAAATGAAGAAACTGTCCAACAGCATACAAACAAGATGCAGTAAAGCAATTAAGGTTTCCACCTGTCCTGTTGTCAGCAGGACACTCAAGGGTTGAGCTACCTTATTCCATTGCCTGCTGTGCAAAGCAGTGGGACCTGAAAAGTCCCGCTTTTCGATCGCACTGAATCTCTGTGGAAAGCTGCAATTATTTCTGGCTTTTCCACAGCAATTCAGTTACATCATCAACCCAGACCTGCAGGCAGAGCTACTCCCTGTTAGGTAAGGGTGTTTTAAATCTTGCAACAAATGGCTCCAATTCATGAAGGGGGTGGGGACCGGAGCAGGAAGAGCCCTACAAAGATTGCGGCTGTAGAGTGGTTTGTTTTTCACTCTTCTACAGCTAGTAGGAAAAGTAAGAATGAGATTTTTTTTAAAACAGCCAAACTAGTCAGTAAGCAACTAAGAAAGCTAGCCAGCCAGACATCCATTCAGCCATAAAAAGCAAGACAAAGGTTCCAAAATAGGGACACTTTTTAAATACTGTTCTTACACAATTTTATTAGAAAAAGACCAAAAATATGAGGTCAGCCAGTCATTCATCCAGCCATTTATCCAGCCACTCCGGCAGCCAGCTAGCCACTCCAGCAGCCAGTCAACTACCCACTCCAGAAACCAGCCAGCTAGAACCTCTGCAGCCAACCAGCCAGCCAGCTAGCCACTCCAGCAGCCAGCCATTTATCCAGCTAGTCATCCATCCATCTAGCCAGTCATTCATCTATCCAGTCATTCATCCAACCAGCTAGCCACTCCAACCAGCCATCTAGCCACTCCAGCAACCATCCAGCTAGCCATTCAGTAACCAGCCAGCCATCCATTCATCCAGCCAGTCATCCATCCAGCTAGCCTCTCCTGCCAGACAGCTAAGCAACTCGGACAGCCATCCAGCCATTCATTCATTCAACCAACCATCCATTCATCTAGCCAGCCATCCATTCATCCAGCCAGTCATCCATTCATCCAGCCAGCTAGCCACACCAACACCAGCCAGCTGTTGTGCCCATAACTGCATCTCCGTTCACCACTCCTGTGGTGATGTCATGGTAGAGGGTGTGGCCAGTGTCATATTGGCCACAACCCCATGTTCCACTTTGGCCCAATTAAAAGGTGGCATCCATAAAAGAATGCTCGGATTGGCTAAGACACCTACAACCAGAATAGAGGTCAGGCCAGAAATATCTGTGGGAGAAAGCACCCAAATTGGGCAGTCAAGAGATTAAGCTTAAAAACGGATGCTCCTGTGGAATTTGGGACAATTAAAAGCTGTGGTCAGGATGTCTCTTTTCAGACCCCACCATGTCTTCTCATCACTTTTCCCAGAATAGGTAATCTAGAAACATCTGCAGCATCATAACTGTAATTAAATGTGTGAACACCAATTCAGTCAGCTTCAGCAATGCCAGAATCTGGTTGTTTCTGTAGTATAACCTGAATCTGACTTAAAACAGACTGATAAGTTCCTGACCCAGAGAATCCCCAGACTTTGGAACAGACTGCCATACATGTCAAGCAGAGCACCTCTTTGGCCCTCTTCAAAAGGAACCTTGATGATTGGATGGGAGAAAGGAAATTCACCCCAGGGATCACGTCAATTGCCCTGCCAGACAGGAGTCCAGGAAAATAAATAGTGTGGGAAGAAATAGCCAGGGAATTGTTATGGCTTGGCTTATATAGGCCCTAGGGCCGATAGCCTAGTACCAACCTATGAACCTATAAGTCATCATATGGGCCAAGTAAATTACAGCTCTGAGACCTAAATTGCTTGATGTATAAATCTACATTCTCCTACCAATGTATATTATTTTTTCAAGGGGTAAAGTTGCTTAAGGAACAGACTTTTATTCTACAATGAAAATGAAAATGCAATTGTACAAGGCTCAAGTTTGGGTGTTACCAGAGTCACAGCTAGGTGAGCTAGCATTCTGGCAATCCCCAGAATGTTACCCCCCCCCCCTCAAATGGCCCTCTCTGAACTCTGCAACTGAAAAAAAAAAAATCAAACAGCTTATACTAGCTCCTTGCTACAATTACAGATTCACACACAAACTACAAACAACTAAAGACCTTAATTTCAGCTGTTATAATATCAGCCACTGTTGCTTAACTCATTCAGTCCTAAACAGCAAGAGGCTAATTATCACTTTTTCTTGCTGGATTTTCTAAGCCAGGAAACCATTTACTTCCTGAGAGCTATTCACCAAAATCCTCTACTAAAAACACACTTCATTAGATTGATAATATCTAATAAATGGTGTGATTTACAAATAATGCAAAACATGATATATTGGTAGACAACAGGCTATACACTGATATTCATATTAAGGGTCTATCTGTAAATGTTGACTTTATATTGCAGATTTATGAAAGACAAACTGGACTTTGTTTACCAAAAATATTAATGCTATGGTCGAACAAAGTACCAGATTTCTGTAAGAGCGCACAACAGATTCAGTATTTCAGTGAAGGAACTGTTCACTGTTCAAGAGCTTTCCAGTGATGTATGACAAGAGGAGATGGCATACAGCTGTTTTGTGATATTGCCAATTCCATACAAATTATGTATTTAATAATTTCACATTATTTCAAAACAATATTAATCTATAAAACTATTTGTGTTAGATGGCAAGCATCAGAGGCAACATTGTGTTCCTTAATGTTTTGTATAAGATGGCACCATCTTTTCAACAGTAGGTCAGATTATTTTCATAACTGCATTAATTCCATAAAAACTAAGGAATGAATCATAACTGTCATACAAAATAGCATTTATGTCTCATAACGTCTTTACATTGCCCACCATGTTTTAATGTCATTTTAAATACACCACCCCCAACACGACAGTACTGTGCTTTATTCTATGTTAGATTTATGTATGTACCTTTACCAGGACTTCAGCGATTAGACCTTGAAAACAGTGATGAGTATTACTCATTGTAGGAGTATAGGGAAGTCCCCTGTAAAGGCAAGTATACCCTTATAGGATGCACAGGAATCTGCTTTCCTGATGACTATACTCTTGTAGCAAGCAATGAGTTAAATAGCTCCTGTTACTGCACTTACTGCCAATCACTCCCCTTAACAGACTGTACCTGGGAAGCCATGCCACACATACCCCCCCCATACACCAATGAAATACATTAGAAGCACAAGAACATTACATTCTTATTAAGTAATGGGCACCTGAAGAAAATCCCAACACCCTTCCAAAGAGTTTAAAAGGTGGACTGACTGAAGATATCAAATGTGAGACACTTCAGATTTTGTTCCTTTCCATGAAGATTATAATCCACACAAAGTCACTCGTCATTTATTTTCCTTACTGGCTTCTTGCTGATGCTTCTTCTTTCCATCATATTATACCTCCTCACAGAGCCTGCACTGGCTGCAGATAAAGTCATGTGTTACCTATAAATAGCTCTGGTCTTGGTCTACTCAACCTATATGACATGGGTCTCAATCTAAAAGAGGTGCTTGGGCCTTAATGTCCAGGGCACTCTTTTACCCTCTACCTCCCATATGCATATAAGGACCAACTTTTGAAACCTGTGTGCGCATTTAAAAGATCCCTTAAAATCCATTTGTTTTTAGCTAGCTTTTGATTTTTTTCTTTCACATTTATTTGCACTTCTTTCTGTTTAGAACCATTACCTGTTGTATATTTATACAACTGCCTTGCCTATTTATACAGCTGTCATGGTTAATATGGACCCTATGCATTTTAATGTGTATAATGTGTATTTATTCATTTGTATCCCTGCTTAGGTAAAAATTAGACAGGACCCATCTCAGTTTGGTTTCATCAAGGGTAGATCATGTTTACTCAACCTGGTGGATATTTTGAAAAGGTCACTAAAGCAATGGATGAAGGCAAAATGGTACACACTGCATACCTCAACCTGGCCAAACGTTTTAACACAATTCCCCACTCAAGCACAGTAGAAAAGCTACATAAACTGGGAATAAACCTCTACGTCATCCACTGGATTCCCAACTGGCTCACAGACAATCAAAATAGGGGAAGTTACCTCCACATACCACACCAACACAAATGTTCTCCAGGAAGGGCTGATGCAGACAAACAACTGGTGTCAGGGTCATGGACTAAAACTAAATGCCAAGAAATTAATAATAGTATCCTTTGGAGTCATCCACCCCTTGTAACTATCATATTGACAACTCACCCCTTAGAGTTGACCCACTAGTCAGGGACTTGGAGACACAAATTAACAGTAATCTAGCCTTTGACCATCACGTAACTACAGCACTGAGGAAATCATTCTATGCTGTCTAACTTATAAGCAAAGATATTACATCTAGGTCCAAGGAAGTCTTTGTTTTACTGTATTCGGCAATCATCAGACCTATTATTGAGTACAATGCCCCTTTACTATGCACCCAACCAGGCATATCCAACAATTGGAATGTCCATAGTGGTTCCTCACTAGAATAATACAGGGCGTAAGTAACATGTCCTATGCAGACCGCCTCAAGGCCCTATCCCTGTATTCTGCCTCCTACAGACTGTTGAGCGAAGATCTATGCCTGGCATACAGGGCATGGTCAAACCCCACTCTAATGGACCTCCTGCATATCCTCAAAACAAACAGACCCAGAATTACCCACTCTAAAGACTTAAACCTTGCCTGTGATATAAATAAGACCTGCTGGAGAGACAAGTATGTATCCTAGAGATTGTCTCTTCTCTGGAACAGGCTCCCCATCTATGTGAAGCAGAGTTCCTCTCTAACCCAATTCAACTGTAACTTGGACAACTGGATGGGGAACAGGAAATTCATCCCTAATTTGGCACCTATGTCTCTAATGGACAAAGGCAGCCTGTAAATGGTTCATCTCCCAGGCCCCTGCTTGTAAATTTTTCATCTCCTAATGCCCTGCTTACACTTATCAGGGGTAGCAGAACTTCACAAAGATTTGGGATGCATGGCTAGGCTTAAAAAGGCGTTTCTGGTCATTAGCCTAGCAAACACCTATGAACAAATCACCAGTGGAGTACCTCAGGGTTCTGTGTTGAGACCCCTTTTATTTAGCATTTACTTTTCTGAAGTAAAAGGCAATACCAAAGGGCTCTGGTGACTAAGACTGCAGATGACTGCAAGCTAGGAGTGGTCACTAAATCAAGTAGTAAAGAAACAAAGTCCAAACCACCACACTGGTAATAAAATCAATTCTTTTTACTTCCAACCACAACAGATGAGCGCTTTCGTCTAATAGGTAGACTTCATCAGATGAAAGCACTGATATCATGATACACTTATATATAAAATCACAAACAATTAAGAATCCATTAATTGTAATTTAAAGACATACAGGTTCAAAAGCCAAATATCCAATTTTAAAAAGACTCCCAGCTTTCAAGACTTTAGTAAACACATATGTATTCTTATTACAAACTTTAGTAATATGATTATTCAACTGATAAAATGCAAGTAAAAAAATGTGCAACAATTTTAAAAAAATATATATATAAAAATTTATAATCTTTTGGTTTATTATATACTTTCAGCTTTTTTGTGTAGCACAGATTTTATACTGATACAGTCATTTAAACCTGGTGGTGAGTTTGAATTCAGCCTGAGCTGCCATATCAGCTCTTTGTATAATAAATGGTTCTTGAGGTCCCCCCCTCCCTTGTGCAAACCATACATAACTGTATCAATAATACCAAACCTGAAACTGGATACACCTGAACATGCAGTGCTGTGTTTATATAGAGCATTGGTCTCCATATGAGTTCTAATTTCATATAGGTGTTCATAAATTCTATCCTTGAAGGATCTCTCGGTTTTACCAATACAGTATGCCATACATGTAGTACAGGTAGCAATATATACTAACATGTTGGATCTACAATTCCCCTTAACAAGCTTCACCACACTTTTAAGACTATTGTTAAGTCTAATGGTATCCTCAGTTCCATATAAAAGAACACACACTACATGCCCCGCAAGGTGCAGTTTTTTTATATGGTAATTTCCCTCTTTCTCCTTGTTCCAAGAGTTTCTTAAAGTTGTTTCCTACCCTATATGTAAAAATGGGTTCTTTGCCTACCCTCATGTAAACATCCTTGTTAGTTTTCATAAGGTTCCAATTATTTCTAACTATGTGTGTAAAAGTGTCTGAAAAACCCAGGAGGTCAGAAAGGTTAGTGAACAAGAGCAGGTTTCCACTGGACCCAGGACATACAGACAGACACTACAGCTGGAAGAATCAAGGGAAAGGGACCAGATAATACAAAATGTTGATATTTGGATATACTTTTTGAATACAAAGGTTTCAAAATATTTAACTATACCAATTATAAATTGACTAAATTACATTTTGATTTGTTTTCCAAGGGTTTCAAGTTTGTAAAAACATACAAGGCGGATCTAGCTAAATTGTTAGTGGATTTAAAACTATACTAGAGAAAGCTTAATTTAGATATTTTACTTAATCAAGGACTGGATCCTCAGGCCAATAGTTACAACAAAGAAGGTGTCTTTGTGAGACACAGTGTATTCAACCCTCCATTTCACCCCACCCTTTTATTATTTGAAAAGATGGTAACTGAAGAAGTGTATGAAAAATATGGTAGTAAGGAAATAGGGTTTATTTCTAACCTGACAGTGGAAGAAAATACTTTGTTACAGGACCTGCAGAGGCAGAATGAGTTACGAATTATGAAACCAGATTAGGGTGAAGGGGTAGTCATTTTTAATGTGGAGGACTACAATAATGCTATTACTAACATCTTAATGGATGGTACCACTTATTCTTTGGTGTCGATTAATCAAATTAATATAGCCTATGGTAGGATTGATTCACTTCTCGAGGAATATCTTGTAGAGAAAAGAATAGATTTAAAAACTTACAATTTTTTGAAGCAGGTACACCCTAATATTCCAAGTTTCTTTGGTATACCAAAGGTACATAAGTCTTTGGTTACTCCCTCTTTGAGGCCGACTGTGGCTGCAAAAAATTCTAAAACGCATCCTTTGACTGTTTTTGTGGATAGAAAAATTAAGGAGGTTGTTCTTGACACCCCACACCTCCTGAGAGATTTGTGGGAATTTTTGAGTAAGATCACTGGACAATTATGGAGTGAAGGAATATTATTCCTCACCCCTGATGTAAAGGAATTGTTTACTTGTATTCCTAGGAAGGAAGGACACGAATATTTTTGTGACAGTTTATATAAATATTCAAAACTATCCACTGACAGTATTCTTTTAGTGGCAGAACTGATGGAGGTTATTTTGGACTCCAACTACATCCAGTTTCAGGGTGAATTCTTCCAGCAGATTAGTGGGGTTGCGATGGGGGCAGCTTGCGTCCCCACCTATGCCAATCTCGTATTGCTGGAATGGGAGACTAGGACTATTTTCCCTTCACCATTTTACCACATCAGACTTTATCTAACATTTTTGGATGATATTTTTGTGTTGTGGGATGGTACTAAGGATGAACTACATCTTTGTATGGGTTATTTGGAGTCCAGCACTAGCTTTCTGAAATTCACTTATACTATGAATGATAAAAGTATTGACTATTTGGATGTGACTATTTCTAAAACAAAGGAAGGTTTCAAGTCTAATATTTTTAGGAAATCTACATGGTGCAACAGTTATTTGCATTTTAGTAGTCACCATCCTTTTACGCAGAAGAAAAGTCTGATCAAGGGACAGGCTGTAAGAATAGCCAGAATGACATCAGATCCTCAGGATTTAGAAAAAGAATTTACATTTCTTAGCAAATGCTTTGTAGAAAGGGACTACCCCATGGAATTAGTTTTTGGGATTTTGGAAGAAGTGAAGAATGAATGGGGTAAGAAGTATAAAGCACTTCTAGGTCACTCACTTACTAAGGACTATAATACACAGGACAGCAAAACTAAATATAACACAGCCTGTATTGTTGAATATAGTACTTTTTCAGACACTTTTACACACATAGTTAGAAATAATTGGAACCTTATGAAAACTAACAAGGATGTTTACATGAGGGTAGGCAAAGAACCCATTTTTACATATAGGGTAGGAAACAACTTTAAGAAACTCTTGGAACAAGGAGAAAGAGGGAAATTACCATATAAAAAAACTGCACCTTGCGGGGCATGTAGTGTATGTTCTTTTATATGGACCAAGGATACCATTAGACTTAACAATAGTCTTAAAAGTGTGGTGAAGCTTGTTAAGGGGAATTGTAGATCCAACATGTTAGTATATATTGCTATCTGTACTACATGTATGGCATACTATATTGGTAAAACCGAGAGACACTTCAAGGATAGAATTTATGAACACCTATATGAAATTAGAACTCATAGGGAGACCAATGCTCTATATAAACACAGCACTGCATGTTCAGGTGTATCCAGTTTCAGGTTTGGTATTATTGATACAGTTAGGTATGGTTTGCACAAGGGAGGGGGGGACCTCAAGAACCATTTATTATACAAAGAGCTGATATGGCAGCTCAGGCTGAATTCAAACTTACCACCAGGTTTAAATGACTATATCAGTATAAAATCTGTGCTACACAAAAAAGCTGAAAATATATAATAAACCAAAAGATTATACATTTTTATATATATATATATTTTTTTAAATTGTTGCACATTTTTTTACTTGCATTTTATCAGTTGAATAATCATATTACTAAAGTTTGTAATAAGAATACATATGTGTTTACTAAAGTCTTGAAAGCTGGGAAGTCTTTTTAAAATTGGATATTTGGTTTTTGAACCTGTATGTCTTTAAATTATAATTAATGGATTCTTAATTGTTTGTGATTTTATATATAAGTGTATCATGATATCAGTGCTTTCATCTGATGAAGTCTACCTATTAGACGAAAGCGCTCATCTGTTGTGGTTGGAAGTAAAAATAACTGATTTTATTACCAGTATGGTGGTTTGGACTTTGTTTCTTTACTTCTTGGTTTGGTATCAGTTTCATTTTCTAGTGGTCACTAATTCCCCAAATGACTGTGGAAAGGTTTGCCCCAAAGAAATAACTGGTGACAAAATCATGGACTGAAACTAAATGCTAAAAATGCATTTTTGTGTCCTTTGGGAAATCATCTACCCCAGGGAACTACCACATTAACAATACACTCCCTAATGGTTGACCTAGTTGTTCAGAGTTTGGGAACATATGTGGACCAGTGACCTACCTTTTGACCAACGTGTCCACTGTTGTACGAAAATCCTTGTATATTGCACAGCTTATAAACAAAGGGATTGTGTCTAGATCTAGGGATGTTATTGTCCCATTTTACTCAGCCCTCATTAGGCCAGTCATTAAATATAATGCTCCCTTTGGCATGTATCTTTCCAGACACATGTAACAACTGGAATACCCACAGAGATATCTTAGTAAAAGGATACAAGGCCTAAACAACATGACCTACATAGATGGACTCAAAAGATTGTCACTATACTCAGTATCCTACAGACTGCTAAGAGGTGACTTGTCTCTGATACACAAGGCATCCTCTGACCCATTTACTGATGGATTTACTGCACATCAGCAAGTCAAAAGACATCAGAAATATTCAGTTGAGAGATCTAAAACTCTTCTGCAACATCAACAGAACAGTTTAGAAGGGCAGGTACATCTTGCAGAGGGTACTGCTGTTCTGGAGCAAACTCCCTATGCACATAAAAAAAGTTCAGCCCTGCCCATATTGAAGTGTGATTTAGATATATGGATGGGAAAAGAGAAGATTCATCTCAGCACTGCCCCCCCCCCGGTACTACTAATGGACAGAAGCAGCAGCTAAATGCTTTACTCCATGCATATGTCCCCTCAGATTACCTACGGTATGATCCTAGTTATTGTCATTAAGGGAAAAAAATCAATCATCAACCATAGGATGAGTAAGACCAACCTATAACCAAATGGGATAGGTTAATTTGAGTGCAAAAAGGGAAGCTGGCTAGGCTTAAAATGACCTGCAAGTGCATCTCGCTTAGTATTTTCCTAAGAAACTATGAACATATAATTAGCAGATTAATGAACACTGAACCTGAACTTCTCAATGAACCATTAATACAATATGCTAAGAAAGCATTTTATGCTAGTTCTTAAAGTCCATAAATTACTCTCTCTTGAAATACAGATTCAAAAATCCTAAATAAATCAAGATACACCACTCTTACTTAGAAACCCAATCATATACAGCATTACCAAGGGAATCAGAAACACCTGTTAGATTTATAAAAGACTATGCATCTACAAATTTATGGTAGTTTAAATCACATCTCCTAGAAAGCATTCAATTCACCTTCCCACTGTGCTGTTATGGATTATGGGTTTATAATTCTGAGAATTATCCTCGTCTCTGTACTAAATTAATAGCACAACAGTTACTAATTTCTGTAGTGGAAGAACACAACAGAAGGGTATTATGTACCTTCTTCAGGTGTCACTAACAGAGAATGAAGCAGGCCACATATCTTCCTGCAGCACTGGCAACTGGGACTGATACAATGCTCTGGTTACCAGAATACCTGGCTAGGGAAAAGAAGCACATCAATCTTATTGGCAGGGAAAGTAAAGATTTAGGCACTATATAAAATAAGAAACTTCTAACAAAGAAAGGAAAAAGAACTAGAAAAACAAATTTCCGATTTGAGTGCTTTTGTTCTTTATTTATCGAACTTCATCAGAAATCTTTTGGTATTCAAATATGAGAGAGTGAAAATTCAAAAGTTAACAGCTTAAAATACGAGAGAGAAAGCTTCACCCACAACGTGGATGTCATGAGCTATCTATTCCATCTGAGTAAATATTTTATGTTTAAATTACCATTCAGTCTGCGGGGCGTATCAGCATACAGCCTGACTTGCCACTGTACTTACTTAATCTCAAGCAAGTTATTACGGTCACCAAAAGGCATTTTCACAACTTTCTCAAGAACAGAAAAATTAAAACACTTAAAAAAAAAACTTTTGAAAAAAAAAGTTATTTTTCCTTGATTCATAGGTTCATACTAGGCTATCTGCCCTAGGGCATTTATAAGCCTAGCCAGAATATGTTTGGCTTTCGCCACCCATTTTAAATTTATTTTGCTATGCCCTTTTTCGAATTTAGTATACTGTGCCTCTGTCTAACAGTGACACAGAAGTGATACCCGGGGTAAACCTATGATCTCCCATCCACTCATCAAGATTCCTCTTGAAGAGAGTCAATGAAGGACTCTGCCTAACCTGGACTGGGATTTTATTCCAGAGTGAAGGGAGCCTCTGGGTTATGAATCTGTCCCTCCAGCATGTCCTATTTATTTCAGTGCTGAGGTTCAAGTCTCTCGAGCGCGTAGCTCGATGGGATTTGGATTTTCTTAGGTGCGGCATGTCCATTAATTCCGGGTTGGACATGGCTTTATATGTCAGGCACAGATCACCTCTGAACAGGTGGTATGCCACTGAGTAGAGCTGGAGTTTCTTTAACCGGGCAGCATATGGCATCTGTTTGAGCCCTTTGATCCTCTTGGTGAGGTACTTTTGGGGTCTTTCCAGTTGCTGCAGGTGTCTGGTAAGGTACATCCCAAAAGGGGCATTGTACTCAATTATGGGCCTGATGAGGGATGAGTAAAGAGGCACGATGACCTCCCCTGATCTAGATGTGAATCCCTTCATGATTAGGTGGGCTATATAAAATGTTTTTCTAACCACTTTGGCCACTTGGTTGTCAAATGAGAGATTGCTATCAACTTGGGTCCCCAGGTCCCTAATTACTTCTTCTGTACTTAATGGATTACCACCTATGTGGTAATTTGTGGGCATTTTGTTTTTGCCAAAGGGGATGACTATACACTTTTTGGCATTTAGCTTGAGGCCATGGCTCTGTCACCAGTTGTCTGTTTCTATAAGGCCCTTTTGGAGGATGCTTGTGTTGGCTGGAGAGTTGATTATGGCGCCCAGTTTGCAGTCATCTGCGAACTTGGTCAGCCACAGTCCCTCTGTGTTGGCCTGTACCTCCGAGAAATATATACTGAACAAGAGAGGTCCCAGGACTGAGCCTTGTGGGACACCACTTGTAACTGGTTTGGAGTCTGACATGGCTCCAGCAATTCTAACCATGTGGGTTCTGTCCTTGAGCCAGTTTGCAATCCATCTAGTGACATAGGGGTTTATATTTAAGCTGGTGAGCTTATCTATAATGCCCGAGTGGGGTATTGTATCGAAGGCTTTTGCGAGGTCCAGGTAGGTTGTGTGGACCACCTTCCCCTCGTCAATCGCCTTGGTGACTGTTTCAAAGAAATCAACCAGGTTTAAGAGGCAGGATCTGCCCTTAACAAAGCCAAACTGGGTAGGATCCAGTGTCTGTAGGTCCCCAATATCTTTATTTATGAGGTCAATGATGATCCTTTCCATAGCTTTGCAGACCAAGCTAGTCAGGCTTATGGGGCGATAGTTTCCAGGATCCGTTGAGGCACCACCTTTATGGAGAGGGACCACTGTTGCTGTACGCCACTCTTTGGGCACATATCCTGTAGTAAGGCTGAGACTGAACAGTAGTTTTATGTTTGGGTTTAGCTCTTCTTGGAGTTCATGTAGGATGCAGCCCGGGACACCATCTGGTCCCATTGATGCTGTGTTTTTTGCTTTGGAGAGGGCGGCTCTTACCTGAGCATCTGAGATGTCAGGGGGGCAGCACTCTGCTGGGATAGATATTTGCTCTGTTGGTGGGGAGGGGGGGTTTGCGCTGAACCTGTCAGCTAGGATGTTGGCAATGTCTGTGGGTTCAGTGTATTTTTTGTCATTTTGGACTAATTCTGAGCATAACTGGGAATTACCACCCAGGTTCCTAACATAACTAAAGAAAGCCTTGTGATTATCCTTAGTGTCCTGTGCTGTGCAATTTTTCTCTCGAAGCTGGCCTTAGACAATTTTATGAGTGCCCGTAGTTTTTTGCTAATACTGATCAGTGATGCCTTCCCTTTTTGGGATTTTGCTCTATCATTTAGTAGCTTCCTCCTTCTATTGTATAGTCATTAAAGTTTATTATTTTTTATAGTATTCAGTAGCACCTCTCGGATAGTTTTACTGTATTACAATTTAGGCACTATAACAATACACCCAATCAGATAGGACGTGAGGGGGCTACACTCACACGCTGCAATGCCAATTGGAGTAGGAAAGGATATGCTGGTTGTGGAGGCATATAATGGAGCATGCATACCAAGCAGAATTCACTCAGACCATCTCATGTTCCAAATCATAAAAAGGGAGTAGTGAGACAGTGAGAAGGATAAGCAGGACATACTCCATCCCCACATAACATGATGGTTTCAGGTTCTGACTGCCTCACCACTTAGGAAATGAATGAGCCATAGGGTGCAAATGACCAAGAGCATCACCCTGACATTACTGTTGGAGGAACAACCGAAATGTAAGCAAAGAGGGAATAGCAAGCAATGAATACAGAGAGTTTTTCCTCTCACAAATATTGCAGATCGCTGACCTTCATACTAGAGAGGGCTTTATGTTTTTGTTTAATACTCTAAACTGGCCATAGGTGAGAGTATGTGCAAGAGTGAGTGGTGCAAATGAACTACCACAGCAGGGCTAGCCACTCGGCGATGGAAACCTTGGCTTGAGATGATTGTCACTGTGGAAATGACACCCCGACCCCATGTGCAAAATGGGAAAAAGGGTTATGGATGGATGGATGCTATAGTGGCTAATCTTGATTTTCTACAGCAGGTATCTACTCACTCTCTGTCTCTCTCGCTATGTTACAGAAATTATTTTTGTCCTTACAATTGCCAAATAAAATGGCAATTGTTATACTACTGGAAAAAGTAAAGCTGAGAAGCATGCAAGTAAATCAAAATAATCAAATATCATGGAAAAATCATTAAACAACATTCACAAAAGCTATTCAAACAACAATTCAGATTCAACACATTCCAGTAATATATCAAGTCAACACATTCCAGTAATATATCAAGTCATGTAACACTCAAGGAAATCAAAGGGAAAAACAGTATCATATTATGGGCACGATCAGGAAAAGGTTTTTGTTGAAGTAAAATCACATCAGAATGGATGACCCCCAAAGACAGTTTGTGGTACAACAAATGATAAATAACACTAACCACTTCCAGTAATGCTTGGGCATTTCCACTGTACAGATCCAAGTATGGTAAACATTTGCATTTATTTTTTCAAAGACCAGCAAATAAACATGCACATACATGCTGTGAAGGCTTCCAGCCTAGCCAGATAGAATTTTATAGATAATTCTATCATTTGTAAATATGAATGATGAAATACAAACTTGTTTTCTTAAATGAAAGAATATGCTGTGAAATGTTGAATTTAAAGCAATGTAGCAACATTGCCATCTGCTGTAAAGAAAGCTAAGTCAAGCCTTTCTTGTCTGTCCTTTGAAATTGAAATGATTTCATGTATGTCCCTTTGAAGTTAGAATTTGGAGTTGATTAGTCTATAGTGAAGCATCCTGCCTATTGTTTTAACTTAAGGAATAATTTCTACAGTTTACATGTGGAATGTCTTTTATGGCTGTAAGTTTCCTGCAGGTGCAAGATAACAATTATGTAGTATCTGTTGGCCTGGGAACACCAGGAAAGTGTAAAAAGAAATGATGTAATGGGAACAAGGACTCCAATAGCAATTTAAACAGAGAGAATCAGAAGACATTAAGCATTTTTGTCTTGACCAAGCAACTCATTAGCACTCTACCTGTTGTCATATGTAAGTTATCTTAGACTTGTGTTTTCTTATAGTTATAGCTAGAAACTAGAAAAATTAGACTAAGTGTTTTTCTGTGATGTCAGAACAGTACTACTGAATTATTTTAAGTATTCATGTGTGATCTCTGAACTCTTGACTAGCCCTGTGTAGTAGAAAGTATTTTTTTGTGGTTTTAATTATTTATTATTAAATATTTTAAAACCTTTTAACTGTGGCTGGTTTGTGTAGAGATAATTTAAGCTCTTAAGAGTACTTTGCATGTCTTTGGTAAAATTGTACAAAGCCACTCTAATAGCTTTAGCCATGGGCTATACTACCAATTGGATAATACTGCACAGTAATAATTGGACACTCTTTTAAGGGGCTTTGAGTAGCTGATAAATACTAATGGGTGGTGGCAGGGATTTCTACCGTAGAGTCTGGGTAAAACGGGCACAGCTGGAGAACCTGTGCAAGCCTTTCCCAGAAGTGTCTGTGTGGTTGCATAAACTCTTATCTCAAAGTGTGTGTGTGTGTGTTAGCGACTTGGGCAGGGACACGAAGCACTGGTTGGACAGAGAGGGTGCTGGAGATTTTAGCTTGCCCACTAGGCTGAGATCTGGACCCTATAGCTGTACCAGTGGAGAGTCTTACTGGGGACCTGGAGAGCAAGGATGCAACCAGCCCCGGACTGACTGTGATCTATGTGTGCCCTTAAGGAAAAGTGCACTTTATTGTGTGTATTTGTTATCCTTTCCTCATATATGAGACACTCTCCCTGGTGTCATTGGTGAGGATTGAGACTCCTTGATTGCTGGACCATGTCATGGGCGTCACACATGCATACAAAATAAACATACTACATATACATAACTACAAGAAAGACCCAGCAAAGTGGGGAGTCTTCACTGTGTAATACCATAAACCTCCTGTAGTGGAGACCCATGGGATATATGCAAATGACCCCTTAAGGACATACCAGTGTTTCTGCCAAATGGTTTCTGAATGCTCATGACTTTTTACTTTTACTTTCTTAAGTCTTTACTGGTGCAATCAGGCTAATAAAGCAAAATGCCTGAAGACGTGCCACATTTCACCCTTTTTCTGAGCTTGTCAATTCACCATAATTGGATTGTTTGGTCATACATTAGTAAAGCAAAACTTAAAAATAAACCTGGTGCCTGTAACATTACAGTGAAAGCAAAATATCACAAATAATATCCGGACTAAATGGTATGAAAACTCCTTCACTGCAGAAGGTTTAACGTATTACACAGTGAAGATGCTAGCTTTGCTGGGTCTTTCTTAAAGTTTTTTACAGAAATTGTTTGTCTGTATGATGTTTTTACCCTTTGTTTTATGGGAAAACATTAACATTTTGAAATCAAAATATTTACTTACCTACATTTACAGAGAGTTGGACCTTTTCTCTGCAGGGCATAAGTTAACTCTCAATCCTGAGTTTCACTAACGGGGTAATACTGTGTACTGACATGCCATATATATGCAGTAAATGCATGTTATATTAGTTACTTTGATTTCAACATTTTAAAGATTCAGCAGTTTGACATTTCAAAAGTTTTATAGTTAGTCAGCATACCATTGTTCTGTAAGTTGTCAAGCACTACAAGTATAAATATGTGTGTGTGTGTGTGTGTGTGTGTGTGTGTGTGTGTGTGTGTGTGTGTGTGTGTGTGTGTGTGTGTGTGTGTATTTTACCAACTTCTGTTAAATAGAGGAGCCTGACACTGACCCAATCTGACAAATGTAATGGAACAGAAACATGAGCTAGAAAAACAATGCAAAACAAAGATTAACAACAGAAATATAACAAAATGCTGAGTCTATTCAGAAAATTAGTGAAACACAAGGACAGTGAAGTTAATGTCTGGCCTATATTGGCTGCTCCAGGTTCATATTACATCACTGAATTGTTAAAAGTTTGAAGATCAAACCCATATAATCAAACTTTTAACAATTCAAAAAGCTAAAAAAAAAAAATAATTAACACAAAAAAAACCTACCTGACCATTTTAAGCAAGGGGCAAGCCTGCCTGAACCCCCCACACCCCCTGCTCTTTAAATATAACAATTCCGAGATCGCACTACAGTGCAGGAAAGGGAAAACATTCCATTCTGCACTGTACGGAGATCTCTTTTGAAATGTTCAAACTGTTAAAAGTTCGATCATAGGGGTTCGACCATATGACGTTCGAACTTTTAAAAATTTGATAACGTAATATGAACCTGGCTGCACCCTACCCAAAGGTATGACAATCTCTTACTCCAATGCTACAAACCATGACAAAGAATGAATAGGCAGAACACTGCAATAAATCACACGTCAATAAGGGACAGTCTCAGCTCTATATGCAGTTAGATTTAATTCTACCCTGCAAGTCTTTATATGGGGTAATGGAGCAGAAATTATTTTTCTTCTTCTTTCGGCTTTTCCCGGTTAGGGGTCACCACAGCGGACCACCTGTCCGCTCATGATTGGCAGTGGAGTTCTACAGTGTCGAGTTGCCAGCCCGGTACCCAACCTTCCACAGAAGGCACACACATGCACACACTCACACCTAGGGCCAATTTAGAGTGTCCAGTTCACCTACAGCATGTCTTTGGGATGTGGGAGGAAACCGGAGCACCCGGAGGAAACTCACGCGACCACAGGGAGGACATGCAGACTCCGCACAGAAGGCACCCCAGCCAAGAATCGAACCGGAGAACCTCTTGCTGTGAGGTGGCAACGCTAACTGTTGCACCACCATGGCTGCCTGGGTAATGGAGCAGAAATACCCCTTCTAAAAATGCTTACAGACTATAACAGTGTTTTATATAAATTTCTTATAAATCTTCTTTGTAAGTGATCCTAAAATCATGTAAATACAAAATACTTTAAAATTACTTACAATGCACATGAACAGCAATCTCTCTCGGAAAAATAACACCATTGTCGTCAATAAGTTCACATCTGTAGGTCCCACCATCTTTTAGTTGCACACCAAAAATATTCATTTCTCCAGTCTCAGTATTTAGTTGAGTTCGATCTTTGAATTGATTAAAGAACGTAACTTTTCCATTTATGTTCCATTCAGCCACCTTGTTACTGTTAAGTGTCCATGTAATCTCCTTTACGTTATTTACATTTTCTTTCCAGTCTGGTTTAAGTGAAATATTACCTCCCTCCAGAATTTCAATCTGCTTGCACAATAAATCTAAAAAAAAAAAAAAAAAGTGAAAGTGCAGTTCTCAGTCACTCAAAGTGCAATTATCATATATTAGTGTCAATCAAAACAACTCCTTTTTTCAACATTTATTGCTACTAGAACGTAATGCCATTCCAGAGTACTAAAAAGTGTCAGCTGTAGGGCTGCATGAACCCCATGGGGTTCAACCAAATAGATAATCTGAGTCACACCCTTGAAAGTTCTTCAAGCATCTTCAGCATTTAATCACCCAATGTCAGACTGTTTTTTTGCAAAACTTTACAATGTTTCACCCAATATAAATTAACAGACAACAGCTCAAGAAGCCTGCATCTACCCACCCACAGCTATGCCCAAAGTCATCTATAAAGGGATCATAACCCCACCAGAAACTGTAACCGTAAGATAAACTTTAACCTAAACCAGAACCCAGCCTTGACACTAAATTCTAATGTTAGCACTATGGTTGAAATGGGTCTCAGTCTTTGAACTAAAAACTAGAAATAAGTTTACAGTTAATACAACAGTATTACATCCCACACAAAACCCTAACCATTAAGATTAGCGTTAGGAGTAAGATTATGTCAGTAAGACAAAACCACAAACCTGCCTTTGTTTTTTGTTAATAGAAACATCACCCTGTACACCAGCAGTCCAAATTTTCCCAGACGGTTTTATTAATAAAATTAGAAATGTCTGCACAAAGTATTATATTTCCAATCAGAACTATAATAATACTTCCCAATTACCAAAAAAGATAAACTTTTCTCAGCATGTGTACCAAACAGCAACCACAAAAAAAATACTGATGTTAAAATACAAAACTCGGTTTAGTGCTTTCACCCATTCAAGACTTCATACTTGTTCTGATGAACCCCAGGATTCAGCAAGCTCTACACGCCATGCAGGAATAGTGCTGGAGCTGCTGGAGGCAATATGGCCACTGTGCGATCCAGGAATAAGCTCCTGGGACATGCAAGAGCACTCCTGCACTATTCCTGCATGGACAAAGCTCCTGTATGCAAATTACCCCATTTGCAGGTGAAAACCATGTAAATGAGGTGAATCTGCAATCCAGGAAGCTGGCAGCTGGCCATGCAGGACTAGTGTAGTCTGCAGAAATGTACTTGGTTAGTAACAGAGTACATTTCTGCAAACTACAAAACAGAGCCATGACAGCTCCAAATAAAGGGTGCATATTATGTGGAAAGCATGCCAATGGCCAAATATATGGCCATTGGCATGGAAAACAGTTTCAAAAATAAAAAAAAAATAACTTTTATCTTTTTTTTAGCCAATTTTGGCTGTTTAAGCTTAGGACAGTGGCGCGCAAACAGGATCGGGATGAAAATTTTAAAAAACTTGAAATAAGCATTCTGTCCATATTCACAATTTAGCCATTATACTCAAAGGCAGGCAGAAGACAACATGGCCAGTGAATAGTGGTTGCTAAGGGGGAAGGCTCAGTGTGGGACTTGTAACTAGGCATTAGCAGGCAATCCTATGCAAATGAGGGGGTATGATACTGAATCCCAGATTCCCCCTCAAGGCAAGCCTGCAATCAACCGTGTCAGTGCAGGAAGGCCATGGTGCAAGCCTAAGAGCTAGCTGACATCATAGAGGGGTGTGTCAGGCATACTGTAAGTTTACTGGAGCCCCGTGGCATGAGGTTGCCCTTAACTTAGCAGAGCTAAGCAAGGGGGTGTGTCTGAGGCTGCCAAGCACTCTTTACATTGCCTAAATGGGTGTGCGTGCCTCGCACAGTGTTTTAAAGGAAAAAAAAAAGTAAACCAGGAAATAGCAGCTCTGTGCACATCTGAGCACTGTGTTTGTGCGGCGCACCCCTGGACTTAAACAGAAAGGCAATGGGAAGGAAAATAGCAGTAGGAAGGTAATCGAGAACTAGCACAGCTGGTAGGTAAAATGTATCAGAATGAGCAATTACACAGGAAGCAGCCCAGCCCAGCACACCACTATAAACTATGCAAACACCTTACCCTCTGTTTTTTCCTACAAACTCTACACCACCGGTGTACACAAGTGGGGAAATTATATCAAACAAAACCAACAAAATAATAGGGGCTGTAGGAGCTATCATAAATCAACATGTGGAAGAGGCTGAGGGTGGTGATAATGATAATGCTGACGGCCAACCCACAGTGAGGAGAAGGAAAAGTGTGTACAGACCCAGGGTAACCTACCAGGGGCTACATGAGATGGAGATAGTGGAGCGCTACAAGTTGGACAGGGACCTCCTACAGCAAATTGTTAAGCTATGCCGGCCACACCTCACACACAGAACCAACAGAAGAGAACCCATCCCAGTGGATACCAAGGTATGTGTAGGCCTAAGAATACTAGCCACAGGTACCTTCCAAAGGCCAACTGGGGATATCATGGGGATCTCACAAGCATCAGCTTCCAGGGTACTCCACCAGTTCCTGGATGCCATGTCAACACATGCCGGTGAGCACGTATATTTCCACAACACCTGTGAGGCATTGGCCAGAAATATGCATCTCCTCCACCAAATAGCAGAATACCCTGAGGTAGTGGGTGCTATAGACTGTACACACATACACATTAAAATACCACCCGGTGAGCAGGGTAGGGTCTACATCAACCTCAAGGGCTTCCCCTCCATCAACTGCCAGGTTGTGTGCGATGCCCAGGCCATTATAATGAATGTGTGTGCTGGCTGTCCTAGAAGCTATCACGACTCCCACATTTGGCATCTGACGCAGCTGTACTAGAGATTTGCCAATGGGGCATCCCTTACGGTCACCTAGTGGGGAATGCTGGTTATGCACTGGAGCCATGGCTGAGAAAACCCATCAGAAATGCACACACACACACACACACACACACACACGAACAAGAACTCCATAATCAGACACACGCACCGACCAGAATCATAGTAGAGTGTGGGTTTGGGATGCTAAAGTCACGGTTCCAGTGCCTGGACACATCTGGTGGAGCTTTGTAGTACTCACCAGCTACATGTACCCAAATTGTCATCATACGTACCATGCTACACAACATGATCCTGTGGAAACAGCTGCAGCAGGAACAACACGGGGCAGGGCCACACATCCCCCCCACCATTGCCAAGGCCTGCACAGGCACAGAATGACTCCGAGGAGGAACAACCTGAGCCTGACCCAGTAGGCAGAAGGAGACATGCCCAGTATGCCCAGGCCATGGCAAAGAGGCAATGCATAGCACATACACTGACACAGTAGGAACCCAGGGAATGACACCTCTCTCTGATTCGCACATACAGTAAAAGGGATGCCAAACATGACACTACCTGTGCTTAACCATGTATAGGGAGTGTACTATGTGCATCAGACATAATCAGCCCTCCAGCACCATCCTCAATACTGGCACAGTCACAAGGTAAGTCACTCTTCCTACCAATTGCCGACTAGAGTAGCATGTGTTGTTACTTGTATCTATGGTATGGCTGTGAGCAAGCAAGGGAATCGGGTGGCTGAATGGGATGCCAGCAGATAGTAGACACCTATAGTGGCAGTATGAGATCTGCAACAAATACTGGCGTCACCACAGTAGCCAGCACTAGACAAGGTGACAAAACTCACTGCAGGAAATGTGCTGGACCACATGTGTGTCCATAGGACACACACATGCCCGTCAGGGAGTCTCACATACCCAACAACAGTCTCAGCCAGCAGGACAGGTGTAGACACACACAAACAAAGGCTGTGCTAAGGCCTCTGATTGATGGCTATGGAGAACCCCCCCCCAGACCTACATAGACATACTATAACAGGTCAGGCAGTGGGATGTTCGTTCTGAAGGGTAAGAAGTCAGAAACTGAAATGTAGGTCAATCAAACTTAAGACCTGTAGTACACTTCTATACCTCTAGTCAGCATAATAGGTTAGAATACAGAATGAAATGGAGCACCTGAAATACCAGTACAGTTATGCTAAATGTGTACAAGTGTCAGGTGTGCCCCCCCCAATCCTACGTAGAAATGTAGTAACAGTCAGGTGTACCCCCCCAATCATGTGTAGAAATGTAGTAACAGTCAGGTGTGCCCCCCACAATCCTATGTAGAAATGTAGTAACAGTCAGATGTGCCCCCCCAATCCTATGTAGAAATGTAGTAACATGCATGTGTTGGTATAATAACAGTGGATCACAGATTACCTGAGCTGGCCAAGGTAGCAGGATAGATTGTAGCATGTGTACAATATGCAGGGCTGTGTGTGTTAGGTTGGTTTGTGTGTAATAGATTGTGTGAGAGTGGTCAGTATGTATGCATGGTGAAGTTTGTCCTGGTGGCCATTGGCCAGTACTGACGATGACTGGGCCAAGTTCTCACAACTGCAGTGCCAAAAACAAAGCTTCCCAGCAAAACGCATTCCAGCAATAAGCCATAGTAATTGTTTAGAAGTAATATGTCACCATCCGAAAGAGGGACATCGCATAAATGTGGGCGCAGACATACAAGCAGTACACAGGGGGAAGTACCCCAGACAGACAGTGTATAATATGTAACTGTCAAATGGACACACCCTTGGAATTATACATAGTGGTTAGCAGCACATTTGGGCTTGTAGTAGGGAATACCGATGTCATCTGGCCAAACACTGGCAGACCACAAATGTCATAGGTATGAAGTATTGAGAAACAGCTTATGTCCCTGCACAAGCCAGCATAAGTGGAATGCCGCATGCATATCTGTGAGTCAGATGCAAGTAGTGTCCATAGCACACATGCATCCAGCTCACCCCACCACCACCCACAGGTACATTTCCGGTCTTATCCCTGCTGTACAATATGACCCCCACCTCTGTATGGCAATAGCTAAAGAATGCAGCATGCAGGACAGGTGTTCCATGCAGGTGTGTCCCTAGCTGTAAGCAGCACCCTGCCATCATTCACACCACAGGATCAACAATGAAAGAAAGTATTGGCATGAACACCTTGCACACCTACCCTGTTACCCCAGGGGAATACAGTGCAGTGCAGTCTGGGACTGTAGGAGTGGCACAATGCAACGGCCTGCTACAGCTGGTCTGCATCACTACCAGATGGCCTACAGTCCTCTGCCAAAGGCCAGTGTCTCACCCATACTGCCAATGTATGTTATGTCATGGACTCCCAAATAACAACATAACACAGTCCACAGAACCCAAATGCAAGGCCATGTGGACAAATCTCAGTGACATGTCCACCATGCCCTATTGCATGAACGTGTGGACCAACACCAAATTACTGCTGGGATGAGGTGATAACTATAGGGAACATATCAGATAATGTTTGCATAATGTATGGAAGATGATACAATAATGTGGGGGGGTAGGAGCATGGATGGCATGGAGTGTGTGAAGTCTGAATCTCAGCCGTGTGCACATTCTGTCCCTCGCTGCAAACACAAGAATGGGTAGCTACAAACCTGCTCGTAAACCACAATGTGAAGGGGTAATGTCCAAAATTATGACCCCTGACTCAGGGTAACCTGTGTGAATCTATACAGCTATGAGGTATGGCCATAGCAGGATATGGCCATACTGTCACGTCGATGGATGTACAAGCATGGGATCCTCAGTCACCACTGTACCAAGGTGCTGAACCATTTACACAGACCCAGCAGCAAGTGTCTGCAACTTCCCCTCCAGAAGGGCATGCTTGTGCAAGAATATGTAGGCTGCTGACCACGATACTGGACGCAGCTGCATTCATTCTGTGTTCCCCAGGACATCACTGCAAGCAAATATGCATACCTGGCAGTACTTGATGACATAAAACATCAAAGTGTAAAACAGTACATATGTTTGAATATCTCTGCCAACACCAGAACCATGTAGCAGATGCAGCACAGACACAATTATCTACAGTAAACCACTATCTTTTGCCCATTTCGACCCCATATTGTCAACCGATCTACAGATATCCTGCAGAAACAGTTTGCTAGCTGTAGGTGTAGAACACAAAAGTCTGCACTGGAGTACAATATACTTGGAATGGATTCACACATTCAATACAGAAGGTCATACTGGGCATGCTCACACACACAGAGAAATGAAGCCCATGTCTGGCAACACCAGTGGACCATACATAACTGACAGTCGCAGATGTTAGTACAATCACTTCTTAGTACACACCAGTCACACATTGGATAGAAATACACACATATATCCAAGGACAACACACTATAATAGGCCAAAAATAAACATATGTAGATGTGTGGAAGAGAGTGACAGTGACAAAGAGCTTCCCATCGTAAGGCCTGTCCCACCCAGCACATATCCAATTGACTAAAACCACATGATGTACAAATGTCAATCACAGTAGACATTTGCCTCTGGTATCCCTCAGCACTATAGTTTCTGTGGTGCTTGTGCTAACTGTGTAACATGACTGTACAAGTCAGTAGTCATCTAGCAGTTGTATACACGTATCTGTGGAATACAAACCTGTGTGTGCCTGAGTGTTGTGTGTCTGCCTCTAGATGAATGGGTTATAGCCCATGCACACAAATTGCACTCCCCATAGCCCTAATATGGCAAGCCTGCTAATGTCTTCACTTTGAAATACACCTTTGGGGAAGTAGTAGCCCAGAAATCTCCATGGTGCAGCCTATAACTGCATAATGCTGTAGTGTGATGTATTAGGTAGGTAGGAATTCTAATCCCAAACTTGGCAACTGTGTGCGTTTGTCTGTGTAGGGATTAATGCTTTTTAAGCCAGTCATACTCACTACAATTTCAAACACCCTACTTTGGCAAGGCTGCTATTGTCATTCACTTTGAAATACACCTTTGGGGAAGCCCAGTAATCTCCGGGGCGTGTCCTATAACTGTATAATGCTGTAGTGCGAAACATGTTAGGTAGGAGTTCTATTCCCAGACATGACAAGTGTAAACATTTGTGTGTGTGTGTTTGTTTGTCTGTGTAGGGATCAATGCTTTTTAGGCTACTCACTCTCTACAATTGCAAATACCCTACTTTGGCAGGTCTGCTGATGTCATTCACTTTGAAATACACCTTTGGGGAAAGAATAGTCTAGTACTCTCCGTGGCACATCCTATAACTGAGTAATACTGTAGTGTGATAACCTAGCTAGATGGGAGTACTTTTCCCAGACATGGCAAATGTAAAAGTGTGTGTTTGTCTGTCTAGAGATCAATGCTTTTTAGGCCACTCACACTCACTACAATTTCAAATGTCCTACTTTGGCAGGGTTGCTGATGTCATTCATTTTGAAATACACCTTTGGGGAAGGAGAAGCCCAGTAATCTCTGTTGTGCGTCCTAGAACTGTGTAATGCTGTGGTGTGAGAAACTAGCTAGATAGGAGTTCTATTCCCACACATGGCAAGTGTAAAAGTTTGTGTGTGTAGGGATCAATGTTTTTTAGGCCACTCACACTCACTACAATTTCAAATGCCCTACTTTGGCAGGGCTGCTGATGTCATTCACTTTGAAATACACCTTTGGGGAAGGAGCAGCACAGTAATCTCCATGGTGTGTCCTATAACTGAGTAATGCTGTATGTGATATACTACTTAGGTAGGAGTTCTATTCCCAGACATGGTAACTGTGAAACTGCGCACGCGTGTGTGTGTGTGTGTGTGTGTGTGTGTGTGTGTGTGTGTGTGTGTGTGTGTGTGTGTGTGTAGGGATCAATGTTTTTTGGGCCATTCACAGTCACTACGCACACCTAAAAATGGAGAACATTGATAACTGTGTAGTAACAGAGACCTGATCCAAGCCTCCAGAGAATACCCCTGCAATACACCAGGTACAGCTCTCACCACAACTGTTGGCCACCAAACCAGGACTAAAACAATAAAGGTGGAGGTGTCCATATTCACCAAGGATATTAACACCACCAGGCTAATTGCCCAACAGAATGTGTCTGAAATAACCCTGGTGCAACTAACAGTAGGTTAGACTGCATTCCAAATTGTATAGCTTGCAGATCCCCCACTATGTCCCATGATACCCATTACAGCTTTTGAAACATACTGTGAAATATTATGATACAAGCAAACACCCTAACACTGGGTGACTTACACTACCCTGCCATTAACTGGGAAAACTACTTGTGTACCAACATGTGTGCCTAATGGTTCTTGGAAGTCATAATTCTCAATGCTGTGGATCAAGTAATCTATAGTCTCATCAGAGGCTCAAATATCCCAGACCTGGTCATTACCAACATGTGAAGTCAATGGTCCACACCTATGGTCACCCCATCAGTGGTCAGGTCTGCCCATGAGCTAACCACCCTTAACATCAACATCCCTCTCCCAGACCCCAGTACGGAAACCTCTGTAACACATATCTCCAAAGCCAATGTCATGCTACACATGTCAGACATGACTAACGTCATGACACCCATGCAGATGGGAACTGAAAGGACGACTGCTGAATCATACATGAAGGCAGTGTATGAGCACATCCACTTGTGCATGAATCATGCCATCCAATATAGAACCAAGACGCTCCTCACCAAGAAAAGGAAGCCAATGGGGTGGCCCCCTGCTATAAACATGCTGTACAACTAAAGGAGGAAACTGTTGCAGAAACGGGGGAATTTCCAGGATGCAAAATACTACCTAACCAGCTACAGTAAGAAGCAGAGATCCCTCATAACATCCACCAAAGCTAGTTACGAACATAATGTAACCAAAGATGCCAAAGACAACTTTAAGCCGTTCCACAGCTATGTGAGGAATCTAAATGGCAATACTCAGAACTGCTCTGAGCTACAACAGGATGATATTAAATATACTGCTCCCAGGGATATTGCCAATATGCTGGCAGATTGATTTACTGCCAACTGCACTCCCCTCCCAACCCCCAAAGGGCCCATCTCAACATGGAAAGATTGCCATATTCCAGTAATAATGGCCAAACAGGTTAAAACCACACTCTCCAGAGCTATGACAACAGCAGCCATGGGACCAGTCAACATCCCAAGCTGTGTACTACATGAGCTACAAACTGAACTGGCACCTCACCAACGTGCCATGTCTAATCATAGCCACACCTCAGGCTTCTTCCCCACTGCGTGGCTCACAGCTACAGTTATCCCAGTCTAGAAGGGGGATCCAACCTTGGATCCTGGGAACTACAGCCCCAGCAGTATGACGTGCCTGATCTGCAAGGCCATGGAATGTATTATCATGGAAATTAAAACAAAGATATTGGCAACCTGCAAACACTGGACCCTAACCAGGTTGGGTTTGTGAAGGGCCAATCATGTCATCTCAACCTGAATGACAACTGTGAATCCATCTCCAGAGCTGTGAATGAGGCTAAGGTGGTTCACACAGCCTATCCGGACCTCACCAAGGCCTTCAACATCATCCCCCAGTCTGGAATCATAGATAAATGTATCAAGCTGGCCATTAATCCCTATGTCACGTGATGAACTGCCAACTGCTGTACTGACAGAACCCACTCTGTAAATGCAGGTGACACCAACCCAAGCCCCAGACAAGTGACAGTTGGAGTGCCTTAGGGTACAGACCTGGCACCACTCGTTTGGCATCTACTGCTCTGAAGTACAGTCCAACAGTAAGGGACACTGGCAAACAAAGGTCACAGATGACTGCACATTGGGAGCCTATATTGAATCCACACATGATGTGAATATTCTACAGAAGGGCCTTACAGAAAGACATGCTTGGTGCCTGAGCCATAGCTTCAAGATCAATGCCAAGAAATATGTAGTTATCCCCACTGGGAATGGACATGTACCTGTAAAGTACCACACAGGTGGCAGTACACTACACCTAAAGTGTGATAACAGACATAGGGACGCAGGTGGACAGCGGTCTCACCTTTGATAACCACATAACCACAACAGTCAGGAAACCCACCTATGTGGCACACCTCCCACTAAGGGCTTTACTTCCCGGAAAAGGAGGCCATTGTCCCACTGTAGTCATCTCTCAGTAGACCCAGTATAGACTACAATGGCCCGTTGCATATGTATCTCAGAAGATATCTGCAACAACTAGAGAGGCTGCAGACATACCACACAAAATGAATCAGAGGCCTAAACCAGAGTGCCGTATGCTGACTGTCTGAAAATCATCCAGCTATACTCTGTCATGTACTGTGTTCTCAGAGGCGATCTCTGCTTAACATACCATGCCATGTCAAACCCACAGCTGTTGGACATGCTACACTTAAAGAATTCCAAGCCCTCACAGCCACATTCACCAGGGATCCAAATCTTGTCATCACAATGAACAATACATGCTGGAGGGATGTGTTCCTGACCCAGAGACTCCCCAGACTCTGGAACAGATTGCCCATACATGTCAAGCAGAGTGTTTCTTTGGCCCTCTTCAAAAGGAATCTAGAAGATTGGATGGGAGATAGGAAATTTACCTCAGGAATCATGTCAGCTGCCCTGCTAGACAGGGGTGCAGGGAAGCAAATATTGTGGGAAGTCATAGCCAGGGAATTGTCATGTCTAGGCACGTTTAGGCCCTAGGGCCGATAGCCTAGTATCAAAGTATGACCCTGTGAACCTATGAACTACACTTTCCATTGTCCAACCTTGGTAAGGTTGCTGATGTCATTCACTTTGAAATACACCTTTGGGGAAGAAGCAGATCAGTAAACTCCATGGTGCGTCCTATAACTGCATAATGCTGTAGTGTGATATACTATTTAGGTAGGAGTTCTATTCCCAGACATGGCAAGTGTGGATGTGCATTTGTCTGTGTAGAGAGCAATGTGTTTGAGGCCATTCACAGTCACTACAAACTCCATTGCCCTTCTTTGGCAAGCCTGCTGATGTCATTCACTTTGAAATACACCTTTGGGGAAGCCCAGTAATCTCCATGGTGCGTGCTATAATGCGTAATACTGCAGTGTGAGGTACTAGTTAGGCAAGAGTTCTAATACCAGACATGGCAACTGTGAGACTTGGTGTGTGTGTGTGTGTGTGTGTGTATTTGTCACTCGTATCCTGTGTGAAGGTGGCTGTGAGTGTGTAACAATTGGACTCATGGAGAATGTTTTGCAAATTTCTTATATGGTGGACCTATTATATGCCACAATGTCCACCTTACAGGGATGACAGATGTCAAATAGCAGGGAGGCTGGGGTAGACAATCCATAACCTTACATGTGACAACAAGGCCTGGCAAACAATTTAGGCAACCCTTGTATTACCCAGAGAACACTCTCAACCCAAGTCTCATACACAAACATACTCAGCTAGGCAACAACCACTATGTTGGTAGTTCCATGCATATTGCTTACAGATAGTAACCATGGTATGACTGTAGTGGACTACAGAGGGCATGGCATCCTGCCCCATCCCTACAATAGGGACATAATTAAATACAGTGCTCCTTCACCATATTCCCCACTGGATGCTTGCAACAACTGTACTGCCAGCAAATGTAACCCACAAAGGACATACCGTGCCTTATACATATGCCCCGTATGGACAGATGCCACTGACACCAGGGAATAGCTGTATCATGCTGTCAATGTAGGTACAGAGTCAACCACCGCCAGTTTTCACCACATGAGGCCAGGAATGGCACTTCTGATGATAACAATCTGTGTACACAACATGCCCCAGACACCCCAGGTACACTTCCACATGTCACAGAACATGCATGTGGGATGTGGGCACATCCCAGACACTGTCCATGTCATGGACTATAGAACACATACATGGCAAGCATTGCATAGCACTGGCCACCCACAATAGTAACCCAGATGACTGGATGGTGAATATAATACCCACCTGTGTGGTCCAAACTAGACACTACACCCCTGGCCACACAGCAGACCATTGTCATGTGGCCTGATGCCAAGATATACCATTTACCTTGCCTTGTACAGCCTTCTGGTACAGTCAACCACTAAATACTTGTGAAGTAATGCACCTATGCATGTCAGTACTGGCATGTGTGTGTGTGTGTGTGTGTGTGTGTGTGTGTGTGTGTGGAGTATAATAATTTGGACACCATTCACACTCACTACACCTCCTATTGGCCTACTGAAGCATGACTCGTGATGTCAGACACCCTGGCATACCCTTTGCCCATATATCATCTTGATAACCCCTGTGGTGCATGTGATACCTGCGTTTTACTGAATTATGGCAAACTAGCTAGTTAAGAAGTCTAAGCCTGACCCTGCCAACTGTGATAATGTGTGTGAGTCCCTGAGAGAGTGTGGCCGTGTCAACCTTGACACCTGTTAATGTGGACAGGCACATGTACTACACCTACCTTACCCCTCCTTGATCACTGGTGTAGATGTCACAAACCATTGAATATACCTTTGGACACTACCCCAACATATAAGCTCTGTGGTGCATGCAATAACTGCATAGACATGTAATAGCAATACATAGTCAGTCAGGGGGTTGAAACCCCATACTGGTAAGTGTGTGATACAACCATGCTTAGGTTTTACTCTCCCATCCCCTACCTGTCTTACTTTGTCTCTGTCTTTCTCACTCCCTCTCTGGTGGATGTTGAGAAGTACACCTGCTTTGCTTAGACAGCAGCTTGTGTTTTGTAAGGGATGTTCATGATCAGCTGATGGCCCCTGCATGAATTGCAGTCCCCCACTAGCTGATTGAATGTGGTACTGCTGAGGTAACATTCCCATAGCCAGTTGCATGGAAACACACTCCTATAACTAGGAACATCATCTGGATGTTGGCTCTTTTCATTCACTGTGAGCAGGACTTCATGTCAGTGTTTGGCAAATAGCAGCACAGATGGTAGTGGGATATACCTCTAACAACATACACTGTGGAGACAGGCCAATAAACAGGAGGGGGATGACATGATTACAGAATGTAAGTGTTGCTCTTCTGCCTTTGGAGTAATGTTGATTTAACAAGGTTTATGTGGAAATGGTTGGTCTACATGATTTAATACCTGTCATGACAGTGTTATGTAATTGAGGAAACACCCACCTGTAGGGTTATATGCAGACTGCCCAGTGTTTGGAGTCTTATGCGTCACTTCTTACTCAGAGTTCACCTATCTTTAGAACTGCAGAAGCATAGTCTGAGGATTGCAGTCAGTACATGGTGACAGCAATGAGAGTTAATGACTTTGTATCCCTTATAGGACATAGGTCACAACAAACCCTGTTACAACAGTAAATGTATGAGGGTATCACAGCAACATTCCAATATTGGCCCAGTGTTTGTGGCTCCAACCACAAGTCTGTCAACCTTTGTACATATGTCATGCAGTAAGAGGTGCACATGTTCTGTACACTATTAAGCATTGACATCATACCTGATAACAAGCCAGTCAAATATCAGACTGCTAGACATGTTATGTATACTAGAGGTTATTTCTGAAGACATAACCTGGTCATTCTGTGGTTGTGTGTACAGTGGTGGGGTCTGTGTGCTTATGGTGATTGTCAACAGTATGTGTATTGAGAATACGTACTTTGGCCTGTGTACAGATTGTGGTAGATATCATTGTTCTTGGTCCTGTTCTATCTGATGTTACATGCTGCTCCAGTGTATGGCACCCTATCGGCTCACATGTTTGTATGGCCACATGTGTCCCAAACCACAGACAGGCATTGGACAGCATTGTGTTGTGACCCAATATATGCAGGGTTAGTGTGTGAGTGGCACATATTAGGATGGTGTTGATCAAACAGTCCATGCAGTGTAATATTAAGCTTGCATACCATATGTGGCTGTATTCACATTGGTTGTGGGTATGCACTTTCACACAGGTGTCTGTTACTCTATGCTGTGACATGCCTGTAGAGCCTGCTCTATTTGCAGGTACATGTGTATTCCCCCATATGAAATGTAGGCCAGTGTTGTGGCAGTCTGCTTGTAGTTTTAACAGTGCTTTGTTACATGCCTAGCAGCTTAGTGTAATTTCCCAGTGTGATGTTATGTCCAGATATTTCCAAGATGTACTGCTGCCGGGCCAACATAACTGTTGTGTATTTCTGACAAAGCTGTGGGATGCTGTACAGATGTATGTCACTAACTAGTGGGTAGCATGTGGCCATGTGACCTCTGCACCACCAGTTATGTGTCAAGACAGACAGGAGTGTGTGAATGCTTAAACTGTGTGGGCAAATGTAGTCCAGTATTTACATGATATACCAATGTACATGGCTGTTAACATCCACATTGTCAGGCTTGGTCTTCATGTCTCGCACTAAGGGGATATGTGTATACCTCAGGACTGACCACAATCTGTGTATACCTCAGGACTGACCACAGTGTGCCAGACTGTCCACATATATTGGTCATATATCTGCTGTAGTCCACAGGATCATTACTGTGAAAACAGTGGTACTGTACTATGATGTCCTTACAATGTCTGTTAGCAACTGATGGTGTACAGGTCAATGGCAGATGTGAACTCCCACACACAACACATCTGTTAAGACAAACCCTGTTACAGTAGCAACAGTCCACATGTATACCTGCTATACAAACATGACATCCCCTTGCACTAAGAGGTTGAGACTATTGGTGCTGAGGTATGACTCCACTCCAAGTTCTGGACATATGGTAAACATATATATCATATATATATATATATATATATATATATATATATATATATATATATATATATATATACACACATATATGCATCTACATACATATATGGATATATAGTCTACACATATACAGATATATAGATATATCTGCACATATAGTTATAGATATCTACATATGTACAACAACATAGATATATATGTACATATATGATGTACAAATATATAAAATAGACATATATATATATATATATATATATATATATATATATATATAAATACCACATATAAAATATATCTCATAAATGTATCTCAATTATTCCAGCTCTCAAACTGAGATCAATTCAAGTTTAAAACTCATTAAGTAGTTCTATGAACAGTAGAGGGCACTGTTGTCTAAGCTTCTGTTTTTCATGTACCTACTACAACTACTGTGCACATAAATACATTTAATCAGTTTTTAACCAAATAGCTTCATTATATTGTGGGTTCTAGTAACCTAATTAACTACAATATTTTTTAATCAACACCTCTGCTTTTAAATATTGTATTTATTTTAAAGGAAAAAGTTTTTAACATATTTATTAGATGATTTTAAATCACTCACTATTTTATTATAATGAGCTCCTCAGACTGTCACCATTTTCATTGGTTTTAACTTAGATGCTTGAATTTTATTGGTCTTTTTAAATGTATCTGCTTATATAATGCTTAATTAGTTAATTCATTTTGTCTGATGAAGTCTAAGCTACAGGCTGACGTAAAACGCATGTACTGGATGTGTAATAGCGTTACAACTCTGTGATCTAGTTTTGGACCTTTTATTCTTTGAATAAAGTGCGGATTGTGTGCGCTGTCTCTGGATTCCTTTTGTTACATATAAAATATACACACACACACACATATATATATATATATATAATATACACATATATATATATATATATATATATATATATATATATATATATATATATATATATATATATATATATACACACACAGACACACACACACACATATATATATATATATATATATATATATATATATATATATATATACACACACACACACACACACACACACATATATATATATATATATATATATATCTATAGAGAGAGAGAGAGAGATATCTATAAATGGCCATATATATGATGCACTATACTGATGTGTATAAACACATATATATCAATATGTATGTGTATGTACACTTAAACATAGCTACATATGTATATGTATATATCCATATCCTTGTCATGTTGTATACTGTTGTGTATACCTTCCTAGATGTATCACATCTTATGTATCTTATATGTGCATATTTAGGTATAACAACATATGTGATGCAACAGTAATAGAACCAACATGTACTATATAATTGTAGAAGTCACAGCAATTGTTCAATACTATTCGATATGTCTACTGACAGATGTATTGGAAAAACAACAACCGTCTTCACAGCTGTCGTGGTGTAGTGGTTAACTGTTGTGACTAAAATGTATGGGGTCCTGGGTCCAACCCTGCAAGGGCTGTTTATTTTGTTGCTGGGCAGAACAGGGGCTGTTGGATACAGAGTGGTTAAGGCAGTTTTGAGCAGCTTTAAGCAGATTTGCATTGGTTTACACAATGGTAAGCGGTACTACTGTTACGGCTAAACTTAGAGGCGCTTACACCATGTAGGCTTTGCTTACCAATGCGCAAATCTGCTTAGCATTTATATTGCAGCAATGCTAAAACCTGCTAAGCATTGCTCAGCCCTGGTAACCAGTGCTCACATTCTGGTCTGATAAAATAGCAGGGTAATGACATCTTTAATAAGTGTATTTAATTCCATGTACATAACCCGTGTCTATGTGCTGTCAGTACAGTAGCAAGGGGTGTTAGTCTCCTGTCGGGGACACGAGTATATATGACCTGTCCAACACTATTATCCATGTGAATGTGTTACATAGAAGGGTAGTATCCCAGGTTATGTACAGTCACACTGCCATGTAGTGTATCATGACGCTACTAATGTTGACAGTGCCTTCCCAAGCAAGAGCAGATTGCTAATTGTAGTACTGGCAACAAACAACCCTGCATGCATAGATGGACGCAAGCGTCCTCACGGTCATGTTACTGGTGTGTGAGCTGTGTCACATTATAGATTTCCTACTGGATAATGATCTGACATGTGGAAATTAACTGTAGACTACTGTCTGTATAGCACATGTTAATGAGGGCTGCCAACATGTAGTAATGGCATACCTATCGGTGTCATACTTCTATCTGACAACACATTCATCCTACTGCATAGCTAGTTGGTGAGCTGATGTCCGTCAGTCCCTGTACAGGTGTGCAGATGTCAGGTATCCAGCTTGAATACATACAGGCAACCTATGCTTGACTGACACTGACATGTCTGCCCAGCTGTGTTATAACTGGCACAGATAGGACACAACATCCTGTATGCACCACATGCCATGGGTACCTCCACTACGCTACAACAGTCACATGCTTGGGTACAGGTCTCCAACACAGATACTAACCATGTTTTGTAATACATGTGGCATACATGTCAACTGGAGCACCTCACAGGCCATTTGCAGGAGGCATCCAGAGGATTGGCTGATGCATGTCACTCTCACCCTGAGGGTCACCACAGTGGGGTCTGTAGATAGACTGCCTGCTTGCACATGGCTACCACACTGCACATATCCCCTACACTTCCCATCTCTCCATGGACAATAGCCAGGTACACACCTATGAACACCTGCAGCGATGCATCCCAATACTGACACATGTGTACGTGTGCATTACTGAGAACATCAGTGTATGTGTGTTAGTACACCTGTAGCTGAAAATACCATACGGCCCTTCACACCCACTGCAACACCCATTGCCATAATTAGATGTGGCTGCTGCTGTACCAGACATTACATGTACCTTGTTATGCACCTCTCCCTAAAGGCTATCTGAGCCTTGCTGTACCAGCACAACACTGTTGTACAAATGGGTTGATAGGCATGGGATACCCACTGAGTTCTGGCAAGTGTATGTATGTGTGCATGTGTGTACATATGTAGGGTACAGCATTCCAAGGCCAGATACTTCTATTACAATACCCATTGCCACACAGTATTAGGGATAGTGATGTTGCTGCCCATAGAAGAGGCATAACAATGCATCCCCCTGCTATGCCTGTGGCATGTGCATTAGATGCATATCCCTGTAGTAGCACTCTTGGGATGGACAAAGGTTGTATTGCAATCCTGGTCAATGTGTTATGGTATGTATGTCAGAGTGTCATCATGGGCACCAGTGCATACAATATCCACAGTGGGGTGTGGGTGCTGGGTATACTGTCATTACACCATGGTATCCCCAGTACATGTCCCATGTACCACTGTATGGTGATCACTGTCACCATCTACCATACAGGTAACTCATAGCACTATCTAGCCCAGTTATGCATGTGCTGTGTGCAGCCTACCTGTAACACACTGGACACACTGACAAGTTAGTTAGCACTGATAGGCCCAGGTCTCTTGGATATGTGTCTGACTGTTATGTGTTTGTTAATGTGTATATGATGTATGTCACACTATGTATTGTCCATATACAACCATTATACCACCCATTACTATACTGTACATGCCTGGGCATGTTCTGCATGTAACATGTAACCTGGACACACCTCATCCCAAACATTGCGTGGTGTGCGCATTTAAAGCCACACACATCAGTAGCACTACATACCGTGGAAGGGGTCTAGTCCCAGTGTTGCCAAGTAAGTGTGTGCGTGTATGTGGAGGGATCTACTTCAGGTTGCTGAATATACATGTCCCAGGGGATTATCTGTCCATGTGGCACAGGCAGTAACTGTTATACAAACCTGTGACATGTGCTCAACTGTACCCAGGATATGGCACAGTGATGGTGTCACCACAGTGCCATATCCCTTGTGAGATATGAGAGCAGACCATCCTCCTGCTGACACATGTACACCTACAACACAAATGGATAACATTATGGAGACCACAATCAATTATTAACAGCTATAATGCATCATGGCTGGACAGCTACACTACCTGACATGTAAGCATTAAACATTACTGCTGACAACATGTTACACAGCAGTACATTGGTACACTGTAATAGAGTCACCGTGTGCATCATAACCATATTAGCCTGTCCCTGCATCAAGGTTATGGATGACAGGGATGTGGCACAGGTGTCATATGCACAGGGTGTGTTGTTGGTTTGACAGAGACCTAGGGTGGGCCATACATTTAACACCATGTGTGTGAGTGAGGGATGTAAGTTACTGATATGGCCATGGTGATGTGGTGTTTGTAGGTACGGGGTTGCCCTAGGTGTGTTTGTATTGTGTGGGGGTATGCATGCACACAGTTCTGCCATGTGGCTGCCCTATACAGGTGTTTCTTGGACAGCGGCAGGCCATACCTGGCAGGGTTGTGCAGGGGTTCCACGGGTATGTACAGGTACAAGCCTCAATATCCTACACTCCACTGATGATGACATATGTCCGCTGGAACCAGGTCCCTCCTGGGACTGGCCAGGGCCACGTGCACGTGGCCTGCTGTGGTGTGGACAGCACCCCCCTGCAGTGCTGGGGCTGCTACTGCCAATACGGGAGCTGCTTGCTGTGCTTGCACATCCACGTCGACTGCCAGATGTTGGTGTTGCTGGCCTATGTCTACGTGGCCATCACCCCACTCCCAACACATACTCTAGCATGGACAATCCACAGTCGATAAGGACCACCATCTCTCCCAACCATCTATCCACGACTTCTGAATAATCATGGAGGGCACCTGCAAGATCATGGATGTTGTCACTTACAGATGAAAAAGCAGCCCTCTGCAGCCTCAGACCCTGTCTGGTATACAGTTCCATACATACCTGCACCCCCATGACAGCCTGAAACATGGTGGTACCGGATGTGGCACTTCTGCCAGGGGTACGATGACCAGCGGCCCTCCCATGAGCACCCCAGGTACATATGCCTATGTGGTACCCTGCCGGACATCCAGCTATGACTGCTGTGTCCAGACACAGCAGCCAAAGATACCACACTGTCCTGTACACTGCCAACTGCCCCTCTACTATGTCCACTGGTGATGGGATATCTATATAAACTATGACTGTGTGCAGGGATGGGGTGGATAACAGGGGGATGTCAAACGATGGCGCAGTTTAGGCTTCTGACAAACCCGCCTGTGCCTCAACCCACCTATCATCATTTCAGTGTCTGTATGGACACCATCAGATTGCATGCAGGAGGAACCCTGACCCACCTTGCCACCTGTGAGGGGAAAACAAGAAACATACTTTAAGACCTGTACGGCATTGTTTAACAGTACACACACACACACACACACACACACACACACCCTGACATTCCACCTACCGGTCCCTGAGTTTACAGACTGTCCCAAATTTATTCACGCAAGTTCACCATCTTGCATCACACTTGGAAACTTACACTCATTAATACCAATCATTAACATATCATTCTTCCAATTGCTTAGACAAGTGATCACAAAACATGACCTGTTACTTCATTACCTCTTTGACGTGACTGGAATAGGTTTTACAAGGACTCACTGCTGTCATCCAGTGTTCACCCTGGGTATGTCCAGACATCATCAGCATGCCCACCATATGTTAGGGATGACTACGGTCACTCAATAATGTCACGCACTGGAGTGTCATATGTAACTATTGCTCAGTAGATGCAAGATCTGTTGCTCAATCAACTTATGTGGACAACAGTAATATTTAGATACGCTCACTGGTGTTGTCTAGTAATTCCCCAGTGCATCTGTAGTGCTGCATACGTGGGTAGTCTTTCACTTTTCTGCTGATTGCAATTTTAGCAGTATAGCTGGTGTCTAGTTTCCCTCCCAATGCATGTTCCATATTACAGACTTTATTATACTATCACAGCTGTACTGAGATTACATATCAGACAAGTATTCCTGGTGTCTCATTTGTCAGTCCATGTATTGCACAATTCCAAAGGGAAATACTGACATATGAACAACTCCACAATCACACATGTGCATACATGGACACCCACACAAACACACACACAAATCCTACATGCATCAACCCTCCCTCTCCACTATACCAGATTACACTTACAGACAAAATACCCCCCCCACACACACACACACACACACACACACACACACTTACAGGCGAGGCTGCACAAATATATTGCACACAAACCTCCCATTACCCATCTGTCAACATGCATAACATATGGTACTCAACAGCATACAGTGCAGCTATACTTAATCCATGCTAGCAACAGTATACATGTGTGTGATGCATGGGCTGTGTTAGTAGGTGACCTTTCCCCTGGAAAACACTGCACCCATGTACACCGTACTGGTCTGCACCTGTTCACCACCCTGCCATGTACTGTCCACCATACCTCACAGGTGTACATACCATTGCTGAATGTGTATTACCATGTCATTTATGTCTGCTCTAATGCTCACAGCCCCTATGTGTTTGTCCGACACATACCTGGGATGATATGTGGACAGATGTCATTTGTGAATGTCTGATTTACAGATGTCATCATCAGCAGTGCATGTATGACCAATAAGATACTATTACACTGACAACCGTCAAACCTTTCCGTGGCTATGGGGAGTGTACACACCCTTACTGATATGACTCTCTCTTCCTTGATATGCCATGGGACCACACTACTGCATATGTTAACACTGCATGAGCCTGATATGTGACATATGTCCTGTACAAGCAAATGCAATGTCAAACAAATGTGTTAGTTGTGCTGATGCTGACTGAGATGCATACACTTCGTGGGTGCATGTGTGTGCACGCCCTTATCATGACGGTTTGTTGCACCTACTGTTATGTGTACTACAGCAATCACTATTCCTGGCAGGGGTATACTAGCATGGGCCATCTGCATTTGCCAGTATATGGTCAGTCTGCCCTACACATGTCCCCCAACTCTGCATGATTGTAAGGTCAACTCATGTGCACATCCCTTGGAGTTCACACACTGCCATCACTATTGCTGTTGAGTCAGGGTTATGTCTGCCACAGTTCATGACCCTGATTGTGTGCAGATAGAGTCATTCATAGCATCCTTTGGATCCCTGCTGCACTGCACTGGTGTGTCATGATGACATCCCCTCCCCACCCTCAGTCTTTCTGCAGATGCTTGACAACTATGGCCTACACATGTGTCATTTTGCAGTGTTCCAAACACTGAACACCACATCTAACAGCCTAGTACCAGCTAATGAATAGCAAACATACAGGTGTACACTGGCACCAGCATGGTACAGATGGGGATGGTGGGCCTGAGATGGGGTGAGGCATTGGTTGTGCAGCACATGTATCTTACATGATACAGTCTGTAGGTTTCCAAAGTGGTCATGGTACACCAGTACACATTACAATGCATGCCTTTAGGGGACCTCTTCTGTTATGCATATGCTACCTGTGGAGAGGCCTGGCTGATGTTTCCTGTGGTACAACTGTCACATCTGATTACCCTAACCCATAGGCCACACACTTGCAGTGTCCAGGCAATTGCTAACATGGGTACTGCACAGCCAGTACTTACTAGACATTCCTGCAACCCACTCAGCGTTGTGGCATGTTACTAGGCAGCCCACATGACCAGCTTGCTACATCTGACATCATCTGTCTTGGATGGCTATCTGTTTATTTCCTACATCATTCCTGTCCCATACATCCTTGACACAAATGACTGTCTGCAATGTTTACCATCGTATATGCAGTGGTGAGGTATGGCTACATATCCAGCTCATGGGTGCTACCTGTTGGGTATGGGGCCCATGCCATGTCATGTAAGATGTGTGCAAGCCATGGCTGCCTCTGTTGCAGGTAAGTGTGCACATTTGATGGCCAAACGTCTTGGATAGCAGACCAATACTTGGTGTGACATTGGGGATGTGTACTTGATGGAAGGTGCATTTCCATGACAAATCTATGCAGTCAGCACGTCAACAGCTGCTTCCACTATATTTTATCTGGAGTGTGTGCACACATACGCTTCCAGTATTTGTGAAAGTATGTATTCCCCATATTTGCTGCCCTAACCTACGATTCCATATTACACACTCATTGCTCATGTTGAGCCCACATTGCAGGTTGTAAGGGTTGTGACCAGTAATATTATGATATACCGTATTCTAGATCTGTAACAGTTGCCATTGTAATACTGGGATATACACTGTTGTAGCACTGTATAAGGGTGATGTTTCACATATGTCCCTACTGTAGGCCATTTGTCCCACCATTATGTTCAACTCTGTGGACACATTTTGCAATAACAGGATGTTATTTGTCTTGCAGGAGTCTGACATATCCTTCAAATACACCATAATGGTCACCACTGTGATGCAGTGCAGTTAAAAGCAAAAATATGTGAACATGTACGACATGTGTTATGGGTAGGTGTGTTAAATGTGAGCATGGAATATACCATAGCCATAACATGACCAGTGTATTGGCAAGCCTGAACAAAAACCATACTCATCAGCTACAGGCTGCTGCCTGGAGGTATACCAGAGGGACCTACATAAGTGTGTGAGAGATGTGATGTCAGTAGCCACAGCTGTGGCATTGGTACAGGGTGGGTGCAGCATTACAGAAAATCAACAGTACAAGCCCACAATACTACAGCTTATGCACATCTCTTTATTACTACTATGCAGCAACAGACTATAAATATGTCATCTCACATATGCATGACATACTTGTACAGATGTAGATGGATACGCAACAGTGGTCTACTGAAGTGCCCTGTGGCCTAACCTGCACGCTCCTCCCTCCACTATACTCTCTGCCAGTTGTGTGCGTGGGCGGGCAGGTGCCACGAGGCTGGCAAGGGGCTCCTCAACACGTGTCGGGGGGATGGAAGGCACGACCCCCCCACTGCGAGGTGATCCCCCTGGACTGCAGCAGCATGCTGACGGGCTTGTGAAGTAGGTCACTGCAATGATGCCAGACCTGCTCATAACTGCAGTTATGCAGGCCGACATCATTTACCCTGTGGACAAGATCGTTCCACAGGATGGTCCGCTCCTGCTGCTCATGGGCTGTTATGCCGAACAACACCCAGTAGTGCTGTAGCAGGTGTGTGATGATGACCTAATTTTAGCCCACTGTATAGACAGGGAGTCTCTCACATGACATCTTGCCTGAAAGAAATAAAGATGAAACAGGTCTGAGCAACTCATACAGCAAGATTACCATAGTTCCTAATACACATCTGTGTCTCCCCACAACCATATCTGCAACAACAATCTGATCACACAACTCAGTAGGTATGGCTAAAGAATACCTACCACTGGGACATATATCGTATTGTACCACACTTTGTACTATGTGTTTGTAGCCATGTTCCCTGTGGGGACATTATCATTGCTGGCCTGTTATGAACAATGTCACCTGCATATCATTGCTGGCCTGTTATGAACAATGTCACCTGCATATCATTGCTGGCCTGTTATGAACAATGTCACCTGCATGCCATTGTAAGGGCCACTATGGTTCCATATATGCATGTGATCAGTTTGCTATGTGAGTGCTGCACATCTGTTATGTGTTATTGGGGAAATCTATGCATGCTGTTGAACATGATCCGGGAATGTGTGGACTATTACTACCCACATATGTTCTATAACAGTGACACAATGGCATGTGTAGGGAACAGTTGCTAGCAGAGCCACCTCTCCCACCTCATCTGGCCATGTTACCAGGCCACATCACATGTGGGACCCACCCTGGGGCATCCTCATCTACTGGTCCTGCACTACCTTCAGATGGAACCATCTCAGGGGATGGTGTCCCCCCCCCCCGGGAGCACACACAGACATGATCCTGTCACCTGAGGTCAGGTCAAGGGTCTGGTGCATACAGAGCTCCACAGAGACTTGGGGGATGTGTTACATCAATTTGAGGCCCTCAGTACACACTCACAGGGTCCATATGCTCCTCCTGCTCAGCCTCCAGCCAAGGTACCTTTAGGGTCATGAATCTGATGTTGCGACTTGCAATGGGTGGGGGCCTTGCCCCCATGGTTTCCATATGGGGGCTCATGGGGCTTCCACATCACAGATGACACTCACCATCCAGGGTGTTTACCCACCACATGTCATACACCACCCCTGTAGGCTGTCTTCTCCATCTACCAACCCAACCCACCTCCACAAATATATCTGCTATCCTTCCCCAAATTCCCAATCCAACCTTCACAGACAAGGGCAATGTGATCCCAAACAAGGGGTTCACATGTGACATAACCATCCATATTGCACACACTTACTGCTGTATGTATGTATGTATATGTGTGTATATATATATATATATATATATATATATATATATATATATATATATATATATATATATATATATATATATATATATATACACACACACATATATATATATATATATATATATATATATATATATATATATATACATGCGTGTGTGTGTTTATTGATGTGTGTGATGTTCCCTCATACAGCATGCAGCACTGTGATGCAAAACTAGGGGACATGTATTTATATACGTATGTGTGTGTAGACATACACATATATATCTATAGGTTCATAGGTTCATACTAGGCTATCTGCCCTAGGGCATTTATAAGCCTAGCCAGAGTGTGTTTGGCTTTCACCACCCATTTTAAATGAATTTTGCTATGCCCTTTTTCGAGGTTAGTATACTGTGCCTCTGTCTAACAGTGACACAGAAGTGATACCCGGGGATACCCGGGGTAAACCTACGATCTCCCATCCACTCATCAAGATTCCTCTTGAAGAGGGTCAATGAGGGACTCTGCCTAACCTGGACTGGGATTTTATTCCAGAGTGAAGGGAGCCTCTGGGTTATGAATCTGTCCCTCCAGCATGTCCTATTTATTTCAGTGCTGAGGTTTAAGTCACTCGAGTGCATAGCTTGATGGGATTTGGATTTTCTGAGGTGCGGCATGTCCATTAATTCTGGGTTGGACATGGCTTTATACGTAAGGCACAGATCGCCTCTGAGCAGGAGGTATGCCACTGAGTAGAGCTGGAGTTTCTTTAACCGGGCAGCATATGGCATCTGTTTGAGCCCTTTGATCCTCTTGGTGAGGTACTTTTGGGGTCTTTCCAGTTGCTGCAGGTGTCTGGTAAGGTACATCCCAAAAGGGGCATTGTACTCAATTATGGGCCTGATGAGGGATGAGTAAAGAGGCACGATGACCTCCCCTGATCTAGATGTGAATCCCTTCATGATTAGGTGGGCTATATAAAATGTTTTTCTAACCACTTTGGCCACGTGGTTGTCAAATGAGAGACTGCTATCAACTTGGGTCCCCAGGTCCCTAATTACTTCTTCCATACTTAATGGATTACCACCTATGTGGTAATTTGTGGGCACTTTGTTTTTGCCAAAGGAGATGACTATACACTTTTTGGCGTTTAGCTTGAGGCCATGGCTCTGGAACCAGTTGTCTGTTTCTATGAGGCCCTTTTGGAGGATGCTTATGTCGACTGGAGAGTCAATTATGGCGCCCAGTTTGCAGTCATCTGCGAACCTGGTCAGCCACAGTCCTTCCGTGTTGGCCTGTACCTCCAAGAAATATATACTGAACAAGAGAAGTCCCAGGACTGAGCCTTGTGGGATGCCACTTGTAACTGGTTTGGAGTCTGACATGGCTCTAGCAATTCTAACCATGTGGGTTTTGTCCTTGAGCCAGTTTGCAACCCATCTAGTGACATAGGGGTTTATATTTAAGCTGGTGAGCTTATCTATAATGCCCGAGTGGGGTATTGCATCAAAGGCTTTTGCAAGGTCCAGGTAGGCTGCGTGGACCACCTTCCCCTCGTCAATGGCCTTGGTGACTGTTTCAAAGAAATTGACCAGGTTTAAGAGGCAGGATCTGCCCTTAACAAAGCCAAACTGGGTAGGATCCAGTGTCTGTAGGTCCACAATATCTTTATTTATGAGGTCCATGATGATCCTTTCCATAGCTTTGCAGACCAAGCTAGTCAGGCTTATGGGGCGATAGTTTCCAGGATCCGTTGAGGCACCACCTTTGTGGAGAGGGACCATTGTTGCTGTACGCCACTCTTTGGGTACATATCCTGTAGTAAGGCTGAGACTGAACAGTAGTTTTATGTTTGGGTTTAGCTCTTCTTGGAGTTCATGTAGGATGCAGCCCACCACACCGTCTGGTCCCATTGATGCTGTGTTTTTTGCTTTGGAGAGGGTGACTCTTACCTGAGCATGTGAGATGTTAAGGGGGCAGCACTCTGCTGGGATAGATATTTGCCCTTTTGGTGGGGAGGGGGGGGTTGCGCTGAACCTGTCAGCTAAGATGTTGGCAATGTTTGTGGGTTCGGTGTATTTTTTGTCATTTTGGACTAATTCTGAGCATATCTGGGAATTCCCACCCGGGTACCTAACATAACTAAAGAAAGCCTTGTGATTGTCCTTAGTGTCCTGTATCTATATATATGTGTGTGTGTGTGTGTGTGTGTGTGTGTGTATATATATATATATATATATGTATATATATATATAGGTGTCTGTATATCTGTAGACATACATACATACACATATATATATATATATATATATATATATATATATATATATATATATATATATATATATATAGTGCATTCAGACATCAGGTCCACACTAACTCTTCTTCCTGCACAGCTGCACTGTTCTGCCTTGCTACAACACAGACAGGTGTCACATGTGGACACAGCCTAACATTAGGGGGGTATATATAGAGACAGATTGCAGGTAAGCATATTACACACCTATGGCATTTCTGCATGCTACATTACACATTAACTTGAGTGTCCTGCAAGTGGTGGGCTCTGGAACCCACATGCCCATCATAATGGCATTACTTCCACCACCAGCTATTGGCCAGTAATATACATGTTTTCCATTACACAACGCACACTATGTTGGCTTACATCTTGTCAGTCAGTGCTGATCTGCACAGTTGATGGGTATGGCCCACTACCCACAGGGACAGACTCTATTGTCCATAGCAGTTGTTCAGCTGGACATCATTACAACAGCAACACCTGATGGCACATATAAATCATTCCACATCATCTATCCCATTATTATGGGCCAAGTACTACATTCAATTACATGCATATATACTTCACATACCTGTTGTGAGAATGATGTCTGTTCTGGATAGTTTGCTGGATGTATTTTTTTTTTTTTTTTGCTTTGGCTTAGCCTTTGACTTTAGATTTCTCTCTCTCTCTCTCCCTCTATCTATCTCGCTCTCTCTCTCTCTAGTATAAGGATTGAGCTGCTTTGAAAAGATTGCAGCATGGATTTTGTAGGTGATGTACATAATCAGGTGATGGCCGCTGCACCAATCAGTGTCCTACACTTGCTACTTGCATGCAGCATGCTGCGTAGTACTTCCAATTACCACTGTCATGGCAACCCACTACTATAAATCCCTACATCATGTGGGTGTGGTCCCTTTACCTTTCCTATATAGTGGACATCCTTCCTGTGTGTGGGCAACAGTGTTACAGACAGCAGGTAGCAATACCTCTTTCAAGAGGACTTGCAGACTCAGGCCAGCTACATATTTGTATAAGGTTCCAGAACTACAGACAAAGTATGAGTAGTGTTATTATATACATTGTATAGCACCAGTGTTACAGGGTTTGTGTGTACATACTAGTTTAACATTGAATGCAGTCTGTCTGCACAGCTCTCAACTGTGTGCCTATCTAAATATTTGCCGGAGGTGTGCCTGTTGTGTTTTGTCTGTCCACCACACAGGTCTTGTGTCAGATATATCACTGTTAGTGTGTGTGTTGAGTGCTATTAGTACATGGCTACTCCATTTGTGTTTCTGACTTCAAATTCCTAACTAAGGGTATGTTGCAGACTATCCTGTAACACCAGCAACTTACTCGGTGTATGACAGCACTATTTCACATATGGGCCTGTGTTCCGGCCTCTGTCCTCCACCTACATACCAGGCTGTGTCCATATGACATGCAGTAAGGGGTGATATAGTGACCTGTGATTATGTCATGCTGCCATTGTCAGTGTATGTAACAGTGTTATATGCCCCTGTAAGTCAGTCTATGTGGGGGGTATGCACCATAAATAACCTAGGCTGTTACAACATGTGAGGGATATCAGTAGTAAGCTGTCTTAAGGTATATGGCTGTACATTACCATACATTTCACCTTGGGAACATTGCTGGCCTACTGCTTACTGCAATGCAGACTGCTCTGTTTGTCAGTGTGATTGGGATGTTTTCAATTATGCACTGTTATATAACAGATACATCACACTGTGTCAACTTAAGTCATTTCCCCCTAGGGATTGAGTATAAAGTGTAGTTAGAGGTTGCTGGACTATATATTTCTGAATTACTTACTACTGATTGATTGTTATCCTATGGCCCAGTCTGTCTTTACTGTTGTATTACTTGAAGGCTTTGGCCTGGACAGCGACATATGTTATGCTTTCGGATTACCGTATAAAAGGATTAGCTTGAGAGTTGCATTAATCAGTTAGTATGGATTTCAAAGTCTAAACAGCTATATGACATGGCATATACATATACAATAGTACACAAATAAAACTTTATTATGCATGCAAACCCGTGTGTGGTGTCATATCCTTTGACTTCTCTGTGGGTATATGTTTCAGGCAACAGTTGTCTTTTGTATGGGTGACTCATACACTGTCCATCTGATAAGGTGGCAATTATAGGAATACTGGCTGTTCAGTATGCTGTGCACCCTCTAAATATATATATTCCTACACATATCTCTGTGTGTGTATGTGTAGTTATGTATGTATATATATATATATATATATATATATATACATATCTGCATATATGTGTGTGTGTGTGTGTATGCATCTTTGGAATGTTTATTGCTTCCACATTGTACATTCCCTATGGTAGCCAGACTGTACTGCATGATATGGTATTCATACCAGCCTGACATCATACAGGTGGGATGGATTACTGTTAATGTCTTTTGCCCATGTTGTGTAGGGTCCTGGGTATGGGACTTACAACAGTTGGTATTGTATTGCAGGGCAGATCTGTTTCACTGTGGGGGACGGGGTGATATCAATACTTACAAGACGTATTTAGCTTGGGCCCCCTCACCCCAATTAACGGTGCCTTTGGTCATATATGTATTTATTATGTTCTCATTTATAGCTCTCTATAGATATATATATATATATATATATATATACACACACACACACACACACACACACACACACACACACATACGTCTACATGTATAAATACATTTCCTGTACTGTTGAATGACTATGCTGGATGATATGTTTGTGAAAACATCAGGGTTATGCATATCTGACATGGCTTAGTGGTAAGTCACTTTGGTTATGGTGTGTGGGGTCCTGGGTTCGAGCCTTGCAGAGGCTGTTTATTTTGTTGCTGGGCAAAACAAGGGCCATTGGATACAGAGTGATTAAGGCACTTTTAAGCGGGTTTGCACAGAGGTAAGCATTGCTAACTTCCAGTTACAGTTTCTTATACTGATTTTGCTTCTCAGTTGCTTAACCTGTGTAGGCATCACTTACCCCTGCACAAACAAGCTTTACCCAGCTTACTGCTGCTTAAAACTGCTTACTCTTGATTACCGGCATGCTAATTTCTTTAAAAGAAATGAAAAAGGATTGATAGGAAAGAGGAGAAAAAGGGGCACAAAGAGGGAAAGACAGTAGGTAAAATAGCTAAGGATGCGCAGGACGGGTGTAGGGAATGTCCATAGCTGGGCATTTCTTCTACAGCAAAAGCTGTGCATATACACTGATTTGGAAGTAGATTTCGACAATCATACCTCTGAGAGAGGGGTGAGGACAACAATAATATGTTGTGAAGTCAATTAGACCAGATTACTTGTGTCCACTGGACACATGTGCGAAATGGACAGCTATGTATGGGGCAAGAATTTTGGGGGGAACAGATTGCTCAGGTGAGAGTGGGATGTTGGGGAGGGATTGTAGGTATATTTGGGGAGGTAGGTTGGGTAGGATAACAAACAAGACAGCATACAGGGGTGGTATATGTGGGGGGTAAACACCTTAGATAGGGAGGGGTGTTTGGAAGTCGGACGCCCATGAACCCCCTAGAGGAAACGGACTGAGGTCCCCACCCATGGGCAGTCACCACTGCACCTTCATGACCCCGAACATGGCTGTGTTGGGGGCTGAGTAGGAGGGCCAAGCTGACCCTCTAGTTGCACCAAGTGGCCCTCAAGCTGGCATAGCAGATCTCAAAATTCCCTGCGAAGCATGCTACACACCACGCTCCGGACCTGGCGACTGGTGCAGTGTCCTATCTGCACCCACTCCTGGGGGGAGAGCCCCATCCCCTGAAGCGGTTCCGCCCGAAGGTGGTGCAGGACCAGCAGATGAGGAGGTCCTGGGGTGGGTGTCCTGGTGCCCAGTGCCACAGCCAGATGAGATGAGAGAGGTGGCTTCACTTGGACAGGCCTTCCCAAATTTGCTACGGTGTTTTAATTTTACAGCATATGTGGGTTAGTAATAGTCAACACATTCCAGGATTAGGAATAACAGCGTGCATAGGTATTCCCATTAACCCAAAACACCAGATATGGAGCAGTTGCATAGCAAACAGAACACATGCATACATGGAATCACAGTGGCCATTATAACAGCATGCAGGTACACTGATGGCAACATGCCACCAATGTGGGAGTATTTCAACATGGCACCTGCATAGAAACAAATTTAAATATTTATCAAACAACAGGACATATGTCCCAAAAGTAGATTTTAAGGGAGCACATACTGATCGAGTTGTGTATTTAGTATATTGTTGCAGATATGGTTGGGGGGGGTGTCAATTAACAACTAGTATATTCCTGTAGTTCTCATCACTTTCCTAGTCAGTGCTGTGATCTGAACCTTACAGGTATTAGTACACTACTATATGGTCTTAGTTTGGACAGTGGTATGGATGTGAACAACTATATACATGAACTGAGTTTTACCTACAGTATACACCTCTTACCTGGTATACCTGTGGAGGTATTGTTTGTTAACACTGCCTGATTGTTTATACACATATTCCCGGATACCAGGTAGATGTTAAGCACATACCTGTCCATCGCTTATTGCACACACTCTGGGTATGTCTTGACCTCATACAGGTGAAACCGGGACATATTTTGACTATTGCCCTCATAAACCTTTGCTGAGTTGTACAGTGACAGGTTTGTTTTCATTGACATTTTCCAAATATGTACAGGCCTGACAGTCAGTTATATGACATTAAATGCTGCCTACATGTCACAGATTAGTACTCTGATATGCCAGGGGAATATGGTAACAGCTAGCAGATATGGGCCGATTAACTGGACATTCTGGACAATTCTGTACACTTGTGGGGTATGATTCTGCATACAGCTTACTACCACTCCCAGGATTTTAACCATGGCTGTGTCTGCTAAAAATAAAACAGTGTCCATCACAGTTGAATGTGCTATATAGATATTTCTGTGTATCTCTTCTCCTATTTCTGTCTATAAGTCTCCTGTGGTTTTACAAACTGACCTTGTAATTACAACACTCTTATACAGGGTTTCCTAGACAGTTTTATTATGTAGCACAGTGTGGTTGACGGTGATGAGTAATACCTTATTATTCAGAGCAACTACAATGCTAACAATCCCATACGATACCAGAGTAAACAGTACCAGTCCAGGATTTCAATCTTTTATTTCTAGGCACAGTTTTTTTTATTTGACAGACCTGTGGGGGCAATGTTTGTTAGCACTACCTGAATGTTGCCACACATATTACCAGATTCCACTTTAGTATTATGCACATATGTCTCACTCTGTTACTGCACACACTCTGGTCACATCTTCATACCATGGGGGTGGAGATGGGACATATTTGGCTTATTACAGTCATAACATTTTGGGAAGTTGCTAGAGTGACAGGTTTGTTCTTATAGATGTCTGACAATTAGTTGTATGTCATTATTTGCTGCCTAAACGTCTGTGATCATCCCACTAATTTGTCAGGGGGACAGGCAGTGGATACGGGCCAATTAACTGAACATTCTGGACATATCTGTACAGTTGTGGGGTATGATTCTGCATGCAGCTTACTATCACTCTCAGGATTCGAACCATGGATGTGTACACAAAAAATACAACAGTTCATGCCTCAGTTGAGTGTGCTATTTGGATTATGTTGTTGATCTTTTCACTGTTTTCTAGGTCTCTCTCAGTTGTACAATATGACCTCGTGATTACAACAGTCATTCCTACACATTTTATTTATGTAGCACAGTGTGGGCAACAGTGCTTAATACAACAGTACTAATAAGAGATTGCAACTCTACATTACGATATGATACCAGAGTACACACATGCAGTCCAGAAGTTAGACCTTTATTGTCAGGCTGTTTAATCTTTTATTTACATAAAACCTATATGAGACTCTTCCTGAGATATTCTCTGGTGTACTCAGTACATGCCTTAAACAATACAGGTTTTATAATGGCAATTAACTTACTACTACTTTTAGATTTATTTCTTATGACAGTACATGAAGAATATTACTAACCTGCCTTGTGATGCAACCTCTGCAATCTACAGGCATGGGCTTCCCAGTTCACAGCCTGCTCCATCTGCCACTGTCAAAGACATGAGGAATATTTAGCCATACCTATCCATAATATACATGAGCTGGCAATTATTAAACAGGTAGTTGACTGATACTTACACACGGCTGGGACATCCCCGTCCTCCTAGCCTCTTGAATCCACTGATCCAAGAGCTCTCTCTTTCTCTACTTCAGGTCGTCATAGTGATGCCTGACCTGCTCACCAGTTCAAGGTATGCCAGTGGCACTGGTGTGGTCACCGGCGAGACAGTCCCAGGCTTTTGCTTTATACTGGGAACCCTGGCACTGGCCCTGCAACAGTCTCTGGTCATGGTCTTTAACAAGGAGTCCTGCCATGACTTTGAACTCCTGGATGCCCTAGCACTGTGCCCGAAAGTGCACTCCCTCTCCCATACTAGTCATAGTGCCTACAGGAGGAAGCTGAAACCAGTTATGAGATGTATTCATACCTGTTGGGTTTAAATAGGGCTGATTTCCCACACTTTGCCATGATTGGACGGTTTTGAAAATGCTAAGCTATGGGCAAACCTGCTTACCTAAGGTTGGCATTGCTTAAAGTGGTATACCAATGGGCAAACTGATTTAGCTGACCTACACATTGCTTACACCTAGTAAGCAGGGCTGTGCAAAGATTAGCATTGCTTACATTTTAATTTGCATACTAGTTGCTATTTGGCATTGATTTATTATTCATTACACTTTAAATATGTGTTTCGTATCCATGATTCATGTGTATGCATGCTGTATGGGGTCCTTGTGATTATTAGGGGATTTCAACACTTTATCACACTGACACCTCACATCTGGACTTAATGCAGTACTCCAATTCACCTATTTATGTTATGTAGTAGATTATACAACATAAAACTGTATTTCCTTTCACATGTTAAGTTTAATATTCCTATAGTGAGGATCTGTTTGGTAATACCTCAATTTTATGCACTGCTGTAATGGCTTAGTGGTTAACTACTGTGACTATAGTGTACAGGGTCCTGGGTTCAAGACCTGCAAGGGCTGTTTATTTTGTTTCTGGGCAGAACAGCGGTTATTGCATACAGATTAAGGCACTTTTAAGCAAATGTAAGTGGGTTTGCGCGAAGGTAAGCAAAGCTAACCTAACTTCCGGTTAAATATGCTTACAGAGAGTTAGCTTCAATATTGCTTAACCTGTGTGCACATTGCTTACCCCCATGCAAATGGGCTTAAACCAACTTACTACTGCCTAAATATGCTTACTCCTGCTTACTACTGCTTAATAGTGCTTACTCGTTTACCCCCACACTAATTTAGACAACAATGTAAAATGGTTCTAGGGAAGGTGGTGGATTTGGACACTCTATGGATTTATCATTCATTGCACATTATACCTTCGATTTGTATCCCTGACTCATGTGTACATATACTGTATGGGGCACTTTGTTTATCTGTGGATTTTACAATATTATTACAATGACACCTCACATCTGCATTTAATACATTGCTCCAGTTCACAAATATATGTTATTTAGTAGGTTATGCAACAAAAAATATTGTTGATAAAGTGATGTGACATGGAAAGTGCAATGTACTGAAGTGAGACTCAAACCGGGAATGACTGCTCGTAAAACGAATGCTCTGCCCACTATACTATTACAGTACTTCTTCATTTGCATATATCTTGATATTTATCCTCTTGTGCCATTTAATCTGCAGTATACGTAGCTAAGCAATGGGCAAACCTGCACACCTATGGTTAAATGTTACTGATTTGATTTAAAAAAAATTATCTTGTTTATATTATTATATTTTAACTATTGCTCTTATAAACTTGGGGGTGTTGCTGGGGGTATGCAACTCCGTATAAGCAGTTTCACTCATTGTTATTGCCAAACTGTTGTTCTTGATTGCAGGGGCATGCAGATTCTGAAAGCTCTGCCCTCAGACACACCCCCTGCACCCGTACATGCTCCATGTCTGTTTAGGAGCTCAGGCAGTGCACCTTCATTAATATCCACTGCACGCTGCCATGCTGCTCCTAAACAGTCGCTTCCATGCAGGACTAAGCTAGTTCTGCACAGAAGATTAGTGAATCCAGGGGGAAGTCTTGATAAGATGAACAGACAAAAATACTAAACTGAGTTTCTTATTTTAATAAAGGGATGTTCAGTTTAATTTTTAATACTTCACAATTCATCTGACAATTCTTTAATAATGAGGTGCACTATATGTTAAGATAAAAAACAGGCAAAAGAATTTATCAGTTCAACCAATAAAGCTTTTTATCACAAATTTGAACTTTTCCAAACCATTCACAGGCATATAACAATAAAACGACTATGCCTTTAAGACTTAAGACAGAAGAGCAAGTAGAAATAAGGAAGTAAATAATGGGAAAGCAGCTGCAGGCATACCGCTCAACTGGTCTGTTCCTCATAAAATACATGGTTTTCTAACTAATCAGTGAGGATTGAACACACTGAATAATGACAGACATTCGAGTTTCAGACTTCATATCTGTCAGAAAATACATGGTAACACAAAATCTTTTATCCTAGCAACTCTCAAAGATTATAAGAGCAATATTTAAAATTTGCCCCTATTTTTGTGGCCTCTGGCCTCCCATTATTTGTGGCTTTGTCCAGACTTTTTGTGCTAAGAGGCTGAATAGAGGTATTTATATACTGTTATTCTGCTAAGAATTAAGATTCCATGCTCCAGACTGCAGAGTCAAGCCATCTAGGTTAGAGATGAACAGCAGAGGAGTATTGGGGAAGCTTTCCCTAAAGCTAAAGAACAGAATTGTTACCCTGTGATGAATCAAGGGACAGGATTATTGTACTATGCTGTGAAGATAAACTGCAGTGATGTTATCTACATTGAAGACTAACGGAGTTACACTGTTTGTTGGATGGAAATGAGTTTTTGACAGCATAAAACTGAAATGTGTAAGTACTGTCTTAGGCTTTGGGTTTTGGAAAATCCTGCATGAAGGAATACTATTAACTGTGAACTGAACTCTAGAACCATATCTGAATTGAACTTGGAAACTGTTGAACAGACTGCAGTTTTGTTTTCTGTATCTATTGTAATAAACCTCAGTTTTGAAAATGTAAAGTTTACTAAAGGACTGATTTGTTTGTGAAATCAATAGAAAGATACTACATTGCTGTCTGTAGCAGGCATAAAATGTTTCTTTATAAACCGTGATTCTAACCTGAAAAGAGGTCTGCCTGTGTTTTTCCCATCTATGCAAGCTATGCCTGAGAAGCAATTAGTAAGAGGCTTTGAAGTAAGTCTCCTCAGTGAATGTTACCCTTTAAAGTAAACAAAACCTGTTATATTTTGCCTGAAAAATTTTGTTAAAACTGAAGAACTGCTAATAGTTTGTGTCCACACATGGGTTTAGACTGAGGACATTGCTTATTTATGCTCTGTTGACTGGGTTACTCCCACTAGGCCAGCAACCTGGAGACCAAAGGTAGCATTCACACTGATTAGGGGAAATTTGGCCAGGGCAGCCAGGAACTTCCATTACTTTTTACCTATTTGTGATCCAGTGTGAGGAGACAGGAAGTAGTGAGATGGAGGAGGAGCATGAAGAGTGCAG
>NC_056736.1:273521085-273648585 GCF_019279795.1 Protopterus annectens | reverse complement strand
TGCCATGGGAGTGGCTAAATGGTGCTTTATGCTATTTAAGATGAATCATGGGATATTTTCACGACCCACTGACATAGTATTTTTTGCTTTTCAAAGCACTTTCAGGACTTGGTCTTGTGTGGCTGCTAGTGGTGAGGCATTTTCAGATATCTCATTTGAGACAGACAAAGAATGGAGTAAATTTTGAGCTGAATTTATCTTAAGATTTGGTGTACGTAACATAATTTACAATCAGCTCAGTGCATTGTTGCATTGTGTTCCTGAGATTACGAACTTAACTAAAAAGGCCTTCTGACTGTCCTTTGCATGACTGGATACTTTCACCTTGAACTTGGTTTTGGTAGGTTTAATTAAGCAAAAGAGTTGCTTGTTTAATTTAATTATGAGGGCTTTGCCACTCTGTGCTCTTCTTACTTTTAGGTCCATTATGCAGGACTTACTCAACCTAGTGGATCATTCGAACATCTAATGTTATGATAAGTTTACTTACACAACTGCACTATATCCATCATATTGATGACTGTTGCAGTAGCTTTTGCTATATAGGTAGAATACTGTAGCTAACTACAATTGTGAGGTGGAAGGAGAAGAGTCTAGGTGTCACTGGGGAATGGTCCATGCAAAGCCTGATCTAGACATATAGAAAGAATTGAGCTTATAGCGCATCATAAAAGTATATACAAAGTAGCAGATTTTATGTTACTTCTAGAATTCAACCCTTTCCAAAAATCCATAGATAATGCCAAGGCCCTGGTATAGTGTTGCCTTGATCCTGCCCGGAATAATTTTCTTGTGGTGAGTATAACAAAAGGTAATAGCCTTAGACAACCATTTGGAAATAAACTGTGTTAACAAATGTTGTCCCTTCTTCTCACCTTCCCAAGAAATTAATAATTGATCTGAAAGATTTAGTGCTGTTAAGGAGGTACCAAAGTTGTATGTGGGCATCGACGGTATGGAGTATCCTTTCTTCCTTACTTTTGGGTTTAGGAAAGAAAATGGGGAAAATGGATAGTTTGGCTTAAAGTAAACTCAAATAGCATTTTAGGCATAAAAAAGGATTAATTCTCAAAGAAACCCTGTCCCTGGGGAAAATGAGATAGGCTTGTCTCACCTAAGAGTTTGCAACTCAGACACACTTCTTGCGAACGTCAGAGCAACCAAACAACTGTGTTCCATGTTAAGAACCTCAAGTTAACAAGGTTAGCTGGTTCAGATGCAGCAAGTGTGTTACCTTCTCTAACACAAAATAAAGATCCCAAAGCCACCAATTTTCTTGGAGGCCACTTACGCAAAACCCTTTTCAAAACATTTTGACATGAGAATGGATTGAAAGAGGAGGATACATGAGCAGAAATGGCTGGTAAATGATCCTAGATAGAGAAGTAAGAAAGACCACAGTATAGCAATTCACATAAATATTGCTATAATATGATTTTTCTAGTAGAAGGGTTTCTTTTCTCCATTAGTACCTGCTGCACATCCTCAGTAAACATGTGCCTAAAGAGAATCAAGACTATACTCCAGTCAGTCAGTTGAAGTTGATTGGTGTTGGGGTATATCAAACACTCATGCTCTTGTACGAGTAGATACAATCTGAGCAGAAGCTTGTGATAACTGTTCCTGGCTATTTTCAAAAGAATGGAAAACCACGGTTGTCAGGAGTCATCGCAATGATCTTGCAGGATTCTATCTGAATCTTCAGAAGTATCCTGAATGTTAGTGGAAAGGGTGGAAAAACATACAAGAGCATTCCTGCCCAAGTAAAAGAAAAGACATCTGTCTTCGAGGCCTTCCTGCATGGAGTCTTGGAGAAGAATCTTGCCAGCTGATTTTTCAGACAGGAGGCAAAGAGGTCTATTTGCAGAACTCCCCACAGTCGGATCAAATCTTGGAAGGTCGCTGATCTAGTTTCCCATTCATTAGGGTCTTCACTTGTCCTGTTCAGCTTGCCCGCCACACAATTTTGCTCTGACAGAATGTAAGATGCCAGTAGAGTGAGACTGTACTGTGAAGCTATACCCCAAGCTAAAATGGCTTGTCTGCAGACAGGGTATGACCTGCTTCCCTCTTACTAGATGATGTACCACATGACTGTGATGCTGTCTGTAACACCTTGAAGAGGTCCCAGGAACCAAAGATAATTCAGAGACTTAAGTGCTTTGATCAGGGCAAGCATCTCTTTTAGATTTATGTGCTTGCACTTGTCCTTGGTGTCGCACACATCTTCCACTTTTATCTTTCCAGAAACTGCTCCCCAAGCAAAGTCTGAGGTATCTGTGGTGAATAACTGCTTTGAAAAAGGGAGGGAGAGGGGGGACCTGGATTTAGGGATCTCTGTTGTATCCACCAAGTGACTTCCCTTTTAACAAACCCCAGCACTGGAATATGAAAAGACAGGTAGTGTTGCTGCTGGGACCAAAGAGACTTCAGATACCACTGTATCTTTCTCATGTAGAGCCTTTCCAGGAATCATGAAAATCATAGAAGCCATGAGACTCATAATCCTGAGGTATTCCTTCGCACTGACTGTCATGAGTGGAAACCCTATAAACAGAACTAGATATATATTTATTTTTCCTATTGAAGAAAAGTTCTTTGAATTGTGGTGTCTAGTTGACATCCCAGAAACCTTCCTATTGAAGAAAAGTTTTTTGAACTGTAGTGTCTAGTTGACATCCCAGAAACACAAACCTGTGAGAAGGAGTCAGTAAAGACTTTTGATTGTTCTCTTGGAATCCCAGTTTGTACAAGAGACCTCTCATCCAAGGCAGAGAGATTCCTGAGACTTTGAAAAAGATTCCACAAAGATAGGCAAGTCATCTAAATATGGAAAATGTGGATACTGTGCAGCTTGTAGCAGGCTATAACTGGAGCTAGACACTTACACTCTTGGTGCAGTGAATAGTCCAAAGGGTAGGGCAGATAACTGATAATGTGATCCAGACACACAGAACCTTAAGAAACACCCAAAGTCTGGATGAACAGGATTGTGATGACAAGCATCTTTTAAATCTAATTCTACAAGGAAACGTATTTATTTTATTTATTTAGTTCCAGTTTGATGACCGGGGAGGTCCACTGGGCTCAAGGAGCCCGTTTTCAGTGGAGGCCTGGGGAGAAAAGCTCCACAATTACAAAGTTTAGTTACCAATACAACCATAGGATAGAAGACACAATTTACAATTTCATATTATATTAGACAGCAGGCATAGGTTCCTTTGTTACATAGTACAATTAAGATATTTACAATATGCACATTTTTGTAGTTAGATAGTACTCAGAGTTAGCCAGGAGTTTAGGGGAGGAGTAAAATATTAGACTAGGTGGGGAGAATGCAGCTGCATTTCTTGTTAGAGGAAAGCATGTAGCTGAGTTTTAAATTTTACAAAGTTTTCACATGAATGAGGAAGAAGAAGTAATAGGTTGTGAAATGACACCATTTTGAATTTGGGCACTAGCACAAACAGGTTTAGGAAGAAAGATCCAGAGCTGGCATCCAAGTATTTCCTTCTTTGGCATTCAAAGCATCCTTAAATAAAACTCCTTTTCCAATTGGAAAAGAGGAACTGGTTCTATCACTTCCTGGGACAGCAAGTGATGAAGGACAGGTGGAAACAAGAGTCTGGTCTGCAGCATGAGGAATTACCCCCTGGGAATGAATAATTTCCTTCCAATGCCACCTGCAACCCTGCTGAATGCTCTTCAAAACCAATTTCTCTCAAACTATATGCTCCCAAGACAAAAGTGGAGATTCAGACTTTCTAGAAGAAAAAGGATGAACAATGTCTCTGAAACAAGTCATTCAAACTTATTGGACAGTCCTTGGTTTTGGGAGTTTCCAGAATTCTTTTTGGAACTCCTTGCCATTTATTCTTAAATATCTATTTACCTGTATTTTGTTGAGACTGTTTATTTTGTTTTTTTACCAAAATTGGACAAGGAATTAGAGAATCTCTTGAAAAATTTGTAAAAGGGGGACAGTGCCTCTGTGGTGCAATCAGTTAGCTTATTAAGCTTGTAATTGAAAGGCTGGAAGCTCAAGCCCAACCAATGACAATGCTTCTTGGCCCAGTGTTGTTACAGTGCAACACCAAACTACAGGTGACCAAGTATGAGGCTTGCAGGCCCAAACTATTTGAGTTAGGGGATAAAAAATGGTTAAGGTGTTTACCTCACAAACACATGGTACAGGGTTTGATTCTCACCTTTGAAAGAAACTGGTTAGGCTTAAAATAGCCCAAAAGGGCGGCAAGGCTTGTATTTACCTACAAGCATATGAAAAATCTTGGAGATTTCCTGTATCACCCTACCCCTTTCCAGGGCCAGCCTTAGCTGAAATGGCACCCTTGGCAAAGTAGTGCTTCAGTGCCCCTTAAGCCCCACCCACAGCTGCACCCACACCATACTCGTGAAACATCCACAGGTAGATCACTCCCCATGAAAGCCACTCAAGTTATTTCCATCAATTATTTTACTGCATACAAATCAGTACTCTTCGTCATACTATAGGAAGAAAATTTAAATAAATAAAATAAAAATTGAGGTTGTTAAGCCATGAACAAAAGTAATTCTGGTCTACCTGCTCTAACAATACAGTGCATTATGGCAGTGTGCATTAAATAGCATTTTAGTCAAGGGCTCAGTTTTTTTATGACTTTCAAAGGAATTCTAATGAGCACTTGAAATTCAGAATCCCTAAGTACTACGTGTCTTCTAATGTTTACATTTATATTTATATTATTGACAGTTTGCTTTATTTGCTTCCACTATAAGTCCTCACATTAAAAATCACAAGAAACCAATTTGCTGAGCAAAACTGCTCAATGAACCAACCACATGAAAAAATTAAATGTAAGTGGTTTTGCAGGGGAACAAGCACCCCTTTCGTCAAGTCTTGAACGTACATTTACATATCTCCACAATCACACAAGGGCCTCGGGGGCCAGTAGCCTAGTAACTTCCTATGATCATATGATAATAGTGAAAACTGGGCAACCACTGTAATATTCTTACTTCTCCCAACCCCATTACCCCAGGAGTAGTCTAAGATATGCATAAAATCCATGTTGCCTCAAGCTGCAGTATGCACTGCTTAGTGGGCATTCATTACTGACTGTATTGTAAAAATTAAAACAACAAACAATCTCTCCCTGCTCTTAACAAATACTGATTTACTGATTTTCGTATTTCATTTTGCTTATTTGCTAGCTTGCATTTCTTTACTAGGGACATCAGACTTAGTATTAAATAATCTCTTTTCTATGGAGGCCCATGCAGATAAACTTCAGAACTCTCAGAAATAAAATAAAGAAGTCTATAACATGGGTTGCAAAGAAAAAAATTACATAAAACTTCAAAGTGCTGATTATGCTTAAGGCCAGCGATGCCCCAGGCCTCCACTGAAAATTTATTTTTGCCCAGTCTGATAATTATGGCCAACAAATGATAATAATAAATAAATAAATAAAACTGTGTGTCTTGTAAACTTTAGAGGGGAGATCTCAGTCTTGCTTACCATGCCATTAGAGAGCAAGCTCTACCGCTTCTTCTTCTTCTTTCGGCTTTTCCCGGTTAGGGGTCGCCACAGCAGAACTCCGGTCCACTAATAATTGGCAGTAGATTTTTACGGTGCCAAGGTGCCAGCCCAGCTCCCAACCTTCAACGAAGGCATGCCCATTCATGCATGTGTTTTGAATGCCACCAACCGCAGGGAGGACATGCAGACTCCACATAGAAGGAGCTCCAGCCGAGACATAAACCTATATTTTTATTTTTGGACTAGAAGACCTATGTGGATTTTTTCAAGACAAGAAGCAAGAAGCAATACAGTAGATAAAGTGATAGTTTCTCTCTACATTATCTAGATTTTTCTCTTTAATTACAACAAAACTGGAAACAAGGACCTAAATCTTCCCTAACAGATAAGTAAAACATGATAGAAGAAGAGGTTTATAACCAAGCACCTCCCAAATATCTGGAATAAGCTTCCTGTAAATGTTAAGCAATGAAACTTCTAGGAGCAAGAAAAAGCGTAGTGGATTAAAAAAACCCAAATAAAAAAAACACAATCCACATCCAGGTGGCTGAAGATAAACACATATTTAATAAAGTAAGCATTTTCATTTTGCAACAACTCAAACTTATTAAAATGTCTGAAGTTCTGACTTTGATTTGTTGCAGAAGAAAAGCAATGCATCTCGCTATCTTCCCCTTAAGCATAACCAAGATGACTGGACTGGTATCCACAAATGTGTTCTAGGCAGCTATGACTGGTATGCCCTCCCCCCATTGAAAGGCAGTGCAACCTGAGAGAGGGCACTGGCAAGGTTGGTCATACGACTCAATAACCTTGTAACATCTATGAATCTATGAAACATCACTGTTTGATTGTCCAACATCTATACCCTGGGGTTATATTTAACACTTGTTCAAACAGCTGCATGTCTAGTTAGTTCAGTATCAGATGGAGTATATATCTAAAGTTGGAGGTTTGATATAATGTATTCATGTCTGTGCTATCTTCAGTCATGGGGACTTATACAAATTAAAGATATCATCATTCTTCTCAACTAAAACTACAAAGGAATGCTTATTTCTTTTAGCTCCTAAAACTATCTGCACTGTAAGAAGAATGCCAATTTACAGGGTCCAAATATATTTTAAAGTATACACTCATTCATAATCTGTGGTGTTCTGCAAGTCCGCAGATATTGTAAACTGTACAGCATCTGATTCTAGCGTTCATTACACTTTTATTCTTATGCTTATGTGCCACTCACTCTACCTGCTTATCAAATATTCTGTCATATATATATGGGAGACAAAAAGGATTAAGGGCATAGGTCTCAACCAGTCAGGGACAAATCTCTACAGCATCAGGGACATATCCAGGAATGATCAGGAACAACCAGGGACACTTAAAATAGTTCTATTAACTTGAGAAACTGTCAGAATAAAATAATTCCAGTTAACATGCCTTTTCTGAAATAAGAGAAACCTATAACTTTATTTGTTGTCATTATTTATTAAGTGCAGTTCACCTCAATTTCTACAAAAGTCACAAGTTTTAGGGAGGGTTTAAGAGGGGCAGAGATAAAATTTGAGTAAAAATCAAGGTCAGCGGTAGACAGCACAGATGAGTTTACAATAATCACTTAGCTAAGAAATGCACTGCAAGCCAAACAAACACTAAGCAAAATAAATAGCAACAAAACATAAAAATAGATATTACTAATGCACTTCATTCCATTCCATCACCTACATTTTGACAAAAGGCATGGTCAGAAAGCACGGAAAAAAGATGCAGTGACCAAACCTCATCAGCAGATTCAAACAAACTGCACTTTCACAAATTCTTGCATGCCTTTGCTACAGAGTTATGGATGGTTATGTTTTGTACATATATTCAGTACTGTATGCATTGCCCCTTACTCATTGTTCAGCTGCAGCACTTTTCATTTCCAGCTTAGGGGCGGGCATGAAAAATAATCAAAGTAGAACAACACAATAAAACATATAATATAACTCCAAACTAAACATATTAAGTGTTAATAAACTATCGGTTAAATCAGCAAGATCCTCATGCAGTTAGGTACCTCTGCTGTACTTTTTCCATGAGAAGGCAGAAAAAGAGAAAATTATGTTCACTACAGAATGTAACCTGTTGGCATAAACCATGTTAACAAGAGTTATTAGAAAGAGACTGGGATCGAACTCAAGTAATAAAACTTATGGTGTTGGCCGAAGGGTAGATGATCAAACTGTGGCCACTTTTCGGGGTTTTCCATTAGTTCAATGCACCAGTTCTGATTATTGCTTGATGACTGCTGAGCTAAAGGTCTGCCTGTAATGTTGAGGAAGAATAAAACATCCTCTGTAAAATGTGGGAGTATGGCAGCCAACCTCTTAATTTTTACAGCGCTGAAAGACTTGCTGACAGTGATAGAAATGAACTTCTTCGAGTGTCACAAATAATACCGCAGTAATAAAATTATATTTTAAGTCATTGAATTTTCTGGTCAGTACAATGCTCAGGCTGCCAATCACAGATTTACAAAATGCACAAAAAACATACAAACAGTCCAACTCAACTTTGTCAATGAAAAATGGCATGAGAGGCAGACATGAACAGAATTTTATATCAGCGGCAGCAACTCAGACTGGAGGAGTTGCTTGGAATGTCAGCCGAGCAAAAGCATCACTGATTGGATGCTATAATAACTCTCAGCCAATAACTGATCAAGTATTACTGTAGCTTCGGGGGAGAGGCAGGCAGGCAGAAGAGCACAGCAGGGAATCAGGATCTGGACTGTACATTTTCAAGTATAGCCTAAGGAACTGGGAGGAGGGCACAAAGGTTACAGTACACTTAGGACAGCAAGGCACCGAGACAAACAGAAACTTTACTTAGCAGAAAGGGAAAAATACATTAATTAAATAAGTAAATAAAAATTGCGCCCTTCATGAGGTCGGCCTGTACGGTGCCCTAGGCAGTCGCCTAGTTCGCCTATGCTTAAGGCCGGCCGTGCCCCTTTCATTACTTTTTGATTACCTCTCCAGCTTAGGGGCCAAAAACTAAATCTCTCTCCAAAGGAGAATTTAAAATCTCATTTTAACATCATCTGGTAGTTTCTGAGAATACAGTCATGCAAACATCCTCAAAACCATCCGTGGCCACAGCCCTGGAAGAAGTATCAGCAAAGTCATACACACACACTGTATACAATGAGTAGTGACTTGAACAACAGAAGAAATTAGATTATTTAAAGCAGATTTTTACTCACAAGAATTAACTAAACATTCTTCATGCTTTCACAATTAGTAAAAAACAAACCTTAACATATGAGCCTGACAATTCAAAAGTTTGAAAATCAAAGTTGCAGAAGAATATACTTTTTTCCCATATTTATCAATAATATTCTATCCTTATCAGACAGAGGCTTAAACAACATGACTTACATGGAATGACTCAAAGTCCCATCATTATACTAGGTGTTCTACAGACTGCTAAGAGGCGACTTGTGTCTGACATAGAACACATCCTCCAACCCATTACTGATGGATTTACTGCTCATCATCAAGTCAAATGGCATAAGAAATAGTCAGTCTAAGAATCTAAACCTCTTCTGCAGCATCAAAAACAGACTCGCCATTCCCACAAAACAAAGTTTGCTCCTGTCGATATTCAAGCGCAACTTAGATCTATGGATGGGAAACAGAAATTTACCCCAGGACTGCTCCCTGTACTATTAATGGACACAGGCAATTCAAGAATGCTTTATCCCATGCATGGGTCCCTTCAAACTACCTATGGTATGATCCCAGTTATTCCCATTAGGGGTAATATATAATCACTGACCATGAGATGGGTGAGGCCAACCTATAACCAAATGGGGTAGGTTATTTCAAGCATAAATAGGGAAACTGGCTAAGCTTAAAATAGTTTGCAAGGGCAGCTAGCCTAGCACTTACCTATAAACCTATGAAGAACCAAGTTTATTAGCAGAGGGATTAACTAAAGTTACAGCTAATAGATCTGGTTTGGGAAGACGACTGAAGAACTTTATATATCCTATCTCCCCTTTTAGGGGCAACTGGCTGATTGTCAGGAAAATGCTGGCAGTAACACACACATCCTCCAAAGCTTGCAGGAATGGAGGAATGGATGCAGGTTATGGAAATTCCTTCTGTAGCAGCTCATAATAATTTCTGAGGGACTGAGAAACCTTAGTGTTCTCCCACTGAAAACACTGGCATTTTCTCGAAAGAGACTCAGAGCAAGAGGAACCCCTCCCCCCCCCCCATGGAGAGTCAAAAGCTGAGCTCTCCGCTGAGTTGGACTCAGAAATCTGATGAGAAATCTTTGCATCTGTCCCTGCATAATCCTGCCCTGATTCAGAATCTTGAATCTCTTCAGGAAAAGAGGTATCCCTGTTTCTTTTGCCAGAAACAAATGTATACAGATTAATACTTCAAATCATACCCTGAAACAGACTCAGTAAGCTATTCCTGTTTCAGGAAATTTAAAGGAGGAGTAGACATATTCTTAGTTTTCTCTTTGTTTTTGACAGGAAAAATTGAGCCAACAGTGTAATTAATGGCAACAACAGCTTCCCCAGGGATAGGCACAACATTCTGACAAAACAGGGAAGCCCTTCCCTGTTCCCTCTCCCAGGACTGAAAAAAGTGGCACTCTCTCGCCCACTGAAGGAACCCCAATAGCCACAGAGGACTTGGTTAACCACCATCCATAGTGGCTATAGGTGCTACACCAGTGGGATGCAGGGCAAAAGATGAGTGGCCTGAGGTACAAGTAATGGCCACAGCAGAGTCACCCACCTGTAAATGAGGCAAAGTGATAGCCTCCTGTGATGGCAAAGGCTGTTTTATTAATTTTTTTTTTCTTGTGGTTGGAAGAATGACCGACCATGGGACCAACATGTAGTTCCATGTTCAAGCCAAAAAGTACAGTTGTGTACACTTACCATAAATGTAGATGTTAGAGTGTATTCACTGTTGTAGTCATCGCATTTGTGTCATCTGCCTGCAGGTAGCCCTCAGTCAGCCCGAATACCAGAGTCTTGGGATTTCTGCGTCGGATGCTGTCACCTCTTCCATGACGTCAGGTCGTCAGGGGTATAAAACATGCAGCCAACACCATTACTTCAGTTTTTCTTGCCCCAGATGTCAGAAGCCCCCAAAATAGGAAGCAATTACATGGTATGGAACACCTCCAGTAAAAAGTAAATACCACTGCCATAAGATATGGCCAAAAACGAGGATAGGTAAAAAGTATAGAAAAGTCAGAGGACTGGAGGGATGGCAACCAGGACTGCAACAGTGAATACATTCGAACATCTACATTTATGGTAAGTGTACACAACTGTACTATGTTCTTCATGTTTCACTGTTGCAGTCATCACATTTGGGTCGATTCCCAAAGCTGAGGAAGGGTGGAGGCAGTCAAGAAGCATTAGCGTTGGCTAGCAGGCCTTGTAAGACTGCTGTAGCAAATCCAGCTCTGGATTTAGAAAAGATAGGTAAGTGGTAATGGTTTGTGAAGGTGTGTACTGAACTCCAGGTTGCAGCTTCCAGGATGTCCCTGGTAGGGACTCCCCTGAGAAATGCTATAGAGGTTGTGGTAGCCCTAGTGGAATGGGTTCTGATCCCCTGTGGGGTAGGTTTTCCATGGTACTTGTAGCAGAAATGGATGCAATATGCTATCCATTTGGAGCTGGTTTGCTTTGAAATGGCCTTGCCCTCTGCTCCTGTAGCAAAACTGACTAGCAGCTGGTCAAATTTTCTGAAGTTTTAGTCCTGTCAAGGTAGAACCTAAGCTGTCTGTGCACATCCAAGGAGTGCAGGATCCTTTCCCCTTTATTCTGAGGATTAGGAAAAAAGGTTGGTAAATGGATGGATTGGTTTAAAGCCACACTGGATACCACCTTGGGCATAAATGATGGGTTAGTCCTGAAAGAAACCCTGTCCGCATGGAAGATAATGAAGGGTTCCACAGCCATAAGGGCCTGTAACTCAGACACTCTTCTTGCAAGTGATGGCTAGAAGTAAGGCTGTTTTCCAGAGAGGAATTTTAACTCTGCTGTAGCAGCAGGCTCAAAAGGGGGAAGCATGAGCTTCTCTAGTACAAAGTTAAGGTCCCAGGCAGGAGTGGGAGATCTCCTCGGAGGTCTTAAATTGTTAGCTCATCTCAGGAACTGTTTGACCAGAGGGTGAGAGAAGAGGGGTGGCTCAGTATTGTAATGAGCTGAGATGGCAGAGGCATGAATCTTAATTGATGAAAAGGATAAGCTTTTGTGGAGCAGTTCTGCTAGATAATCTAGGATTTGATGTAAGGAGGGCATGGTTGTGTCCTTTCCCTGAGACTGGCTCCAAGAACAGTATCTTTTCCACTTTTCTGAATAGGATTTCCTAGTAATAGGCATCCTACCCTCCAGGATGACATCCAGCACCTGTCTGCTGAGGGTTGCTGGTGATGTATTCAGGGAATAAGCCAGGCTGTTAGGTTCAGGATTTGCAGCTGAGGATGCAAAATCTGGCCCTCCTGCTGGGACAGCAGACAGGGGGTCTGGTGCAGGTGCCAGGGTGGCACTGTTGTCAGACTGCATAAAAGTGGGTACCAGTGCTGGCGTGGCCAGTCTGGTGCAATAAGGATTGTCCTTGGCCTGTCCTGTTTGATCTTGAGTATACTTTCGAGAGGAGGGGCAGAGGGGGAAGGCATAAATTGAGAGGTTTACCCATGTAAAGGATAGGGCATCCACTTTCCATGCTTGGCTGTGAAGAGTTCTGGTGCAAAATCTGTTCAATTGATTGTTTTGGGGGGAAGCAAAGAGGTCCACCTCTGGTATCCCCCACCTGTGGATTAGAAGCTTGAATGAGTTGTGTTCCAGTTTCCACTTGTGTGGGTTCATTAGATTTCTGCTTAAGTCATCTGCCAGTGAATTTTGCTTGCCTGGCAGGAATTGAGCTTGCATGTGCACTTGGTTGCTCGAGGCTGTGTTCCACAGAGCCATGGCTAACCTGCAGAGTGTGTAGGAATGAGTTCCCCCTGCTTGTTTATGTACAACATAACTGTGGTGTTGTCTGTCTTTATTAAGAATTGTCCTGGAAGGATAAGATATTTGAAGGCTGTCAGTGAATTCTGTACAGCTAACATTTCTTTTTGATTGATATGCAGGCGCATTTGCCCTGGGTTCCATTTGCCTTGAATGCATGCCTGCCATGTGAGCCCCCCCATGCATAGTCTTATGCGTCTGTTGTCAGGGTTTGGGCGGCGGGGGTTTAATGAAAGGGAGTCCCTTGTTGTGGTTGCAGGCCTATGCCCACTAAAGGAACTTTGTCCTTGGGCAAGGAATGACAGGGATCACTGTTTCCAGGTCCTGAGAATGTTGACACCAGAGACTTTTTAAGTACTACTGAAGTTTCCTCATATGCAGTCTTGCATATGGAATTAGGAGAATGCATGAGGCCATGAATCCTAGGGCTTGCAGTACTTTTCTTGCAGATAGCTGGGTTTGGGTGGCCAGTAGTTTGAAGTAATTTGCCAAATAAACCTGCTTCCCTGGAGTGAGGAATGCCATCTGGGAAGTTGTGTTCAAGCTTGCTTCCAGGAATACAATTTTTTGGCTGGGTACCAGATGTGATTTCTTTTCGTTGATGGTATACCCCAGAGAAGTTATGAGTCTCTTTACAAACGTCAGGTGCTAAAGTAGCAATTCCTGACCGTCCATCTGAATCAGGCAATTGTCCAAGTATGGGTAAATTTGAATGTTTCTCTGCCTGCAGTATGCAACGGCTGCAGCCAGGCACTTTGTTAATACCCTGGGTGCAGTAGATAAGCCAAAGGGAGTGCAGAGAACTGAAAGTGCATAGAGACTGCCCTGAAACATAGATATTTCCTGCAAGATTCCCTTATGGGGATGTGCAGATAAGCTTCTTTTAAGTCTAGGGTGACCAGCCAGGATTCCATGTCTAGCATAGGAAGCAGCTGTTTGAGTGTAAGCATTTTGAACTTTGGTACCACCAGGAAGGTATTGAGAATTTACAGATCCAGAATAGGGCGCCAAGAGTTCTTTTTTCTGGGCACCAGAAACAGTCTGGAGTAGAAACCCTGTCATCTTTGCTTTACTGGAACAGGTTGAATAGCCCTGATACTGAGAAGAGAAAGTACTTGCTTTTGGGCCTCTGCCATCTGGTTTGGAGGAAGGTCTGGCAATCCGCTTGGGGTTGGCAGTGAGTGGAAGCAGAATCTGTATCCCTGGGATACAATGTTTAAGATCCATCGGTCCTGGGTAATGTATTCCCAGTTTTTTGCATGTAGGGTGAGTTTTTCTCCTAGGGGTGCAAGTACTTGGGCATGGTGGAGAAGGATGAAGGACAAGTCATTCTGAACTTTTTCCAAAAGAGGTGGCTTACCACTCCCTGTTTCTGAGGTGGGAGCACTAAATTGTTTAGATCTGTGCATACCCTGAGACTGTAGTCTTTGTTGTATGTTGCCCCTGGGTTTGGACTGAGAAGGCCTGGCAGGGACTGGAAAGGACCAGTTTTTTGAGGGCCAATCCCTACTGAATCTAGGTTGCTGAACGTGTAAGAAATCTTTAACAGTTTGCATAGATTTAGCTTTTTCCTCCATCTTTTTAATAACTACTTCTGCTTTTGTGCCAAGCAAACATTCTTGGTTTAATGGGGCATCTAGTAATTTTGCTTTGACATGGTCTGGCAAGATTTGTTCCTTCAGCCACACATGCCTTCTCAGGACAGACCCAGTGACAGCAGCCCAGCAAGATGCTTCTAAGGCATCAAAACCACACTGCAAAGTATGTTTACTAACTTGGTTTGCAGAATGCATTAATTCTTGTAAATCCTTATTTTCTGCACAATCATGAATCAACAACATTTTTTGTTTAATTAGTTCCATAATATGCTGCTGGTACTTCAGCATGTGAAACTGGCAATTTAAAGCCCTGATAGCAAGAGTTGTAGAGGTAAATACCTTCTTACCCCATCTGTCTAAAGCCCTAGAATCCCTGTCCGAAGGGTAGGGTTTTTGGCTGCAGTAGCCGTAATACCTTTAGGTCCCTGGGAAATTGGTCTCTGGATCCTCAGTAGGATTTTTAAAGAGAAATTTGTGAGAGTCAGGTACTCTGTAGTACCTGTCAGGCTTTCTAGGAGATGGAGGTAAAGTATCAGGGGTAAGACTAGATTCCATGAAGACATCTACAATATCCAGGACAGGGGGTATAGCTAGTCGCCTGTGCTGACGCAAGTCTAAAAATTCCCCGAGTCTCTTTTTGGGCTGAGGGTAGTCCTGGCATTCCCAGCGGAAATGCTCTCTTAGGGTATGCAAGGTTTCACCGAAAGAAAAGTCCTCTGGAGGGGAGGCAGAGGGAATGGAATCCTCTGTATCTGAATCCTCATAGGTGGATAAGGTATGTCTTGGTGATCAGAAGGGTCAGATTCATCGGACTCATTGTCTGTAGAATCAGAAGGAAAACCAATTCTTTGTCTTTTAGAGTGGGAAGGCTGGCTTCCCCTAATTAAAGTAATAAGGTCTTCAGCCATTCTACGCATTTGTTTCTAAGGCATGGGAGCTTGAGAACATGCTTTGGTCATCGGTTTCCTAGGCGTAGTGCAAACTCTCGGCCTGAGAAATTCAGAAGTTTTAGTCAAAAAATGAAGTAGTCAGTTTAATATGAACATTGGAAGGTCTGAACACACCCTCAGAAGCCGGTGCCTGCACAGCGGCTCCAGACCCATCCAAGGGAGACATCTGCAGGTTCCATATTCAAAGAAGCATCTTGCGGCATACTGGACTCCGAATGGGTCTCAGTAGAGGCCTGCAAATCTGTAGAAGTGGGTATCAGGGGCTGTGAAAGCACCTCACTGAGTACCGGCAGACTGGCGACTAGCTTAATGGAAGCATTATCGGCAGTTTTGGTCCTATGCGGTCTGTCTTTATCCTTACGTTTTTCAGAAGATCGGCAGACGGAGGTTGTCAGAAAAATATGTATTAATGTGTGTATTAGTAATATGCTTAGAGCATTTAGAGCTTAAAAAGGGTTAACACATTTATTCTATTTCATACTGCATAAATCTGTATAAACTGCAGTTGCTTTCTGACCTTGTATTATTAGCTAAAATCTTACGTGTGCCTTGGAAATTTACTGAGAAGCAGATGATTTCTGCTTGCGTTAGGAAAATAATAAATAGAACAATACTACTTGTATAAACCTAGACAAGGAGTTCCGCTTGTGCTAAGAGAAAATACACAGCTGTAGAAGTTACAGATAATTAGGACAAAGCTTGCGTGAAAATATGAACTGCAATCAGCATTTGCTTGTATCTGTATTAGAAGAGTAGAATGTAACACTGTACAATAGAAGCTTGTAAACGGATTACTGGTCACCAAGGCCAGGTTGTTTTTCTGAAAAGTTTCTCACAAATCTAGTCATGTCAGCAGAAAATCTGAGTAACATCTGCTGTAGTACAATGCTTAAAGTTATGTTTGATTATGTCAGCTTAGAAGGCCATGTCTTGTAAAACAGTATAACAATGAACTTACTTCCTGTTAGTAGTTGGACAAATCTTTGTATTTGCATGTTTTTGTCTCCTTGTGGCAAGTAAATTAAAGTGCCTTAACTGAACCTTACGTGTATTGGTCTTTGAAGTTTTTTCTTTTGACAGAGGTCTTAACAACGCAATTTCCGAATACAGAGAATGACAGCGGAAGAATGTAGTGACAAAGATAGCCCGACAAATAGTTCGGGCGTTGAACAAGACACAAAACCGACAGCGAGGAACGTCATGGCCTGAGCCTAAAGAGGTGATACAGTAAGAATGAAAATCTCTGTGAGGTATTTGCTTTCCACAGGCAAGACAATTGTTAACTTTTTCTGGCATCGGTTAGAGCAAGAAAAAAGGATCCCCAACAGGGTACTTCGCTTTAGAAGTCTTCAGGTTTGAAACTCGAAAAATTAAAATTTCAGGTAGCAGAACTGATGAAATGGTGTCGGCTGCATGTTTTATACCACTGAAGACCTGACATCATGGAAGAGGTGACAGCATCCGATGCAAAAATCCCAAGACTCTGATATTCGAGCCGACTGAGGGCTACCTGCAGGCAGATAACCCAAATGTGACAACTGCAAACAGTGAAACACGAAAAACATCTGGTACCTCTTTCTGAAGAAAAACAAGCAGTCAATGCTGGTAAAAACTAAAAGACTTTAAAAGTCACCTTTTCACAAATACAGTAAAAAACAGTTTAAAATACCTTGCCAGCCCCACAAAGTAAATAAACACAATTTTTCCACAATTCTTTTTCATTTACTTTAGACAACTTTTAAACTAGCAGGAAAAAACATGTTCCCGTTTAAAACTACAGTACATTCTCATGCCAGTCTATTAAAACACAAACTCCTAGCTTTACAATAACAAGCATTAATAATAAAGCATTAATAATAAACAAAAAATACTGAGTGGAAATGTTTCCCCTAAAGGAAACGTATCTCCCCAGCAAGGGAACAGCACAAACACAAACCGACCATCGATCCTCAAAAGCCTTAGAGGAGCAAACTCTTCAGCAGCAGTAAAGCTGTGAAGGACTTGGCACCCAAACTTTTCTTTTATTCAACTCAGCTCAAGCTGTCAGACAGTTTGGGCACATGGAAGATGTCCTGAAAACTTTGGAATCTGGCCAGTTGTTATACCCTTGGCAGGATATAACCCATATAGCTAAGGCTACTGCAGCAGCGATCAATATCTTCATAGGTGTGTACTTGGCTAATGGCCCTGGAGCCTTTACAAGCCTAGTCCATAGAAGTGCCCTGGCATTGTGCCACCCGACATTAGTTCCCAGTGCATCTATCAAGTAGAGCCACTAGAGTGATTCCTGAGGTGAACCTTCTATTTCCCATCTACTCGTCAAGATTTCTCTTGAAGAGAGCTAGTGAGGTGCTCTGCTTGACCTGTATGGGAAGTCTATTCCAGAGCATGGGCAGTCTCTGGGTTATTAACTTGTCCCTCCAGCATGTTCCGTTGACTGTGGTAATGAGGTTGAGGTCTGCGGAGCATGTGGTGCAGAGGGATTGGGATTTCTTTAGATGTAGCATTTCTAACAGAGCTGGGTCAGACATGGCTTTGTAAGTCAAGCAGAGATCACCTCTTAGTAGACTATATGAGACAAAGAATAGCTGGAGTTTTTTTTAATCTGTCCATGCAGGACATGTGTTTAAGGCCTAGGATCCTCTTCGAGAGGTACTCTTGTGGCCTCTCCAGCTGTTGGGTGTGTAGTGAGGTACATGCCAAATGGGGCATTATACTCTATGATTGGTCTAATGAGGGAAGAGTAAAGAGAAATGATGACCTTTTTCTTCCTGGATGCAAACTCCTTGGTAATGTGATGTGCCACATAGAAGGACTTTCTGACCACAGTGACAATGTGGTGGTCGAAGGAGAAGTTGCTGTCAACCTTTGTCCCCAGATCTCGTATAACACCTTCAGTGTTCAATGGGCTCCAATCAATGTGGTAATTAGTGGGAGCGGAGTTCTTCCCAAAGGGGATGATGACTCACTTTTTGGCATTAAGCTTAAGGCCATGGTTTCGATACCAGTCATTGGTCTTGGTGAGGCCTTTCTGTAGGATGTCTGCATCACTTGGGGAGTTAATAATGGCTTCCAGCTTGCAGTCGTTTGTGAATCTAGTCAGCCAGAGTAGCTCTGTGTTGGCCTGGACTTCTGAGAAGTAGATGCCAAACAGGAGAGGACCAGGACTGATACCTGTGGGACTCCACTCGTGACTGGTCAAGCAGTCTTACTTGAAGTCCACTACTTTCATACTGTGTGTTCTATCTGTGAGCAAATCTGCAACCCACCTAATGATATAGGGGTTGATGTCTAGTCTGGTGAGTTTATCAATAATTCCTGAGTGAGGAATGGTATCAAAGGCTTTGGCCAGATCGAGGTAGGCTGTATGAACTGCCTTACCTTCATCCACTGCTCTTGTGACTGACTCAAAGAAGTCAACCAGGTTGAGCAGGCATGATCTACCTTTCAGGTAGAGTTTGGAGATTCCCTATATCCTTGTTAATTAGGTCCATGATGATGCGCTCCATCGCCTTACATATCAGACTCATCAGGCTAATGGGGTGATAGTTTCCAGGGTCTGTAGTTACTCCTTCTTTATGGAGAGGGATGACTGTAGCAGTGCACCATTCGGTAGGGACAAAGCCAGAGGTGAGGCTGTTCGTGAACAGAGCACACCGATGTGGTGCCAGTTCACTTTGTAATTCATCTAGAACACAGCCAGGGATATTGTCGGGTCCCATGGAAGCTGTTATCTTGGCATTATACAATGCAGCTTTAACCTGTGCTGCAGTAATGCAGGGTGCCTGTCTTTCTTCCAGTATTGATATTGGTCCTTTGGGGGGGGGGGGGTAAAGTTGGCTCTGAATCTGTCAGCCAGTATATTGGCAATATCTGTTGGCTCAGTATAGGAGGCACCATTGTGCAGTAACTCAGAGCAAATCTGGGTATTGCCATGGAGATTCTTGATATAAATAAAGAAGGCTTTGTGGTTGTTTTTAATGTCTGCTGCAATTCTGCCTTCATAGCTGGCTTTGGAGGTTTTGATGAGGGATCTCAATTTTGTGTTGAGGCTAATAAGTTAATTTTTCCAGTCTTGGGACTTCATCTTTTTATGCAACAGTTTCTTCCTTCTATTGTAGAGTTTATTAATGGCAGGGGACCACCAGACTGGCTTCCTTTTTTGGAGGAGAGCATCTTGATTCTGTTGGGTATGGCTAGTTACATGCATTTATGTACGTGTTCGTACAGTGCATTAGTGTATGATTCGGCAGTCATGCATCTATTTTCCATTGGCATGGGTGCCGTGAAGTTAGCCACCTCTGTTTTCAGGAGTCTAAAGTCAGCTTTGGAGAAGTTTTTCAAGGTGGATACTTTTGTGAGGGGTTTGGGTGAGATGTTGATTTCCATGGTGATTAGTTTGTGGTCGGATCTAACCAGGGAGGAATTGGCTATTGTGTAGAGCAATGGTTGCCCATGTTAGTAATAACCAGATCAAGGATGTTGCATCCTCTAGTGGGGGTAAGAATGAGCTGGTCCAGGGCATTGGAAGTGATGAATTCCTGTAAGCGTTTGGCCAGTGCATTGGTGCTTGAGTAGTTTTCCCAGTTAATGAAGGGTTAGTTGAAGTCTCCTAGTATGACATTATTGGGTTGGACCTTGATAGATTCCAGGGTTCTTAGGAACGTGGAGTGAGAGTCTAGAGACATGGCTGGGGACCTATAGCAGCCTATGACCTGGATTGCAGTCTTACCCAATGTTAGTTGTACCTGAAGTATCTCAGATGCATTATGCTAGGCTACTAGTCTGGAGGTGTGCATATCCTTTATAAATACGGATACACCACTGCCTTTGGAGCTTTGGTCCATGTTTTGGGGCCAAAAGGTGTGGAATGAGTTATAGCCAGATAGCGCAGGGGGGCTTTCTGCCACTTTAAACTAGGTCTCCATTGCAGCACAAATGGAGATGTTCTCCATTTTGAGGAGTGCTTCGAACGAGTGCATCTTGAGATTTAGACTTCTAGAGTTGAGCAGCATGACCCTCAGATTGCATTTATTTATAGCTGTTATAGTGGCAATTTGGTCTTTGGAACTGCACCTAAAAAAAGACACTATAGGGGTGGCAAGAGCCTGTTAATTCTTTAGAAACATTCTTAATTTTACAATTAATAATCTAAAAATCCAAACATCATCAGTTGCCTTTGCTCCACCACACTACATGATATAACAATTTCTGCTTCAAAGGCCAGCAAAAGCAACTGAGTATCTAGAAGATTAGAAGATTACACTGATATAAAACATTTTTACAAATACACCGATATCAGTGGGATATACTGATTACATACCTCCTGAGCAGAAACTATTAATAATTAAGGTTACCCTGATGCCTCAAATTTTCTGTACCTGTCTACTGTAAGTCATATTAATCCACCTAAGATAAATGACAGACTGAATTATGCAGATCAGCTGAAATTTCTCTATCCCTTCCATACCCAGGCTTAGGATGCAGAACGTGAAAAGGATGATGGAAAGATTTATATGAACTTAAGGAATTAAGATGGCAATTAAAACTTAATTCTATTAATGGATGGGGTCTTAAAGACACGGTCTCCATTGGATGTGTTTTACGTTTAAAAGTGTCCCTGTACTTGTCAGTCCCCAGTTGTGGGACAATATTATTGATGTCCACACTTATATGTACTTCTTTAAGAATATTTTCAGGAGGCTAACTTTGACCTCCACAACAGTGGCATCTGACAATTGCTCCGGTTGGTGCGGAGAGGTTTATATATATATATATATATATATATATATATATATATATATATATATACATACATACACACACACACATATATATATATATATGTTGTGTCTTTCAGCTTTTCCCAGTTAGGGGTCGCCACAGCGGAACTCCGGTCTGCTAATGATTGGCAGTAGATTTTTTACGTGCCGAGTTGCCGGCCCTGACGCACAACCTTCAACGAAGGTACGCCCATTCACACGTCTCCACACAGAAGACGCTCTAGCTGAGAATTGAACAGGACAACGTCTTACTGTGAGGCGACAATGCTACCGCAGCACCACCACCGCAGTTACATATATATATATATATATATATATATATATATATATATAATTTTGCTACAAATATACATATGGTCATACATTTAAAAAATTATATATATATATTCATAATATATATTTTGTGTGGTTATAAAATATAAGTTTTATATTTATTAACTTACATAATACTGTATTGCCTAATGAGCAGGATTTGAAATAATTCACTTTACACTAAATAAATTATTTAGTAACAAGCTTTATTTTTGCCACTAAACAGAAAACTAAATAAACTCTATGTAATTGAACAGTAAATCACAGTAAAACAGAAAACTAAGTAAACTCTGTTTAACTAAAATATGAAATTAGACAATACATTTAAAGAAAAACGTATACATCACTGATAGAGAGAAAGCTTCATCATGTATTCAGTCTTGACTGGGAAGCCACGTTGCAGTCAGGCAGAAGTCCTCATTGGGAAAACAGTCCTGGGCAGTGCGTCCACTCCACAGGTGAGGCTTCAGCCTGAGTGCAGGGAGCCCCAGCTATATATAACCAAGTTATTTACCACAAGTCATGAGAATCAGTACTTTCCAGTGCAGGCCGGATCTTGCTAGAGCATTCTGTGGTGTTTGTCCTATGTCCCTGAACTATATGAGGAATGGATCTTTGTTGAGTATGCTGAAATATCGGGCATTGTAATATAACAGTTTTTATTAAGACTAATGAAAGTGCAATTCCTTTCATTTGTGCCCACCTATAAGTGGCTTTTTCTCCTAGATGTCCACATTTCTGATGTGCCCATTTTGCCATCCCCATTTGCTCAGAATCATCTGGTATATTAGCTTTTGAAAGTCTTGTTTGTTCATCTGTAATAGAATTAAACCACCATTCTAGAGAATCTGCAGAACAATGTGCATCAACATGATAAACTGTTACAGTACCTTGATTTATAATTTTCCAAATCAATTGCCATAATTCTTTTCCCCAAATTTGTTTTGAATTAATTTTCCAGTCATTCTTCTGCCAGGTAGGCAACCAAGTTGCCAATCCGTTTGCCACTGACCAAGAGTCAGTATAAATATGACATATACTTGGCGTCTCCTGTTTCAGTGCTTGATATACAGCATATAATTCAGCATACTGACTACTTTTGCCACTCCCTGAAGATGTTAAGATTTTCTTACTTACTGGATTATAAGACCAAGCCTTTTAACATTTTTTTTTACATCTTTAACTGACCTGTCTATAAACCAAGCATGCTGTCACTGCTCTAATGATAGCTGAGCAAAAGGCTGTTCCCATTTAACAGGAGAATTAGTTACTGGAATTGTTTCAAATAGAGATTATGTTTTTAATTTATTAGGCACAGATATTTGAGCTATTTTTTATGTAACATCGCCACCCCTCCTACGCTTGTCTTAGCTCAATTCTGCATGTAACTTTCTGTGCATGTGCTATCTTGGTGCATCTTGCGTGAACTTATCATGCATTGCATAATAGGAATCCCAGGTCTTTTATTCATTGTTGATGCTTTACTTTTAAGTTTAAAATACTGAACTGTCCCTGCAACCTGTACTTTTGAATTAGTCCTGCACTATTAATAAACTCTCTTCTACCCCACATTGCCATAAGTAGTCTCAGAGAATTTACTATACAAGTCAAAGTAAATATTTACTGGATGTCAATGCTGCAAACATATTGTGCAGCTTCTAACTCATCCCTTTGTACTGTCATGCATCCTGGTAACTTAAGCATAATTGGTTTGTTTTGCTTTTGCAATGTGTCTATTGCAAACCCAATGTAGTACTTTTCATCCTTCTAGAAACAGGCACCATTTACATGCACTGTAGAAGAATGCCTGGCTAACATCTTCTGTGATTTTTTTTTTACTGTTATTTAGCGAAGTGGAGTTAGAACTATAACCCAAAGAACACTATCTGTTTTATTTTCAAGTAAATGGCCAAAAATTGTTTAATGCAGGGACCTTTTTTTTTTTTTTTCCTACAAAAAGTAACCTGTCTTAACTTAGTGTTTAATTTCTGAAACGCCTCTTATGGCCAAGCCTGTAATAGCACCACTGAGAGTGTGATCTTCTGTGCTGCAGCTTTCAAAACAAGACATAATTTACTAGTGGGAGCTATTAGCTCCGTTGCCTGTGCTAACTTTTGATTTAACATTTTTCATACGTTTCCAAAGAATTTTTACAAATTTGAAATTGTCAAAAGCTTTGGCAATTGCAGAATGCCCCATAGCCTTTTCTAGCAGGTAGACCTTTCTGTCAGTCTGATAATGATTTCTAGAAATGTTACTTTTGTGACAAGAACTGTATTTTGTTTGTATTTACTTTAAAACCTGCCTCTTGCGACTGTCTCCGAACTTTTCTCAACTGTTGTATGTTTTTTTTTAACTTTTCTCACCTGTTGTATGTTTTTTTTTTTTCCCAGTCTATGTCTGTATTAGAATGTGTCCTTGTTATCTTTACTTGCATCTTGTAGGAATGTTAAAAATATCTTTGCTGTCATGCTCTGCCCATTCTAGCATCCTGATGAAAACTGTAACATTAAAATAATCTAATAACCTTGTAGTTAACACTAATTCATGTCCATATTACCCTTTGGGCTTTTAGCTGCTTTCATTTTTAACCCTTTAAATCCTGATGTATTTCCATGTTAGTATGGAGCTATTACACTTGTTAAATTCTGAAAAGGAAAAAAAAACTGTATTCATGTAACTTAGCACATATACTTTCTAACCAGTATGTCATGTTTCTTTAACATTGGCATGTGTTTTTCATTAAACTCCGATATCCCTTATCTCTCTCAAAAACATTCCACTGTGAGCAGTAGGGCTGAAACATTCCATATGTCTCTAGAAACTGTAAACTTTAGCATCACTTAAACAAAAGCAAGAATATCTGTTTCAACAGTTTAATTGGAGTGCTATACTCCTGTATATACAGATCAAAACAATGAAGGCAGTTACACATATAAACCCTTTCTTAAACATTTCAAATCCCATCCTCGTCGCCAAGATAATGTATTGCCTAATGAGCAGGATTCAAAATAATTCACTTTACACTAAAGTAATTATTTAGCAACAAGCTTTATTTTTGCCACTAAACAGAAAACTAAATAAACTCTATGTAATTGAACAGTAAATCACACTAAAACAGAAAATTAAGTAAACTCTATTTGACTAAAATATGAAATTAGACAATACATTTAAAGAAAAACGTATACATTACCGATAAAGAGAAAGCTTTATCCTGTCTTCAGTATTGACTGGGAAGCCACGTTACAGTCAGGCAGAAGTCTTCATCGGGAAAACAGTCCTGGGCAGTGCATCCACTCCACAGGTGAGGCTTCAGCCTGAGTGCAGGGAGCCCCAGCTTTATTTACCACAAGTCATGAGAATCAGAACTTTCCAGTGTAGGCCGGATCCTGCTAGAGCATTCTGTGGTGTTGGACACCCACCCCAGAAGGAACAGCAATTCCTGCCAAATACAATGATTCTGCAATTTTCAAGTGTTACACTGGAATATTCCAATGACATTGCAGGTTTAATACTTTACTAGGATATTCCAGCACACATACACATACAAGACATATTCTGTAATCAAATGTAGTGACTTTGCTGAAATCCCTAAACTGTTCTGGAACACAGCATCATTTCTCATGCCTGCTGACGCTACCAGAATATAGCATTACTTTACATGTCAAGGAAGAAATAAAGAAAATAAAGAGAATGTCGAGATGTAGTGAGGCAACAGTCAAATAATCACACTCACTCAATGCACCCCTCTTTCGTATCACATTCGTATCACAACTATTATACGCCCATATGCTTTTCAGGGATTCATATACTTGTTTTTAGATTTTTGTTACACCTACACTTTGGTTATCCTGTACATGCATACCTTCCTGAGTGGTTAGCTCAGATGTGGGTCATGACGTGGGCATCACTTGCATGACTAACATCCCAAAAGGCTGTGATGTTGTATTCAAATGATGCTTGTGCAGATTTGACAGTGATATTATCCATACAATTTACCCTTTTCCTCAATGTAGTGCAATCTCAAGAGTTGGTATATTTAATTTGCAAGGGTTGTGGGGGCTGCAGGGGAGCACAGCCCTCCTACAAAAATGCAAAAAAAAACAAAACACATTAGGTAACTGTAGTGCCCCCTCAAGCTAAGTGCTGAATGCCCTATGAATATTCATGTGCCCGGTGAAGACTACAGCATGAAAATTCAGGGTTTGGGGGGGACTTGCTACTGCTCACCCGGGCAGGTACTCGTGTATTCATTTTGTAGGAGACATATTAGAGAGGTGGTAGTTTTACATTAGGTTAACAGATACATTTAATTTAAAAGAAACTGTTGTTTTTTAAGCAAAGAGAAATAAAGTTTGCTTGCAGTTTTATTTTACTCATAGGGTGGGTCAGATCTTGTTCCTGTTTTTCTTGGCCTTAATTTTTTACATATATATTTGTTTGTTAATAGTAAATTGGCTTAATTTGTTAATTAACAAGTTAGGGATGAGATTTCTGGGTATATATAAGCTGGCTTCAAGTGTTTTCTGATGAAGTCCTGAGGGTTGAATGCACTCAATGTTTGTTCAATAAAGTGATGTGGTTGTCAATTTTGCTCCCGAGCTTTGTGGTGTTATACCACCTTTATACACTTCAAAGTCTAAAAGGAACTGTATTATACCATGATCCCCCCAAAACGTGCACGCTGATTGGCCAGCGTGCCCGTTGTAAAGCGAGTTATACTAATGGAAAAAGGTCCGGTCGCCCGGACTTTTTTCCATTAGTATAACTCGGTTTTTTAAAACACTGTCTCGCTATGTTAAATGGGTTTAACATAGCGAGACAGCTTTAAAATAAGCAACGGAGATCTCCGTTGCTTATTTTAAAACTGTCTCGCATGTTAAACCCATTTAACATAGCGAATGTTTAAAACAACGGAGAAAGCAAGATCTCCGTTGCTTTTTATGTTTGCTATGTTAAATGAGTTTAACATAGCGAGACAGTTAAAATAAGCAACGGAGATGTCCGTTGCTTATTTTAAAACTGTCTCGCTATGTTAAACTCATTTAACATAGCTAAACTAAAAACAACGGAGATCTTGCTTTCTCCGTTGCTTTTGCCAACTCTGATGTACTGCGCGCAGTACATCAGAACTGCCGGATGCCAGACATCTGCGGAAGGGCAGTAAACAGGCATTATACTATGCCATTATTTAAGAAAAGTAATAGTTTCTTTTCTTAAATAATGTCATATAATAGCAATAACCATGCCTGGGTGTGGGTAATGCTAAATTTACCCGGTTGGCTTTGTTTGGTCCCGGGCTTTGCCCTCGGGACCAAACCACGCCAACCGTGGGTAAATTTAGCATTACCCACACCCAGGCGTGGGTTATTGCTATAATATCATATCATGGAAAGCTTTAAATGCGAATATGAATCTATCCCTTAGATATCTACAATGTATGATATATAAATTCAATTTTAAATACAGCTCCTTATAACTTAGATCTCTTTTCAAAGCAATTTTTTTAGTAAAACACATTTGACCAGACTATCTTTTCAGTTGTCTCTCTCTATAAATACAGAAGCAATAATTATATTCCAAAATAGGTCTTATTACCAAGCTATTAGCATCTCTTGTAGTAAAATTCCTTCATATGAATTTACCAACATTTTATAGTTGTCAACATCATTAAGAATGAAGTTAAAGCAACTGGTTTCCTCATCAATTAATTATCAAGAAACATTACATTACTTTTTCCTTGATGACTATCAGACCTATATCTACTGCCCTTTTTCCAATCTCCAACAAATAATTATTAATAGCTAAAAAAAAAAATCCTCATCCTTTGCAGTGAAAAATTCAATTTTGCATTCATCTGAATACTTCTATACTCAACACTTCTTCTTATATGAAATTGTAGAGAAAACAATATTAAACAGCAGTGGCCAAAGAACTGAGCCCTGTGGGACCCCAGAACATAACCTTAATGGTTCTGATGTAACCTCTCTTTCAACCAGTAGCTAATCTATCTGATTAAAAATAATTTACATTTATTTTAAGCAATGTTGTATAGAATGATTGGTAACTTAGCAAATCAATGACTTCTGCTAGGTCTAAAAAGATTACTCCAGTACAAACCCCCAAAGCAAGAATCTTGGTAGCACTGTCATAAAAATCTGCCAAATTTGTCAATATAGTAATATAATGTAGATCAACTACTAATAAAGCCTTGTTGGAAAAGGTCTGTTAAAGCAAACTTGTTTTCTCTTACAATAATTTCACTAGCACATCTTTCAAATAATTTACATAAAACTAGAGTAAGGCTCACCAGTCTGTAATTATTTACCTTGTACAAAGGTGTAACCAAGGATTCCCTCCAAAACAGTGGAACATATCTAGATTCTAATAGCATACTTAACATTATAGGTAAAATGAGTCCTAAAGCTGTTCTTATATTAACCTGCAGTATGGCTGGAATATTATCTGGACCTCTAGAAGAAAACTTCGTAATCTCATTTAATGCTTTATGTGCCAAATGCTTTATGTGCCCTATCATTAGTGATATTTGGACATTCATCAGTCTTCTCTGTCTTCAAAGATAGAAGAGTATCACTGCCCTGAGCGATGTCTAATTTTTTTTCAAAAAAATATGTTAATTAAAAACATTAGCTATTAATCTAGACTCTTTGATTAAGATTCCATTAACTTCTATTGCATTAATTTGTGGAGCATTATGCCTAAATGAATTTATGTATTTATAATAAAATAGATTCTTATTATCTCCTGCTAGCTTATTCTCAAATATAATGTTCTCTACTTTAATCATACTTTTTAAGTCCTTTCCGCATTTACTAAACATTTTTTTCTTATGTTTGTTAGGAAATATTCTAGCTGTTCTAAGAAGTCTCTTCTTTTTCTTATATAATTTTATAAATTTGAAATTCCACCAGTACAGTTAACTTACTCCTGTTATTCCTTTTTTAAAAACAGATTGCAGAATATTTTGATTCAAAGGATTGAAAACAATCTACAATAACATCCACTTGGTAACTGAGAGAATTAATTCAAATTAGTCAAACTGATGTTTGCTCTTAGTGTCATAAATGCTCATAATTGTAGTATTTATCCCATTAATATTTCTATGTGGAAGAGATAAATTAAGTAAAACTGAGCAATAATCAGAAGATCCATGAGGAGTGGAAATGCTAACATTAATAATGGTTCTAGTTAAATCAGTACAGTACAGATCTTGGATATTTTTCTCACAGGTCAGAACTATGAGTGAATATGTAATGGGAGGAGTGGCAAAAGTTCGGGAAGGGAACAAAATAAAGCCTTATAATAAAAACTAGCAGATATTGACAGAGAAAGATATGGAAGTGGGGGACATTGAAACAGCAGCCCAAAATATACTTTTACTGCAGAATAATGGGGAAAAGACAGGAAGTGCTTCATCTGGGTTAGGCAGACATAAATCCTGACTCAAGGGCAGGTAAATGATGAGAAAGACTTGGAGCATTTGGATATACTGTTATTTTTTTGAAGAGGAAGCTGGAAAACTGGATAAGAAAAATGGGGGCATAGGAGTGTTAAAGAAGCTTGGGTAGCAGTTGCCAAGAGGAGAAAAAGGAAACAGACCATTGTATCTGAGGATGCAGTTGGTAACCAGGGTAACCATGCCCAGCAGATGGTAGGCAACTGTTGACTAGCAGGTATAGGAAAATGGTACTGGGCATTGTAAGACATACGTCACACCTGCTACAAACAAAAATATGCTTTCACTTCTATTACATATTATACATTGTTGTCCAGGTCACAGGCATGGTAATGAAGGAACAGTGATGGAGGAGGAGTGGAAAATGCATCGGGGAGAAAAAAAGCAACTAACAGGACAAGGGGGTAAAATGTGAAAAAAAAGTCCCAAGGATTCATTAAAGGGCCTAGCATGATTTAGTGGCCCTGCTCCCACAACATGTCAATTCATAATTAACAGATATGTTAGCTGCAAGAAGGAACAACCTCTTTATAGGCAAATCTGTATGTCTCTGTATCTCATTTACTCTAAACAAAAGGAGAAAAAGGTCACACAAACTATTCAGTAAAAACTGGAAGAAAAACAGTTTCAAGACTTCATTTTGTAATACTTCAAACTTCCTTTAGTGGAAGCTCATGGAATTTATGTAAATGGCCCCTTAAGGACATACAGTGTTTCAGCTACGTGGTTTCTAAATGTCCACGACTTTATATTTTAAGTCTTTATGGGTGCATTCACTTTTTTTCTCTGTGGTTTGGGTGCTGTTTGGGATATTTTGCAGGCACCTTGATGTTTATGGATATAAGGCTCATTTTAACCTCAGAGTTTCTTCAGTACATCCAAACTATTTATTTATGATGTACTGATGAGGTCATTAAAAAGGGTGGAACACATGTCTACATCTAGTGGAGTTTAATTTTATTGGCCTGAATGTACCCATAAATTCTTACAAAGTGCATACTGCATTTTCAAAAGACTAACACCTGGATGACAGGAGAGGAATTATTAAATGAAACTAAATGAAGCTATGTAAATATCAAGAATCTGTGTGTAATTAAAATGTGAGCAGTTAAGTACTGAATTCAGAAAATTATATAAATATTCTGTTTACATATGCAGTGGTGGAAAATATAGCTACATGAATCCAGGCAGTGCTAGAGGATGTAAACTATTGGGGTTAAGGAAGACAACTTCACTTGTGAGAGTTTGGAGTTTGAAACAGAGTTTGCAGAATATGAAAGTATAAAATAAGGATATGAAAATGCTTTAAACATGAAATAAGGATTCTTGAGAAAAGAAACAATGAACAAGAGGGAAGGTTTAATGGAGTAAAGCACAATAACATGTAAATTAAGGATTTGTATACACTCAAGAATGCAACATTTCTGCAAATGTAAGTGGTGCTCTAGGCAAATCATTAAGGTAGATGTTTTATAACATAATAAAGGATGAAAAGTTGTCATAGAAGTACAACTTGCTAAAGAGCTTAGGCAATGAACAATAACTTGGAGAGATGGAGAGATTTAACAGACAGGCAGGAAATCAGGGAGTATTTAAAGAGAGGGAGAATTGGAGGGAAGAAAGAGGGGACAGGAAATGCCAGGGTGACATGATCTATAACATTTCTTTGAAGATGGCCAACAGGGGTGGGCATTCTTTTTGGGGTTGGTAATATAGATAAGATATCGATCCAAGGAGGCCAAACAAGGATAAGAGGACAGCGACAGATGACTGGGTTGAAACTACAGAGAGTTTGAGAAAGGAGGGTTACAGATTTCATTTGGTGAGATGTTACTGTAGTAATGGAAATGAGACATGACAGGTGGGTTGGAAGGGAAGCGTATCACAGGGGATGACAGGAAGGGTTACAAGAAGAGATGTATATAGTGTGTGGAGAAAGGGGATGGTAATTTTTCTACACATGAAAGAAATCAAGCCAGTAGGCTGGATAGATTTTTAGCAGACAGAGTGACTGCAAGGAGATGGAGGGTATGAATGAGAGTGAGAATTATTGGATTATAGTCTGATGATGTTGAGCTAGGTGTTAGACACTGTGGTTGGGATATGTGGAATCCAGGACAATGGTGGAATGTAAATCAAGTGGGATGGTTGCAGAGAAAATGGTGAGAAAGATGCTAAAAGAAAACCAACAAAGAGAGGGAGATGGAGGCTAGGGAAAGGGGTGGTATAAAGGCAACATGAGGGGGTTAAAATTATGAATAAGATGGTATTAAAAGAGAGAAAGAAAAGGAGAGAGAAGAGGTGGAAGACAGACAGACTGTGTAGATGTCAGTAGAGGGTAAAACATTGGCAGGGAAACGGGAGGATTTGGAGCAAGTAATGGTTTAGTTAAGAGTGAAAAAGCATAGGTAAAGATGAATACAGTTAAGAAGGAGCACCATAGTGGGGGCAGAGGGAAGTTAGTGTTAGGTTGATCGGACAGTGGCTGACTATTGACAGGAAGAAAGGGTGGAGAAGGAAGATCAGGTGGAGGGATGGGGTGGTAATGAATAGGACAAGGGAAATCTGAGAGGAGTTCAGGCAATTTTATGAAATATTGCATAAGAAATAGGAAAGTACTGATTGGTGTTTTACTAACAGAGAGGAAAAAGTGAGGAAAAAGTGAAGACAGGATAACTGAGAGGAAAAAAATGAAGACAGGAGGCAAACAGCAGAAATTAATAAAGAGATAGGGGATGTATACAAGCTATCAAGTATTTGAAGAAGTGGAAGGCAGGGAGGTCAGTTGGATTCCCAACTGAAAATTATGAGAAGGTGGCTTTGCAGGTGAAAGAAGGAATGAAGGACATTTACTGAACTAATGGAAATAGAGGAATTTCTTAACTCAATGCAGAATCTGGAAATGAAGAACTGAAGGCATTTAAAGCAGTATAGGGCATAAAAAGGCAAGGAAGGCAATGAGAACAGACGGAGAGAGAGATGTGTTAAAAAGACTGAATTATGGAAGGATGATACGTACTGGGAGAAAGTGTGGGAATCAGCAAGCAGTATGTGGGAGCAGTACAATAAATATTTTTATATAGATACTACAGAACACATATAAGAGCAAAAAAGGAAGGTGGCCTACTGATGACCAACGGTAAATGAGACAAGATAAGTTATCCTTGTAGTGGGGATGTCAGATAATACAGGAGGTATGGGAGTATGGAATAAGGGTTTGGGAATATAGGAGAGAATATACAGGGAAAGGGAAGCATCAGAGAAAACTATAAAGCAATTAAGAAGTGCCACTGTTAGAAGAACATAGAAGAGGGGCAGATCAACAAAAGTACTCAGAAAGACAGATGTGATAAAAGCACTGCACCGTATCAGAAGAGATCAGGCTCTATCGTGCACTATAGTAAATAATAAACTAAAATATCAGTACAGGCAGAAAAACTTAGAAGATAAGCAGATAAATATAAAGGATATAAGCAATGTATTCATAAACCAACATTTTTTTATAGAGAACTGAGAAACAAGGCAAAAGGAATTCAAACACCACCAAAAAAGAAGAAATAGATTCATTTTGGAGAAGTATCTATGAAGATCTCGTGGAACATAACAGATGCTGCATGAATAGACGTAAAAGACAGAAGAAATTCAAATGTACAGGTCATGAAATGGGATGAAATAACAGCCAGACAGACTGAAACAAAGCTAAGGAAAACACCTAACTGGAAAACCCCAGGCCCAGATGCAGTACCTAACCTCTGGCTAAAGGTATTAACATCTTTACATAAAGATATAGCCATGAGTAACAACTATTTATATGTGCACCCAAAACAGACAACCACCCAGTTAACAGGAAAAACAATACTCCTACTTAAGAGCAAACCCTCAAGTTATCCTAAAAGTTATAGTCCAATAACTTGCTTTCCAACGACATATAAACTATAAACTGGAATTGATGCCAAAAGAGTTTCTAGTCATTTAGAAGAAAACTCAATCATGGCAATAGAACAAAAGATTAACAAAAGAAAGTCATATGGAACAAAGGACCATTATTAAATAAAGTCATAATGGAGAACTGTAAAAAGGGAAAGGACTATGACATGGATAGACTACAAAAATGCATTTAACAGTATTCCATATTCATGGATAAAAGATTGCTTAAAAATGTGTAAGATACACCCTACACTGATCAATTACATTACAGCGACCATGAAACAGCAGAAAACCACTTTGCAGTTAAGCCATCATAAAGGACAAATTATTATTATTCCAGGGATAAAAATTCAAAGGGGGATATTCCAGGGTGAATTTTTGTCACCACTGCTCTTTTGCCCTTAACCCATTAAGCTATCTGCTTAACAGATTAGGTTTCTGCTACAATTTGGTTCATAGAAAACAGCAAAGTAGAAAAACTTCTAATTTTTATTTTGTGGATGATTTAAAACTGTATAATTTATTAGATGAGGAACTTAAAGCACAACTGCAAGTGGTCAACACTTTTTCAGATGATATAAGAATGTAATTTGGTCTTGATAAATATCCATATGCAACCTTTAAAGTGGGAAAGCTGCAGCACCAAATAAATGTTAGCTTTGGACAGGAATGTGATACAAAGGAACTTGAGCAAGAGAGAGTGCATAAATATTTGGGAACTGATGAAGGAACATTAATAAAACATGAATAGATGTGAATAAAACTTAGTAAGGAATATTTTAGAAGACTAAAATGTATACTGAAAACAGAGCTAACATCTAGGAACAAAGTGCAACCAATAAACAAATTTCCTCTTCCTGCCCTAACTTACAGTTTTGGAATGAATGGCTGGCCCCAAAATGTGTTGGATTGGCTGGACAGGAAAACACAAATGTTGCTTCATGCTTATCAAATTATTTTGAAACTGATTACATGTATAGATCTGCAATCATAGGCCTGCATACATATCTGCTGACCTCACAAGATCCAAGCATAGTAAACTTTTTAAAACACGAGGAGAACAAATCTAAGATGACTTTACTGCTTAGTTTAGTAGAAGCATATTGGTGTCAAGAGGGAATGGAAATCAAAGCAGAAATAGACAAAATCAGGCAGCAACTGAATGCGCCAAAAACAAAAGAAGGAATATAAGGTGAAGACCAGATGAGAAGGCAAGAAATGTGGAAAATACATATAGTTGCAAGTATAGAAAACTCTTGGAACACCCTCATATGTTGGTCAGGGTTGAATGCAGGAATGATTAAGGAGAGCTGAATTTAAACCAAAAGACGAAAGGTTAATATGTGTAAGCCCAGGATAGTGGACTACATGCATGCTGGTTTACAAAATCCACTGAACATGTAGAACAGACAAATATAGGTTTTATAAAAAATAATTGGAAACAGTCACACATCTTGTTGCTGGTTGTGATACACTAATGGCAGAAGGACTGTATACTGAAAGGCATAATAATGTGGCAAGACTGTTGCATTGGGGATTATGCAAATATTATAATACTAAAGTAGCTGAAAAACATTGGAAATATGAGCCACAAAGCATTATAGAAAATGATGGAGTTTATATTACATGGGATCACCCATTACCAACTGTTCAAAAAATAGATGCAAGAAAACCAGATATAGTAGTCGATGGAAAGACAAACCCAGCAATGATCAGTGAAATTGCTGCACCTAGTGACTACAGTGTCTTGCATACAGAGAGAGACACAAAGTCATAAAATAGCAGGATTTGCAGGCAGAAATGAGGGCAATGTGGAAGAATACCCAGAGAGTTCCTAGAGTAGTAGAAGCAACAGGCCTTATAAAAATTAGTTTGCAATCACACTTGGATATGTTACCAATACATGTAACTCCATACGAATTATAGAAGGCGTCATTGCTGCGCATATTGCAGGTGCTGCGAAGAGCACTGTGACGTCCAGATAATATCCCACTGAACTGCCACCAAATAATGTGATGTCCCTTGCTATCCTGGGTCAGTAACTAAGGAGATTCAATCCTCACTACCGACACCAATGTGAGACTGCCACTTAAACAGGAGTAATATTTCACAATTTTCCGTAAAGAGCACAACAAGTACATGCTGTATAGCCTGAGAATGGACTGCATACTTCTTCTCCACCCCAAATATAACTCCTTATTACATACTCCAGAGCAATGTGTCATAGTCTAAGACCTCTGATATACTCGCACTTAAATAAATTAAATCTCACACATCCAACACTCCTAGGAAAGCCTAACAGAGATTTCCAACCATGTCCCTTCCTCAAAATAATACGGTAATGTTGCCATGAATCAGAGTGTCTTCATTCCCTTCTAAAGGGGTGTCCAATTATGAAAATTAAATATTAAAATAAGTAGTAGCAAATTAATTAAGCAGCCAGGCTTCTGGAGTGACCCTGAGAATTATCAAAGCAAGTATAAGCACTCTCAAATCACTAGAGAAAAACTCTGACTGACCAGCCACAAAGTAAGTGAATAAAAACATTTAATATTGAGCAAAATGATTAAAAATATAAAACAGTAATCTCCAATAAACAAACAGAACTCAATCACCAGGAAATTGAAATTAATATTATAGGGCATAAATCCCACATTCAGAAAAACTCTTTAACATAACTAACTAGTTATACTTTCTTATCTGACAAAAGAACACCATCCCTGATCTAAACTAAATTACTACAACAGAGCAAGGGGAGGCTTACACTTCTTGGCGAGTCCTTTTGGGTATTCACTGCACAGTACATCTGTGAACATCTCACAGCTGGCCATTAACTGACAACTGTAACAACTGACTTCAGCAGGCTCTTTTATAGACCAGCCTGTCAACTGTTCCAGTTCTAATTTTCATTTCATATTTTGAAAATCAACCAACAGCTGTTTTCTAAACGTTCCTTCCTGTCTTTCAGCTTCTAAGAGTAAGTAACACACTGTCAACATTCAGACTGCCTCATCTGCTGATCAGCTGAGTATGAGACAGTTTGCCTTTAGAATCTCTCTTCACAAACATGCACAGTTAGAAATGCAAAAGGACACTGTTCAAGTCTTTAAAGTGTTCTGTACAAACAGATTATAAATCAACATATAAGAACTCATTTATAATATCATAGGTAGTCATGATGGCATATAATACACAGGATAATCTGAAATTATGTACAAAAAATTTGCCAGACATGCTACCACAAATACCAGTGATTTTTCACAAGCACTTCTGGCTAACATCAAAGATTGAAACAATACTAATTTCATGAACTCAGACTTAGGAATCGGTTCCATTCTTGTGATGGTATTAGAAATCAGAAAGACTTTGGGAAATTAAAAAGAGAAAACTGTTGAATACTGAACTTTTAGTTTATACGTGGTGGAGAGTAGGGGTGCAAAATGGATGAGGCAAAAAAAAAAAAAAGGAAATCGCATTAGAAGGTTAAAGATTAAGAAGTTGTAAAAGGATGAAAACATGGAGAGATAGAAATAAAACAGGAGTGGGTGTTCATGACGGAGTTCCAGGAAGACAAATACATTTAGAGATAAGGCAAAGAGATGAAGCTAGAAGCAAGAAGATGAGAGATAAATGTGGGTAAGACAGAATAGCTGTACTTTGTTAAAAGGGCAGAAAATGGAAGAGGCATTAAAGTAAAAAGATAAGGAGTGTAGGAGAGAGGAGAAAGTAAAGGTCAAAAGATTATGAAGAGTACTGGTTGGCAGGTGAGACTTTCACTGACAGGTGGCAAGAGTTAATGGTGATAATGTGTTTTCAGAACTATGTTTGTGCAATGACTGATAGGTCAAGGAGACTTGTGCTAAAATGGCACATATATATATAACGGAATATGAAAAGTATATATAATAAAATATTTACAGAAAAATAATGCAGTTTATTTACCTCTACTGCTATCTGAACTATAAAGTTCATTTAATTCATGTAATATGTCCATGTAATTTGAAAGATATACTACATATGAAGCATTCTGGTTCTAAGGCTCCCTCTTCATCATCATGTTCCAAGACACCCCTCCTCTACCTCCCAGTGATGTTTCTTGTCTGATCTCTATTTGAATGCAAATGTAAATACAAAATAAAAATGAAAACCCAGCAAATTACTGTGGTAAAGCTCATGAGGTTTGCAAAGGGTCTCGGTACCAATTCAAAAAGGAAGAAAGTAGTAGGCATAATGGTTTGATACGTTTAGTAACTTTTGCTCCTCCATTAAGAAATGGACCTTTTCTTTTTTTTTACATACATTAGAAACATTGTATTAATCTGTTTAAGACAGACATAAAGGATACAAAAAAAACAAACATTTTAAGTGCTGGCATATGTATTTCAAACTCAAAAAATCAAATGCCTCTTCCATGTCTACTTTTAAGACAGTTTAAGTATTGTACATAATTTATTTATTATTAATTTATTGACATTTGTTAACCAGTAAATCCACTGGGTCAGAAATCCATTCTCAGTGGAGGCCTTCGGAGAATAACTCCACAAAAATGACATACAAAATGAACATACAGACCAAATTTTTAACAAAAACACATTAAATTACTTAATTAGGACAACATCATAAAGTTGGCAGGTTATTACATGCATAATAATATATAAGCCACATAGTAATATATACACAATATATGGTACATTCATCATAATGAGAATATGGGCAAAGTGCGCCTCCATTACTAGCTGACTTGGAAGGAAAGCTCAGCAGAAGGACATATAGTAAGGAAAGGCATAATATTTGCTTGGAGATAGAAAAGTGAAGAGATGACTAGAAGAAATGGGTAGTTTGGTGGTAGAAGTTGGTAATTACTGACAGAGATATAGAAGTAGGAGGATGAAGGTATAACAGATAAGGTATGATGACAGAGTTATGTTAGTAGGAGGATGGAGGTACAAAAGATAGGAAAGGTATAAGTTTATTTATGGTGGACTATGGTTTTGGGTACAGGGACAGATGTGATTGTTGACAAAGTATTGCTTTAGAGGTATTCTGAATGCATTTAATGAGTCTAGGAGGGTGATATCTGGGGGAAGGGCATTCTAAATCCTAGCTATGGCACAGGAGTAGAGGCTATGTCAAGCTTTTTTTATTAGGTTTCACACTGGTTACAAGTGTTTGTTGGTTGATCTTAGATTTTGGAGTGGGGAGTAATGTTGTAGGATGTGCCAAAGGGTAGGGCAGCTATCAGGTGTGTAAATTAGTTTATGCACTAGAATTAGTTGGGTGGAATCAAGGTATTGTTGGAATTCTAGTCAGTTACGTTCCATGAGAGCTTCACAGTGATGTGATTGATACAGTATACCAGTTGCTAATTTGGCAATTGTGTAGTAGCCTGCTTGGAGTTTGTTTTTGAGATATTGGTGGAGGTTGGTAAAGATGAGGGCTCTGTATATGATGGATGTGAGCAAGAAGTGTGTTTTCTTTATTGCACTAAGTGTTGTTTGAAGGACAGTCTGCTGTCTCTGGTAATCCCTAGTAATTTAGCATGAGTTATTATTTCTATTTTTGTCTCATTCTTGAAGTATATGGTGAAATCTTGCGAGATTGGCTTGGTTGAAAATAGCATAAATATAGTTTTCTTTGCATTAAGTAGAATTTGTGCTTTGGTTAACCAAGTTTCAATTGAAGTAAAGATATTTTATGATAAGCTTAGTAGCTTGTGAATATTGTTAGAGAATGTGATGATGGTGGAGTCATCTGCGTACTTGATAAGTGTGCTTTGAAGTGAGGCAGTATGTAGTTTGTTTATGAAAATATTGAAGAGCAGAGGCTCAAACATACTTCTCAACTTAAAGATTTAGCTTCAAAGTTTTGGTCGGTTTCTCAAAAAATCTGCTGTTTTCTAGAAATTCACTGAGGACTGAAGTCCCTAAATAATGACATATATACAAGTTTCAGACTTCATAGCCTTCAGAGAATGAATGCCAACATAAATCCTGTTCTTCTAGTAACTTTCTAAGTTAAAAAGAACAATATTTAAAAACGTATCCCTATTTTTGGACCATTGTATTCCCATTATTTTAGGCTTTGTCCAGATTTCTTGCACTAAGAGGTTGACAGGTATGTGTACCTCTCAAATGACCAGATTTTTGCTTCAAAATTTTGGCCAATTCCTCATAAAATTTGTGGTTTTCTGGAAAATCATTGAAGATTTAAATAATTAAAAGGCATACGTTTTGAGTTTCAAACTTCATTTCCTTCAGAAAATGCATGCCAAGACAAATCCTGTTATTCTAGCAACATCCTAAGTCTATAAGAGCAATATTTAAAATGTATCCCTATTTTTGGGGCTTTGTCCTCCTATTATTTTAGGCTTTGTCCTAATTTCTTGTGCTAACAGGTTGAGAGGTATGGTATGCAATGCCCTAGTTTGGAAGGTGGGGGTAGGTGAGGCAGGTTAGTCAATTAACTTGATCATGATACACCCTGTAATTTGGTTACAGGAGACACGAGCCTGAATCCTCTACACCAGCTACCAGATTGTGAGTTTTAATGGACGCAAAAGGCTGAATGAAGCTCCATTGTGCCTGACAGAGTGCTTCTCAAACAATCTGGAAATACAGAGCTGATATAAGTATTTGTTGAGTGATTCTTAACAGTACTGCATGGTTTTTATTTGTTTGACCAAATTATTTACTTATCTGTGTCTGCATTTATATATTTGACTGACTTCTGGGTGAAATTTGTTTCCTGATATTTGCTGAGATTTTTATTTCTGTCCAAGGCATTTGGCACAGCACTTTGGCTTCAACTAACTGATTCACACAGTGGGTCCTTTGCAGCTCTCTGGGGTGGCAGGGAGTTTGTAGTGAACTCATTCCAGGGTGGAACAACTGGTCAAACTGCTTTTGTATTATCTGGTTGTCTCAAGGCTTGGCTTTGGAAAGGTCTTTTATCTTGCTGGTATAATAGTATTACCTTTGTGTGACTTTCTCCTTATCTTGCTAAAAGCTCCACTGTGCCTGACAGAGTGCTTTTTAAATAATCTGGAAATACAAAGCTGATATAAGTATATTTTTGCACTTTAACTGCTCAGTGATTCTTAACAGTACTATACTGTTTTTATTTATTTGTTTGACTGAATTATTTACTTATCTGTGTCTACGTTTATATATTTGCTTGACTTCTGTTGAATTTTGTTTTTCTTTCACACAACTGCTGCTTGTTTTTAAAATTGGTGACTTTTGCAGTTGCCTGCCCCTACTGTAATTATGATCTGGGACACTCCTCCCAGTCCCATCTCATTAGCTCATTCTACCTAATACAGAGATCATTTGGGAAGGCCAACTCCCTTAGTTTCATAACCTTGAATTACCTTCTGTTCCTCCTCTCTCCCTTTCCACTTTAATACAAAAAAAAAAAATAAAAACAATTTATTCAGCTGCTTTCACTGTCCTTGTGTTTCCTTCTCCTACTCTATTACTTTATCTTGATTTTTCTGGTACTTACTGCTTGTTCTCTAAAGTGCATCTTTTATGCTGCATGTATTACTGCATGTTTATAGCCTGTTTAAATTTTGTTATTCTAAGCCTCTTAATTTTGTTTTAAGCACTTGGGCTTTAAGCCTACCCCTTAGCTCTTCCTGGCCTTTCTCCCTCAAATTCTGGCAAATATGGATGGACAATTTCCTACAGTTTCTCCTGTCAGTCTGGTTGATATGGGCATCCTGAGTCAGTGTAGCAACTGTCTCATGTACACAGACAACCATCTACTACTACCACCTAGGAGCACAATTTGTGAGAGATGCAATTACATTAGCAACCTAGACTCTATGCTTTCTTCCTCACAAGCCAATATATCTGGCACTGAGAAGGTTGTCAAAACAATCACTATACCTCAAACACCACCCACACCTACACAACACACACCCACATATGCGGAGGTCCTGAACAAAAAAATACCCAAACAAAGGAGACCTCTGAAGCAAAAAAGCATACGATCTCCACAACCCTCCACACCACATACCATGGATAGTCCACACACCTGTGTCTCACAGCCACTAAGGTTTAACGATAAACCCAACATATTAGTCATAGGAGACTGCCTTGTGATAAACATAGATATGCCTCTCACCAGGCTGGATAAGGAGAAAGTCAAAGTTAGTTGTCGGTCAGGTGCCAGAATCCACTATATCACATACGTACTCAAGTCTCTCAACAACAGGTACTATTATGAGACATACCTCCCTGGACTCTATGAAGAGAGATGTGATTGAGTTCGCTGAATGTGCGTCCCAGCAGGCAGGTATGTACCTAGCCTTAAGCACCATTCTACTGTCACCCAGAATGATGCCTCAATACAAAGAGAAAATGATTGACATCAACAATTCGCTTAGTTTCTTGTGTCATTCCATGGGGATCCAGTACCTGAGAGCCTGCGAAGATATGATCGACAGATCATAATGTTTTGCCAGAGATGGCCTGCATCTGTCTCACTTGGGCTTCAGGCATCTGGCAAAAGCTGTTGCCTCCCCCATAGTGCCTTTTTTAGGAAAAGTGATGAGGTTAAAACTACCAACATAATAATTTCAACAAAATGTACATTAAAGGTCATGCTGCTAAATGCCAGGAGTCTAAAAATGAAACTGCACTAATTGCAAGCCTTCTTAACCCTGGAAGATGCTGACATCTGCACAGTCACAGAAACCTGGTTAAAAGCTGTGGAGAGTACCCCAGCCTTACCTGGTTACTCATCCTATCATACATTCAGACCCCAAACTGTGAGCAGTAAAGCCAAAGGAAGTGGAATTTCAATATATATTGAAGACATACACACATCCAGTCTGGTCAAACAGTATGATGCACAGGAGACACCCCAGGTGCAGTTAACCATTGACAAGACCACTACTCAAACCACAGCTAGTTACCAGCCCCCAAATTTGACTCAAGATGTCCAATCTGCCTACCTGAATCACTTCAAATCTGCCAAGATTCAACCCTTTACCCTGATCCTGGGTGACTTTAACTACCCAAACACAGATTGGAAGAACTACTCATGCTAGAGCACAAATGCCCAGAGATTCCCCAAATTTGTCAATGCAAATGCCTTGGAACAGCTAGCCGATACCCTCACAGCAGCTGATAATATCTTGGATGTGGTATTAACCAACATGAGTAAACACTTCAGCACCCCTACAGTATTATCCTCCCTGGTAAGATATGACCATAAAGGGGTAACTTTCGAAGTCACCATCTCCCTGACCCCTACTATCTACGGTCAAACAAAAAAACTTCTCCAAAGTGGATTACAGCCTCCTGGGGAATGGTATGAACACCTTCACAGCCCCCCCCCCCGTAGAAACTGGCACCAATATCCAAAACTATACCAAAGCACTATATGAGTATTTATATAGATGCATGGAATCAGGAATACCCAACAGGACTAAACCATCCTCCACAAGGAAGAGTAAACCTCTCTGGTGAACATCTGCAATAAATAAACTCTATAACAAAAGGACAAAATTGTTGTCCATGACCAAGAAGGAGCAGATGCCCAATTGAAAGCAATCTCTCCTTAGCCTGAACAAGCAAATAAGAGCACCAGTGAAATCCTCCAAAGCAAACTTTGAGTCCAAATTGGTCACATCTACTAGAGACAATCATAAGGCCTTCTTGACATATGTCCACACTCTCAAATGAAGCACCCAGATCTGCTCAGAACTGGTGGTCAAGGACACCACAAATACAAATGCTGTAGATATAGCAAACTTACTGGCTGACAGATTCAGTGAAAATGTCACCCCTCTGCCCCCCCCCATCAATATATCAGGACATCCCCAGTACCTGCCCCTTCCCCTTATATCTATGGAACAGGTCATCACTGCTCTTGCAAAGGCAAAAAATACAGCCTCCATGGTACCCAATAACATCCCAGGCTGCATCCTATATGAACTCAGGTAGGAACTTGCAGCACCATTATGCACCCTATTCAACCAAAGCCCGAGTACTAGCTTCATCCCAATTCAGTAGAGGATAGCTACTGTCATCCCTTTGCACAAAGGTGGAGTGTCCACCGATCTAGGAAATTACAGACTCATCAGCCTAACTAGCTTGGTCTGCAGTTCCATGGAATGGATTATCATGGACCTCATTAACAATTACATTGACAACCTCCAAACACTCAATGCCACACCACTTGGCTTCATCAAGGGGAAGTCATGTCTGTTAAATCTGGTCGACTTCTTTGAGGCAGTCACCAAAGCCATGGACGACGGGAAGACCACCTACTTTGACCTGGCCAAAGCCTTTGACACTAGTCCGCACTCGGGCATAATAGATAAACTCTCTCAACTAAGCATCAATCCGTATGTTACCAGATGGGTAGCAAACTGACTCACTGATAGAATGCACCAAGTAAAAATAGGGGAAGCCACTTCAAGCAGTAGACCTGTAACGAGTGGCATACCCCAGGATTCGGTCTTGGGGCCTCTGTTATTTAGGATATACTTTTCTGAGGTGCAGGCCAAAATCAGTGGGCTACGGCTAACCAAGTTTGCAGATGACTGCAAGCTAGGCACTGTCATAAATTCCCCAAGTCATGAGGACATCCTCAAAGAGGGACTCACCCAAAGAAATAACTGGTGCCAGAAACATGGCCTCAAGCTAAATACCAAAAAATACATAATCATCCCCTTTGGAGAGAGTAACATTCCCACAAGTTATCACATTAATAACATGTCCTAAGCACGCAATCAGTCATGAGGGATTTGGGCACCCAGATTGATAGCAACCTGACTTTTGACCACCATGTTGCTTCTGTTGTATGGAACGCTTTCTACATGGCTCATGTCATAAATAGGGGTATCTCATCCAGTAACAAGGAGGTCATAGCATCCCTGTATTCTTCTCAAAAATTACATAAAAGCACCAGCAGTCACTCAAAACAAAAGTCCAAGGTGCCCAAGGAAGCAGGAAACAAGCACTTTTAAAAACACGATTTATTGCATGAAATCACATCACTCCACACAGAAATCTCAATACACATTAACGTTTCTGAAATCTCAGCCTATATGTTTTCATTTGGTTTACTTAATTAGATGTGGACTTGAATGCAAAAACTTACACGAGGATGATTTCACACAGGGGAGACAACAGCTGCTGTGGCATTTGAAAAAGGTGTGGTTTCGTGCAATAAATCATGTTTTTAAAAGTGCTGGTTTCCTGTTTCCTTGGGCACCTTGGACTTCTGTTTTGATCCCTGTATTCTTCGCTTATAAGGCCCATTATTGAATACAATGACCTTTCAGAATGTACCTCGCAAAGCACATGCAACATCTGGAGAGACCACAGAGGTTCCTCACCAGAAGAATCCAGGCTTCAAACATCTACCATACACAGATAGGCTAAAAGCCCTGTCCCTCTACTCAGTTTCATACAGACTCCTCAGAGGTGACCTCTGTCTGGCATAAAAAGCAATATTAGACCCCGCCTTTATGGGACTGCTTCATACCCGCAAGTCAAGCTCCAGTCAAGTAACCTGCACATGCGACCTCAACCTGGTCTGTGACATCAACAGGACATGTTGGTGGGACAGATTTGTGTCCCAGAGACTTCCCCATCTGTGGAACAGACTCCCTGTCCACATCAAGCAGAGTACCTCATTACCCCTTTTTAATTGCAACCTAGATAACTGGATTGGAAACAGAAAATACATCCCTAGGATTCCACCTTTGTCCATGCTGGACAGGAGCATCGGGTACTGACTTGCCTGAACATGGGCTAAACTCTTGGCTGGGCTTATGAGGGCCTCAGGGCCAATAGCCTAGTAACTTCCTATGATCCTATAGTCTACACCAACTAAAAGAATTGTGAGGGAATTGCAAGTTTGAGTTTTGGTAAATTTACAGGGAGTTATGAGTTTCAGTGCATTTTCATAGAGAGAAGTGGTATCTCTGGGACATCTATCTGTCCAGCATGACCTGTTCAAGTCAGATACTAGGTTAAGATCCTTGGAGCAAGCAACCCTCCTGCAATTTGATTTACGAATGTGTAGCATTTCTGTTAGGGATGGGTCAGAGACTGCCATGTAAGCCAGGCACAGGTCACCCCTTACCAACCTGTAGGAGACAGAATACGGTAACAGGGCTTTCAGTCTTTCTGCATAAGGCTTGTTTTGTGTACCCTTTAATTTCTTGGTGAGAAACCTCTGCAGTCTCTCCAAGTATTGCATGTGTCTGGTGAGGTACATGCAAAAGTTAGCATTGTACTCAATTACTGGTCTGATGACGGCAGAGAATAATGGAATTATAACACCCTTAGAGCTAGATGGGCCACAAAGAAAGATTTCCTTACTACTGTGGATACGTGGTGGTGAAAGTTCAGATTGCTATCAGCCAGAATACTCAGCTCACATGCCACTGGGTCTACACTTGGGGGTACTATCTATAATGTAAATAGCAGGGATGTCAGCTATCCCATAGGGAATAATAATGCATTTTTTTGGCATTTAGCTTTAATCTGTAGCATCGACACCTAATCATTTGTCTACATTTACCCCGTCTACAGTATATTAACATTGTTGGGGACTCAATGATTGCTCCCAATATGCAATCATCAGTGAACATGGTCAGCCACACGCCATCCAAGTTTGCCTGGACTGCTAAGAAATAAATTCTGAATGGTAAGTGGTCCACCACATAACCCTGTGGTATGCCACTGGTGACTGGTCTTTTGCTAGAGGTGAAGTCACCCACTTTGACATTATGCATCCTGTTGGTGAGTCAGTTGGCTACCCATCTGGTAATGTACAGGTTAATTCCCAAATGGGAGAGTTGCTCTATAGTACCAGAGTGGAAAATTGTTTCAAATGCCTTGGCTAGGTCAGGACAGGTGGTATGTACTATCTTTCTCTCGTCCAGAGCCTTGATGACTTTCTCAAAGAAATCAACCATGTTTAACAGGCATGATCTACCTTTAACAAATCCAAACTAAGTTGGGTCCAGAGTTTGGAGATTACCTATATCCTTGTTAATAAGGTTCAAAATGATTCTTTCCATGGTCTTTCAGATGAGGCTAGTCAGGCTTATGGCCCTGTACTTGCTAGGGTCAGTTGATGGTCCCCCTTTGTGCACAGGGATTACTGTGGCTGTCCTTCATTTTGCTGGAACATAGCCAGTTCTCAGGCTGTGGTTAAACAGGGATCCAAGTCTGTTTGGGTTTGCTAGGTCATGCTTTAAGTTGATTCAAAGGCAATGTGGGATGTTGTCTGGTCCCACTGATGCCATGTTTCTGGCCTTGGAGAGCACTGAGATGACCTGCTCTCTTGAAATAATAAGCTGAGGAATGGTGGCAAGTATACTTTGGGGAATGACTGGAGGAGATGGGGGGGTGATGTTTTCTCCAAATCTGTCAGCTAGCAGGTGCCATCCACAACCAGTTCAGGACATAGTTAGGTATTTCCTTTAAGATTTCGGATGTAGTTAAAGAATTCCTTGTGATTATCCTTACCTGGGAAGACTATTTTTGCTTTCTAATTAGCTTTGGTGGACTTAACAAGATATCTAATTTGTTTGTTTAAGCTAGAGAGAGTTTTCTTCCTCTGCTGAGCCAGTTCCCTCTTGTTCTTCAACATTAGTTTCTTTCTCTTGTTGTAAACCCTGCCTATGCTAGGGGTCCACCAGGATGGCTTGTATTTTTGGTAAGACCTAGTTGTAATCCATTTAGGTACAGCTGATTTTATACAACTGCTTAAGTGGTTGTACAGGGCATTGGTGTACACCTCTGCATAGCAGTGTGTGTTATCTGTGTTTGATGGGCTTTGAAACTTCTTATATGATCACTTAGTAGGAGGTAATTTTTTTGAGCTTGATGGGTTATCTGGTCTTATAATTACATTGAACGAGACTGCTTTATGGCCCGATCTTACCAGAGAGGACATCACATGGGGGGTGGGGTGACATCCCCTCTCTGGGCCAGTAATCAAGACTGAATCCTCACCACTGACACCTGTGGGGAACACTCACCTTTGAGAGAAACAGTTGCAAACAGTATTTTCTGATGCAGCCCTTTGCACCAAATTCAATTTCCCTTAAGAGCACACAGGGAACACAGTCAGCCCAGGGTCTGGATTTCTTTATATCTGTCTTCCTCCAGGGCCCCAGTAAGGTTCCCCGCTAGCATAGATATAGGGTTAAATCGTCAACTGTGTATCCAAACCAAGTCCTCTAGCACCTTCTCTGTGAAACCAGTGCATCATGTCTATGCTCCAAGTAGCTGACACACACACAATGTGAGAATTTTCACACACACACACACACACCCCTGGTAAAGGCGGTGACAGATTTACCCACTGTGCCCCCTTCTGCCCAGACTATAAGGTAGTTATCACTGCCACTAGACATGCCACCAGCCAGCTACTCTAAGGCCCTTACAAAGGGAATCTAATTATACTGTTCAATATTAATACTAATACAAATGGTAGTAGTTTACCTCACAGCAAGACTCTTAGGAGTGGCCCCACAGTGTCACTAAATAAATATAAGCACTCTCAAAGTTAAATATTTTCTAAAAGGACCAGCCACAGTAAAAGTTTCAAATATGTTTAATAATAAATAATGAAATAACATGAAAATACTGAATATATATTTGCAGAAACCACAGAGTTCAAACACAGAAAATATTAAAAATAATACTGATGGACAGACTCAGACAAATACAGAAAACAGTAATAAACTAATCTTGCTATATATTCCTGACTGACCTAAAAAATTACTGTTCCCTAATAACTTACTTGGGCAAGGCAAGATGAAATACAAGAGCAGTCTTTCTAGTCAGTATCTCAAACAGAATACTCAGTACTCCGAGATTGCTCCCTGTAATATAACAAATATCATTTCCAGTGCTGGCAAAATGGCAGAATGACCTCATCTTGTCACCTGACTCTAGGTTCCCACACGATCCCCTTTTGAAGTTGAGAAGGAATTTAGCATAGATATGTAAAACATGCATATCTAGACCTTTCTAATGTTTATGGCAGGTCTGAGGCCAAGAAACAGTCACAGCACTTCTACTTTTACTGATGCTACTAAGCAATGGCTTCTTCCAGACCTACTGTCTCCGGCCCTATAAATCACTGTGGGATGCCATTTTAATGGTTTAACAGCTCATTTACATTTCCCTTATTTTCTTAAAGTAAGCTAGCTGGTTTACCTCTGCTCTTTCAGTGTTCTCAGCTACAGTATATACATTTAATCAGTTACTACCTGCATGTAAATTTCCTTTTCTATCAACACTGGGCCCTGCTAGACAGATTTTTCAACACTAGCAACTTTACAAATATATTTTGATATTCAAATGCCATACAGTTCTAATACATTTCTAACACAAGCATCTGTAAAATCAGTTTGATGCTCAAATACCATACAGTTCCAATACATTTGTAACACAAGCATCTTGTACACATCAGTTTGGTAATCAAAGGATATCATTCTTTACAAAACTCCAGCTAGCTATGCTGGCACTAGCCCATGTCATCATAGGGGTGCAATACTCTCCCACATTAATGAGTATTATGTCCAGGATATTTAAACCGTTTGTGGGTGTGCTGACTAGCTGTTCCAGAGCATGTGCACTGGCAAAGTCCAAGAACCACTGACCAAGCATGTTTGGGATAGGGCATTTTTCCCAGTCAATGGTGGGATAATTAAAATCATCCATGTGTAATGTGCTGGACTGCATGGCAAGTGACTTCAGTAAATCCAGGTATGCTTTTCCTGTTTCATGATGGGTGACCTATATTTAGCTATGATGTGGTATGGGGCTTTGCCTATAGTTAATTGGACATGGAGTATCTCAATAGAGTCATACTGTTTGACTAGTCTCATGGTGTACTTATCCTTAATGAAGGCTATACCTCCTCCTTTGATTCTTTCACACTCAGGTTGTGGTCAGTTTAATGTTTCAAACTCACTGTAGTATATAAATGGTATTGGAGGAAGTATTTTACATTCAAAATTGAACATTTGCAAAAAATATCCAAATATTCACTTCAATTTTTGGTCCCTTACTCTTAAAATGTGTGGCTTGTTGCCAGTCATTGGGATTGAGGTCACTAAATAATGACATACATTTGAGTTGCAGGCTTTAATTCCTTCAGAAAATGCACTCTAACACAAAACCTGTTATTCAAATAACTTTCTAATTTTATAAGAACTATATTTAAAATATATTCCTCTTTTAAAGTCTTTGCCCCCCCCCCCTCCTTTACTTTAGGCTTTATCCAGAATTCTTGAGCTAAGAGGTTGAGAGGTATGCAAACTTATTAACTGCTGCTACTGTCACTGCTTAATTGCTCTCACTCTATCACACACACAATCACATTCACACACACAGACAGAATCATAAACACAAATACACACACATATAGGCACATACACTTTCTTTATTGTTTATGTTTATTTTAATTTTACACTCGCTAAACAACAAAATCATTGCTTAGGGAGTATAAAATAATGGCTAGATCACCCTCACTTTCATGCATACATAGGTTTATAGGTGTGTACTAGAATAATGGCCCTGGAGCATTTACAAGCCTAGCCCATAGGATTACCCTGGCATCGTGCCACCTGACCTTAGTTCCCAGTGCCTCCGTCGAGTAAAGCCACTGGAGTGATCCCTGGGGTAAATTTTCTATTTCCCATCCACTCATCAAGATTTCTCTTGAAGAGGGCTAGTGAGGTGCTCTGCTTGACATGTATGAGAAGTCTGTTCCATAGCATAGGTAGTCTCTGGGTTATGAACCTGTCCCTCCAGCATGTTCTGTTGATTGGGGTAATGAGTTTGAGGTCTCTGGAGTGTGTGGTGCGAAGGGATTTAGATTTCTTTAGACGTAGCATTTCTACCAGAGCTATGTCAGACATGGCTTTGTAAGTCAAGCAGAGATTGCCTTTAAGTAGGCGATATGAGACAGAATGGTTGGGTTTTTTTTAGTTTGTCCAAATAAGACAAATGTTTAAGGCCTAAGATCCTATTTGTGAGGTCCTTTTGAGGCCTCTCCAGTTGTTGCAGGTGATTAGTGAGGTACATACCAAATGGGGCACTGTACTCAATGGTTGGTTTAATAAGGGAAGAGTAGAGGGAGACAATGACCTCTTTCTTCTTGGATGCAAAATCCTTAGTAATGAGATGTGCCACATAGAAGGACTTTCTGACCACAGTGGGAATGTGGTGGTCAAAAGAGAGGTTGCTGTCAAACTGTGTTCCCAGATCTCTTATAACGCCTTCTGTGTTCAGTAGACTACCACTGATGTGGTAATTAATGGGAATTGGGTTTTTCCCAAAGGGAATGACGACACATTTTTTGGCATTGAGCTTAAGGCCATGGTTCTGACATCAGTCATTGGTTTCAGTGAGGCCTTTCTGTAGGATGTTAACATCACTCGGGGAGTTAATAATAGGTCCCAACTTGCAATTGTCTGCGAACTTTGTCAGCCAGAGTTCCTTCATGTTGGCCTGGACTTCAGAGAAGTCAATATCAAACAGGAGAGGACCCAGGACCAAACCCTGTGGGACTCCACTCATGACTGGTCGGCAGTCTGACTTGGAGTCAGCTACTTTCACACTGTGGGTTCTACCTGTAAGCCAGTTTGAAACCCACCTAGTGATATAGGGGTTGATGCCTAGCTTAGTGTGTTTTTCTATGATTCCTGAGTGGGGAATGGTATCAAATGCCTTGGCCAGATAAAGGTAGGCTGTATGAACCACCTTGCCTTCATCCATAGCTCTGGTGACTAACTCGGAGAAGTTGACCAAGTTCAGCAGGCATGAGCTACCCTTCACAAAACCAAACCGTATGGGATCCAGAGTTTGGAGATTCCCTATATCCATGTTTATTAGGTCCATGATGATGGGTTCCGTTGCTTTACATATCAGACTTGTCAGGCTAATGGGGTGATAGTTCTCATGGTCTGTAGTCACTCCCCTCCTTTGTGGACAGGGATGACTGTAGCAATGCACCATTCGGTAGGGACAAAGCCTGAGGTGAGGCTGTGATTGAACAGGGCACACAGGTGAGGTGCCAGTTCACTCTGTAGTTCATGTAGAACACAGCCAGGGATATTGCCAGGTCCCACAGAAGCTGTATTCCTGGCCTTGGACAGTGCTATTTTAACCTATGCAGCAGTAATACTGGGTGCCTGGGAATCTACTGGTATTGTAACTGGTCCCTTGGGGGGAGGGGTAAAGTTGTCAATTAATCTGTCGGCCAGTATATTGACAATATCTGTTGATTTGGTATAGTTGGTACCATTGTGCAGTAGCTCAGAGCAAATCTGGGTATAGCCATGGAGATTCTTTACATAACTATAGAAGGCCTTGTGGTCGTCCTTACTATCAGCTGCAATTATATTTTCATAGCTAGCTTTAGAGGATTTGATGAAGGATCTCAACTTTTTGTTGAGGCTGTTAAGGGAGTCTTTCCAGTCTTGGGAATTCACCTTATTCCATATCTGTTTCCTCCTTCTGTTGTAGAGTTTGCTTAAGGCAGGGGACCACCAGATTGGCTTCCTCTTTTTGGAGGACAGCGTCTTGGCTCTATCAGGTGTGGTGAGATCTATGCATTTGTGTGCATGTTCGTACAGTGCACTGGTGTATGATTCGGTAGTCATGCAACTAATCTCCATTTGCATGGGTGCTGTGAAGTTAGCCACCTGTTTTTAGGAGCCCAAAGTTAGCTTTGGAGAAGTTTTCATGGTGGTTACCTTCTCGGGGAAGGGGGATGTGGATTTCCAAGGTGATTAGGTTGTGGTCGGATCTAACCAGGGAGGAGTTGACTATTGGTGTAGAGCAACGGTTGCCCATGTTAGTAATGATCAGTTGAAGGATGTTGCTACCTCTAGTAGGGGTAAGAACAAGCTGGTTCAGGGCACTGGAATTAATGAATTCCAGAAAACATTGGGCAAGTGTATTGGTACATGAATAGTTTTCCCAGTTAATGGAGAGGTAGTTGAAGTCGCCCAGTATTAGACACTTAGGTTGGACCCCAATATTCTCCAGGGTGCTTAGGAATGTGGACTGTGAGTCTTGGGACATGGTTTGGGACCTATATCAGGCTACGACCTGAATCACTGTCTTACCCAATGTTAGCTGCATCTGAAGTATCTCAGATGCGTTATGTTGGGCTACCAGTCTGGAGGTGTGCGCATCCTTTATGAATATGGAAACACCACCTTCTTTTGAGCTTCAGTCGAAGTTTTCAGGCTGAAAGGTGTGGAATGAGTTACAGCCTGATAATGCAAGGGTTCTTTCTGCTGCCTTGAACCAGATCTCTGTTACGGCACAAATGTTGATCATCTCCATTGGAGTGCTTCGTGCGAGTGCATTTTGAGATTTAGACTTCTAGCGTTGAGCAGCATGACCCTCAGATTGCATTTGTTTGTAGCTGTTATGGTGGCAATTTGGTCTTTGGAACACTACCTAAAAAGGCACTATAGGGGTGGCAATAGCCTTGGCCAGTATCCTGAAGCCCACGGGTGACAGATGCAGGCCATCTCTGGCAAAGCATCGAGGTCTGTTAGTCATGTCATCCCAGGCAGACAGATACTGGATCCCCTTAGAATGACACCATAAACTTAGCCAATTGTTGAAATCAATCATTTTCCGCTTGTACTGTGGTATCATTCTGGGTGGTGCTCAGGGCTAAGGTCATTACCTGCCTGAGCTACATAATCTGAGAGCGTCTCCATGTCTCTTTTCATGTACTCCAGGTACGTCTCAGGTCATTCACACCTACATTTACAATGATAGAGTTATATTTGTACCTGTTGTTGAGGGACTTGAGTGCTTGCATTATGTGGCGGATCCTGGCACCTGACAAGCAGCTGACTGTTGCTTTCTCCTTATGCAACCTAGTGAGAGGGACATCAGTGTGCTTCACTACTGAGTCACCTATGACTAGTGTGTTGGGCATGCTGTTTTGCCTTAGGGGCTTTGGTTGAGTGGCACACTATTTAGGAGAGTTATGTGTCTCGTGATTAGTGTTGTGTTGTGGTGGTTGAGTGAGTTTCTGCCTTGGAGGTCTCTGCTGTTTGGGTAGATTTTTATTGAGAGCCTCTGCTAAGGTGGGTATGTGGTTTGTGTTCTTCTGTGAAGGCAGTGCTGGTGTGTGTTCTGGAGGGCTGCGTGTTCCATGTGGTGTGGTGCAAGTGTTGACCTTCTCCTCTTGACCAGTTATTCCAGTCTTGGCTGGAGAATGAGTGGCTTCCAATTTGGCTATACAAGTGCATCTCTCAATGTTGGTAGGTTAGAGGAGAGGGTTGTCAGTGTACATGAGACAGTTGCTACATTGCCTCAGGATGCCTAAAGTTCACCAGATTAATAGGAGAAAGCACAGGGAACTGACCTTTAGACATGCCTGGAGGGGTGGGCATTAATAATAAGTACTGGAGCCGTTTCCTTGTAGAATGCTTAGTACTGGTAGCACTTTTATGTGCTACAATAATTGCTACAAGAAGTCTGGTAAAGTGCTAGACCAATAAGCTTGTAAAAGTGCAGGAGAGTAGAGAACTAGTAGATCGAAGGGAAAAACTGAAAAGTAGACTTTGGCACTGCTCAGAAGTTTATAAACAGTCCTGGATACAGCAAATCTGTATCTGGACTAGACTAGTTACAGGAAAGGTGAGAAACAAGTGCAAATGTGGGCTTTTAAACCAGAATGTTGAAAGATATGGAAAAACTGCCAAAACAGCCAATAAACTACAATTTCTGGGCGATACATTCATAGACAGACACACACACACACACACACACACACAATATACACTTTTGTTTTTTTTTGTTTTTTCATTGTACACTCTCTAAGCAGCAAAAGCACTGCTTAGGTGAGTGTAAAATGATGGCAGCCATTAGCTTTCTTTCAGTCTGACCTCTAAGGCAGCTCATTTTTCTGTAGACATTACCTGTACATTAACACCCTGCTGGAGAACGTTCATTCTCCAATCAGAGTGGTGATGTACAGGTTGCCCAATCTATAAACGTATAGAGTAGGATGAAGGAATTAGAAAAAGGATGCAGGATAGACTGTAAATACTTAAGACTGTATTATGAACACAGTTTTGTATTTTGTTAAAACACTGCAAAGTGCTGACAATGTACAGATAAGGAATAAGTGGGATGTAGGTAAAACGAATAGTATATTGTTGGGAAAGGGGTAACAATAAATTAGTTAAAGTCTTGGAGAAAGGTAAAAAGAAACTAACATGCCTGACTTTGATGGTTTAAGTTGTACCCTTCGTACGAAAATGAGCAGGGGTGAAAATTAAGTTTTGTTTATGCTTAAATGAATCATAAGGGAAGGGGTAGTTGATGACTACTTTGGAAGAAAGGGAAAGAGAGAGATTAAGAAATGGAGGCCCATCTTCACATAATGTAGATTAGAAATTACTGACAAAAATCACAGGAATGAGATTTGAGAAGATACTAAGGAGTCTTACAGCTGAAAGCATAGCTTGAACTCAGAGTAAACAGGCTGAAGAATGTTAATTAAATTGTTGCTAGTATTAAAATGAAAACGTGACAGAAATATGTTGTGATGTAGCTAAGGCATTTGATGGTATTAGTTATAAATCTATCTGTATCTACATTTATATACGGGTGGACTGACTTTCAGTTATATTATCTTTATTCAACATCTGTTTAGTCAACTGATGATTTTTGTTTTTATTTTTAGTCTAAAAGACTGCATGCACTGAGATTCTTTCTCAGGACATGTATGGTAGTGTGTCAACATTTGCTGTGTTGTCTTTTTGTGGCCAACATATAGGTTACTGTCAAAAAACTCAGTTATACCCACACACATATATATATATTTATATATATATATATATATATATATATATATATATATATATATATATATATATGTGTGTGTGTGTGTGTGTGTGTGTATATATATTCATATATATATATATATATATATATGTGTGTGTGTGTGTGTGTGTGTGTGTGTGTGTCTGTGTGGTTCTATATATATATATATATATATATATATATATATATATATATATATGGGTCTACTTCGAATAACCGAACCACCACTTCACCGACACCCAGAAGATCGAGACGGAACGACCGAAAAGGTAGGTTATCGAAAAGACGATATTCCGACAGCCGAAAGACCGACAACGGCAACGTGTGAGCGCGATCCGGTAAGTGTGCGATAGTGACGGATTTAGGATTGGGGAGCGGACAGGTAAGTGTACGATAGTGAGGGATTTTAGGTTAGGGTGTGGGAAAGGTGACTGTGCGGTAGTGTCGGACTTAGGGTTCCGGTAAGGTAAGTCTGTGATAGTGACGGAGTGTAGTGTAGGGAAGGGTTAAGTGTGTTAGGGTTAGCATGCGGGTGGAGTGAGTGTGCGATAGTGACGGGCTTAATATTTTAGGGTGGGTTAAGTGAGTTAGGGTGCGGTTTGGGTAAGTGTGCGGTAGTGTCGGACGTTGGGGTTAGGGTTTAGGTTAAGGTTAGTGGATATGTTATTGTGTGCAATGTGTAGTTTACGTTTTTTGTGTCGGTGTAATGGTGTTCATTTTTTTGAGTTGGTGTTTGTCGGTGTTGTGTTTTTTCGGTTGTTTGGGGTCGGTAAATTGTGTTTCGATGAATCGGAAGTTCGGTTATACAAAGTAGACCCATATATATATATATATATATATATATATATATGTATGCAGTAAAAACTACTTATATCAGGCAAAATAAAGCAGAACCTGTGTTTAGCACTTTCGTTATTTATTCTTACCACTTCTTCAGAAATACAAATAATGAGAAAAACAGCAGTGTAAGTCTCATTAAGTATTGTTTTTGAACAAAAAAAAGCAATAAAAATAGAAAAAAACTGTTTTCAACAAAAGAAAATAACACGTTGCTACCTATCAGCTAAGTTTATCTAAGGTAATAAAACATCAAAGCAAATCAAGAGACAGCCAAATTCAAAATAACACAAAGCATCTGAAATATGTCAGAAAATGTTTAACCTTTTAATAATGATGAATACCAATGCAGTTAAAATGTTAGTGAATGCATACTTAAATAATCAGATGTTATTGAATGTGTGATTAAATAATCAAGTTAAGCAAGTAACAGGGTTTGTTAGGGTGTCAGTACTGACAGCAATTTTGACATTTTTTTAACTGCAGCAGTAAAAAAGTTAAATAAAAGTAATTATCCAGAAGATTCAATAATGTTAACCACCTTTTTTTCTTCCTTTTGAGTATGTTACTTCTCTTTTGCTATACAATGTGATACAAAATATTACAGCTCTGCTTGAAGCCCCCATATCAGCTCCACTTCAGAAATAAGTTTGGATATTTCCGAATAACCCTCAACTACCACAGACTAGTGCTGTTCTATAAAACTCTCTAATCCATTTGGTGAAATGCATGACTGTCACAGCTCCAGTCAGATTATTGTTACAATGCCAGATGTTGCTTTAGGAAATTATTTTATTGTACACATGCACACATACATACACATGCACTGATCTGCAATCAGATGCACATATTCACTTTTATCTAGATACTTTTAAAAGTATAATATGTAAAATATCTCACTATAAATCATCCAGTCCCTTACATGCATTGATAAGGCCACAAAAAAGAATCCACATTAGATCGGATCTTCACCAGTCAGCCCAATACTGCCCATCGATGAGGCACAATGGCCAACACATTTAGTGACCACAACCCTACCTTCACACTTAAGCATAGGCAAAAAAATGCCAACTCTCCCTCCCTCCTACAAATCCACTCCCATAAAAACTTCTCCAAAGACGACTTCCTGCAGGTCTTACAATACTATGACTAGTCTCCCATTAAAACCCTTCCACTAGATAGTGCAGTTGAATACTTCAACTCCTCATTTCTAAACATCCTCAACCAACTAGCCCCCATAAAAACAATTAGGATACACAGCAACCCTACCCCCTGGCTCCAAAAAAACACAAGAACCCTACTCCAAAATACGGACAAAGCTTTGAAAACCTGGCACCATTATAGAACATCCGCAACTAGGCAATCCTTTCTTGAACTTCGGAATAAGGCCAAAAAACAAGTAAAACTAGATAAACAAAACCATTACCTCTCCCAACAAAGGAAATATAGTTCCAACCCTCAAATTCTGGTCAACGGTAAACAATACCCTTCAGCCTGGTAAATCCCCCCCCCCCCGCAATACACCGGCACAGTACTTATCCTGGTATAAGCATCCTATATACAAAAGTTACTAACTAAACTCAAACCCACCACCCTCGCCGCTGACAACATCCTCGCCGAATACCTCCAACTCGCATCCACAGTTATAGCCTATCCTATTTCATTACTAATTAACAGATCCATTACCAAAAATACCAAACCAATCTTGTCGAAAACCTCTTTCATCATTCCCCTTCACAAAGATGGACCCTCTACTGAACTCTCTTCCGAACTCTCTATCACCCAATAGCAATTCTATCCTATCAAAGATTCTAGAGAGATGCACACATCATCAAATCTTCTCCAGCCTAATCTCCAATAACCTTCCCTCTCCAACCCAGTATGGCTTCCGCCCATCTCACAGTACCTCCACTGCCCTACTCAGATTCAACAACACTATAAACTCCTATAGGAACCAAGGTAAACTTGACTCCTCTAGCTTCCTTGATTTATCCAAGGCACCTGACATGGTATCTCACCAAAAAAATTTAACCTGTCTCTCCGACCTTAACTTTGACTCCCCCACTGCTCTAGTTCAAAAACTACCTAGGCAACAGACACCAGTCTGTCAAATGGATAAACTCCTTACCCCTCCACTCCCACTCACCCTAGGCGTACCCCAAGGTTCTATCCTCTTCCCAGTTCTCTTTAATATCTTCACCAACCAACTCCATCTAGCTACCACAAAAGCGGATATAGTCTCTCATATGCTCTGTACCCAACATCCAACTTCTTCAGCAAAAAGAGCAACTATCCTCCACTGAAATTGAGAACTGGCTTAATAGTTCATAACTTCTACTTAACCACCAAAAAACCCAACTCATGTTGTTCCACCCAACCAAAGCCACTAACCTCCCCTTTTCCATATTCTCCCCAACCAAAGCCACTAACCTCCCTTTTTCCATATTCTCCACTAATAACACCTAAATCACCCCAGTCTATGACACAAAATTCCTAGGAATCACCATTAATCAACAACTCTAATTTAATAAACACATATCAACAACCATATCCAAGGTCCACAAAAAACTAGGCTCCCTCTATAGATGCACAAGGTACCTTACCTCGGAATCTCATACTGCCATAGCTAGAACTCATCTTCTGTCCACACTGATATATGCTTCTCCCTCACTCACAAACTTAAATAAAACTGACTTAAACTGTCCACCTGTTGCAACAAAATCACCAGATTCGCCCCAATGTCAAGTCATGTTCCCACCATTGCCATGTCCTTCAAACCCTACATTGGTTGAATTCCCCAACCTACTAAAATATCACCAACTCAACTTAGCCCACCAAATACTGTACTATCCTGAAAAAAAACACCTGCCCTAAACAACCTCCTTAACTTCCACAATCCTAATAGACAACTACGCTCTAGCAACAAAGCCTTAATTTAAATCATCTCTTGCAAAAACAACTCAGGGGAATCTCTTTTTGCCCATGAAATTGCAAAGACTTGGAACAACCTTCTTCTTCACCTTAGACTTCTAAATTCTACATCCTCCTTTAAAGCTCTCCTAATATCATATCTCTACTCCAACCATCTATGCAAATGTAACAAACCTCCACAAAACAACATACTACTACAGGGAATCATTTTTAACATCTCAGGTGCATGCTCTGTCAGGGTCGCTGTTCAGACTGTACAATACTCATCTGATTGCATCTCAATGCTCACTGTAAATATTGTAAATATTTGTACAAATAGCCATCTGTTCATCCATCCATCAGTGGAATATTGCAAACTGCTATGCTCATTCTGTATAAAAATGTTCACCTTGTATCCAATAATACAATGCTCATTGTTATTAACTGAAATATCTTTACATTAGGACATCCACCTGCATACTTACATATATGCTCTAACTTACTGTAAGCATCTTATAACTTTTTATACAGTAATCTGCAACTTTTTATCTCATGTTGTTATAAATTGTATTCTCTTTTTTCTAAATATGTTGGAGCTTTTCTCCCCAGAACTCGGCTGAAAACGGATACTTGCTGTCCAGTCAGACTATCCTGGTTAACAAATGTGAAATAAATAAAATAAAATAAAATAAATAAATAAATAAACAAAAATAGTTTTGTTTTCTAAAAATATCAAAAGCAAATATAACCATCATTTAAAATGATAAAACCATACAACAAAAACTAAAAAATAATACTGAGACAGTTTGCTAAACACAAAAATCGTATTCATGGTGGGAATTCCAGAGAAATAACAGACCTTCCAAGGGTGGGCGTGTGATACCATACCCGTCAATTACTTCCTTATAATATAATGCCCACCCTGAATGGCACTATTGCTGACTGTTTGTGTTCCAGTGGTCCTTGTATGACAAAATCTCACACAAACTGACACAAAGGCAAACCTCATTTTCTCAGTAGCTTATAAAACCATGCATGCAGTTTTTCCAACAACATGGCTAAGTGAGGTAGTGTATTAATACTCTGCATTCTTGTGGCTTCAAATTTAAATATACACAGGGACATTTAACCAGTGATGGTTGAATAAATTGTGAAAAGTTTTTAAGGAATGAGTCACTATACTTCTTATATGACAGGATCAGAATTCCTACACATCTTACATTTGTATGAAATTCTTAAATTAGGAAATCAACAGTTTTAAAACTGCCAGGCTTAAGTCAGGTAATTCTTTTAATCTGCAAGTTCATTCACATCCCTTTGAAATAAATACATACCTGTATTTTTGCAGTTTGACTTTTAAAATGCATTTTGGATGTATAATTCCTGTATTTTTCCTATAACTTTTATATCTGAGCACATTTTTATGAAGCGAAACATTATGAATATGTCTTGTCTAAGGACTGGACAATCAAGACAAACTGGGAATAAAATCAGGGATACTGGAGAAGCACAAATTTGTGAAGTCATAAACAAAGATTTTTCATTACTGCAGTTAACATAAACATATCAATAATGTAAAACCAGTAGCAGTAAAGGTAAAAGTTTGTGCAGTTTTAAATGACAACACTGGAAGAAGAAAAGCTGCAAACTCATACATCTAAGTGAGCAAAACCAATGATACTGGGTAAGGTACGAGCTTATGCAGAGACAATTTAATTTTATTGTTGTATCTTAAAACCCAGTCCCATAGAGAATGAAAAAAACACGCTGACACATGAAGAGATGCAAGTTTATACAGGTCAAACAACATGAATGCTGTCGTACAGCAGTTGAACTGCCACTTACATTAACTGCAGATAGATAAGTAACACAAATGACTTCAGTAGATAAAAAGGACAGGGAATTAAAGTATTTACTGTCTGACATGGAGAACATGCTTCTCTTCCTGTAGCTCCAAACCAATTGCATCATCTGCTTATGACTTGATTCAGTACAGAACAAACACTGTAATAATCCTTTTCAACCTCATATCATGAGTGTCCCTGCCTAAAGAAAACACATTTTAACAGGGGGACAGCATGCCCTGCCCCAACTTCCCTCACCTTCTAATGCCAGTAGTCCTGTGCTGGTACATGATGTCCTTCTTAGAGTATTGTAGTAACATGTCAACAATGCTGCCTAACAACACAAATAAATGAGGAAGCAGCTCCCTATGGCGTGCCAGTAATGTAATAGTGAAAGAAATGAGAAAGCATCTCCCTATGGTGTGCTAGTAATGTAATAGTGATGCAGCCTAATGAGGCAACAGAACTACAGGAGGGGCATACTTACAGTGTATACACAGTACTACCAACAGGGACCTTGACAAATTCAACAGAGGGAAATGAAGCCATAGACTTCTTACTATGCACTATTTATTTATATATTTGTTAATTTATTCATTAATTTATTTCAGTTTGCTAAGACAAAATTACATGAAGGGCACTTAAAAAGAAGATGCAGAAACAAAAGTCCTAAGTAAGTACAGCTTATAAAGAAAACACCTGAAGTAAGGAAGTAGAGTTATAATAGCACAGACAATCAATACTTTTGCCCAGTCATGTTTCTTACCTTCTGAAAATTCAAGTATTATACTTTATTTTAATTATGTTTGACTATCACTGCTGGCTTTAGGTATCCTCCATAGCACATCCCAGTTTCTCATCCCCTTGGTTCCTCAAACCTTGGCAAACCTCAAGTGCAACCCTTCGCCTGGAGGTTCTCCCCCCTTCTGGAGTGATCCCATATCTACATATGAATCCCTCTATATGACTACTATGGGGGGATTAAGGTGCCAAGGTACTAATAACACAGTGGGCCTCAGACAGGAGCCATCATATGTGGCCTGGAGGGTTTTTACGCACCCTTATCCCAAACTCTACTATCCTAACATTTTCCATGAAGTAGTCAGAAATGGAGAGTGGCGTCAGAACATGTTCCAGCCTTGGCCTCCCACTGCACTCAAGCTACCTCTGCCCTCCTGTCATTTGCCTGGCATAATCCTCTTCTGAGTAATAGTTTCCACTACAGCTAAACAGAGAAATGTCCAGCAAATTCCCCCCTCTACAGATGGGCACACCCATCCTCCCTGCTTCACCATCAAGTATCCAAGCAGCTACTCAAACTCTGGTCGCCTAGACTGCAGAAAGGGCTTTACCTCAATGGGCCAGTAACAAAGTTAATTTGAGAATTATGTAGTGGTAATTTAAGACAAAGTACACAATAATTGGGGAATCATATTACTTTGAAGAAAAAACTGCAGTAAACAACAGAGCTGGGCCACATTACATGGACAGGATATTAAATGGGTTAGGAAAAAATATGGATAGGTAGATGATGAAGCAGCACAACGGTATTTTAGTCCACAGCAATTAAAATCAGATTAGGTATACAGAGAAGTGTTGTACAAAAGTGTGGTAAAAGCAAAGCGAGTACAGAGAAGACAACAAAGAAAAGAAAAGGGAAAGTTTAGTATTTGTTGAAAATGTGTTCCAGGATGTGCATGTAATGGTATTCAAGTACTATCACATCAGCTGCAGTGCTGCTACATGTATAATGGTGGGTTTAAGGTGGTGCTTGAAAAGATTCATTTTGTTTATGGAAATGTATTGGTAGACACTTCCATTTTGTCAGACTGCTAACATGCAAGGTCCCTGAATCTACATGATCCAATGAAGGACCAAGCTATCAGACGTATAACTGCATTATGGCAGTAACCATGTCTAATGATCTAACAAAGAAAACAGGGGGAAGGAAGACCCTTCCATTGGTGCACTACTAACATAACATCCATCAGCTTCATCTTGGCTATTTATCTACCTTACCTTTTCCATCTTGACTGACTTCTCCGCCAAGATAATCAGGCCACCAAAATTTATATTCACTAACAAGTGCATGCTATTCTTTTTTTATTCTGCATTTCTCTCTGGTTCATTAGTCTTGAAAATCAATATTTCTCTTTGTTACCAAATGAAATTTGCACATTCCTACATATTTTATTTCACCTGTAAGTTTCCAACTTGCACACTAATATAACTTATCCCATATCGTTCTGCTAATACCAGTTATAACACCAAACCATTAGTCAATAATGTATCCATATACTCTCTAACTACATCACGCTGGATTCTCAGTCTTCTATAGACTGATTAGGTTAGGGGTCCATAATTCTGCTCCCCTTCTCTTTACCTATACTCCCCACACCTTCCTATTACAGAGTACTTACTATGCTGTCCTGCAGCCAATGATCATTAGCTCATTCAAACAATAATTTAGCAATCTCCTTCCTTCATGAATAACATGACTCTTGTAATTTATCTTATAATTTATTTTCCAATCCAGCCTCCTTGCCTAAAAGTTTCTCTTCACTTTTACTGCCCACTTATACTTGTAAGCAGCCTCTCTCTCTGTCTCTGCTTACTATTCTAATATCAGGATGTACTACAAGTGCTTGACAGCTTTTTGCTTATAATACACTTGTGTGTTTCCATTTGCTCGAAAAGGCAAGTGTTCTAAATCTCACTAACTCTATCTCCTATGAGTGCTTAAGCTTTCCAAAACCTACCCTACAAAATTGTACAGCCATACCAGAATCCTAACTCTCAGCGTAGAATACCCTTCTCACTGAATAACCCCAAACTCCCTTCCCTTTCTATAAACCTAACCCCTCCTCCTGCTCCTTAACCCTAGGAATCCTTTTTCACCCCCCCAACCACAATACTTCATTCCCAATCCATAAACTAAAAATCCCATCCACATTCCCTAACCTTAAAACTCCTTTCCTGCTCTTACAGGTGCCCTTATCTACACTCCTACCACACACCCCTCTCCCTCACCGTGGCTGCCTCACTTACCTTGTTGAAACTCAAATAATGTGTTCAGGTGAGCTCCAGCAGCTACTTGCCTGAACTCATACTTGAGTTTGAGCGTGAGGTAAGTGGCAGGCTAAATCAGCTACAAGACACTTGAGCTCCTGGCTTCACGACAGTAGGCTTCAAGTGTTTGGGACTCAAGTGGTTGTAGAAGACCCTAATACCAGACTCTCACTACTGAAATTTATACTAAACATTCTCCCTCTCCAGCCCTCATCACCCTTTATAAGCAATGTTTAATCCTGTTTATTCTTAACTTCTCTCCCTAATTCTACATCCCTATTTCATTGCTATATTCTTTTTACTATAGACCACTGTAGTTCTTCCTTTAATCTGCTTACTATAGATCCTTATCATTCTTCTGTTACTCTGCTTACTTCAGATCCTTGTAGTTCTTCTGTTACTCTGCTTACTTCAGATCCTTGCAGTTCTTCCATTACTCTGGTTACTATAGATCCTTGAAGTTCTTCTGTTACTCTGCTTACTTCAGATCCTTATAGTTCTTCTGTTACTCTGCTTACTATAGATCCTTATAGTTCTTCTGTTACTCTGCTTACTTCAGATCCTTGCAGTCCTTCCATTACTCTGCTTACTATATATCCTTATAGTTCTTCTGTTACTTTGCTTACTTCAGATCCTTATAGTTCTTCTGTTACTCTGCTTATTTCAGATCCTTGTAGTTCTTCCATTACTCTGCTTAATACAGATCCATATAGTTCTGCTTGCTTCAGATTCTTGCAGTTCTTCCATTACTCTGCTTACTATAGATCCTTATAGTTCTTCTGTTACGCTGCTTACTTCATATCCTTATAGTTCTTCTGTTACTCTGCTTACTTCAGATCCTTGCAGTTCTTCCATTACTCTGGTTACTATAGTTCCTTACAGTTATTCTGTTACTCTACTTACTTCAGATCCTTGCAGTTCTTCTATTACTCTGGTTACTATAGATCCTTATAGTTCTTCTGTTGCTCTGCTTAATAAAGATTCTTATGGTTCTTCCTTTACACTGCTTACAACAGATCTTTATAGACATCCTCCCATTTCATTCTTGCAGTATTCTAAACAGAAGGGATCTCCTGCCCAGGGCAACTAGACACTCAGCCAGTATACAAAAGCATAATGATCTTGTATGCACCATATGTCAGATCTGTGTTCCCCGTACAGAATACAGGGCATAGAAGAGAAGTACAGACGTAACTGCCCAGAAATGAATTGCCCCAGAAGAGAATAGTTTCCACAGGAAAAAGAAGTCCATGCATGTCTGGAAAGAAAAAATGCAGAAGAAAAAGGGGAATACTGCAACAGTGAACAGAAGGACAACTACTGTTATGACAAGATTTTATACAACTGTACTTTTTTTCGTTAATCTGCTTACTAAAGATTCTTATAGTTCTTTAGCTGCTCTGCTTACTATGGATCATTATAGTTCTTTCTTTACTCTGCTTACAACTAATCCTTTTAGTTATTTCGGTACTCTGCTTACAACTAATCCTTTTAGTTCTTTCATTACCCTGCTTACAACTAATCCTTTTAGTTCTTTCACTACTCTGTTTACAACTAATCATTTAAGTTCTTTCACTACTCTGTTTACAACTAATCATTTAAGTTCTTTCACTACTCTGTTTACAACTAATCCTTTTAGTGCCTTCACTACTCTGCTTAAAACTAATCCTTTTAGTTCTTTCACTACTCTGCTTACAACTAGCCCTTTTAGTTCTTTCACTACTCTGTTTACAACTAATCCTTTTAGTGCCTTCACTACTCTGCTTAAAACTAATCCTTTTAGTTCTTTCACTACTCTGTTTACAACTAATCCTTTTAGTTCTTTCACTACTCTGTTTACAACTAATCCTTTTAGTGCCTTCACTACTCTGCTTACAACTAATCCTTTTAGTTCTTTCATTACCCTGCTTACAACTAATCCTTTTAGTTCTTTCACTACTCTGCTTACAACTAGCCCTTTTAGTTCTTTCACTACTCTGTTTACAACTAATCATTTAAGTTCTTTCACTACTCTGTTTACAACTAATCCTTTTAGTGCCTTCACTACTCTGCTTAAAACTAATCCTTTTAGTTCTTTCACTACTCTGCTTACAACTAATCCTTTTAGTTCTTTCATTACCCTGCTTACTACAAATCCTTAGAATTCTTCTTTTGTAGTCTTTTAATCATTTACTCACTAGCTCAGCCTAAATGTCACAAACATTTGTATTCTACTGTTGCTATTGTTTTGCACATTGCATACAATTGTACAAATCAACTCCTTACAGACCGCATATCATACACTTTAATAGAAAGTCTTTATAGAAAATAAAGAAAGTGTGCCTATAGGCTACAGATCAAACTACATTGTGCCCCCTGTAATTAACACTGTACTTGTTTTGCTTACTCAGGTATGAACACTTATCTGCTTTACATATTTTGGAACTAATTTCGTTTGCATTATTTTGTCAGAAGTTTAACTACTTTGGATGGGCAACAGACAACAAATTTACACTATTCCGAGTAACATACAAATTATTCCAAACATCTTACTACAAAATTCAGTAGGAAAGTAAACATACTCACTGTCAAGACCCCACAGAGCTGGTAAACAAGCTTATTTTGTTATTCCATTAACAATTTCTGGTAAAACCATAATTTTACAACTAAACTACTGCACACACAAAAGCAATACCAATAGTAAATGGCTAAAATATGCATGTTCATGGCAGAGAGGTATAAAGTCCTCACAGAGACATGGATAACCTAGGATCCATTAGCAACATTGGTGCGTTGGGCTTTAAAGAAGCCAGTGAGGTAGCAGTGACAAGCTATCCCAACTTGCCTACCATGGGAGAAGACAGCCAGTCCAACCCACTGCAATGCTGACACACTGGAGAAGTAGGTGTATAACATGCAAATGGGGTTGGGAAGATGGCCTAATGGTTAAGGTGTTTGCCTTACAAACACAAGGTACAGGGTTTGAATCTCATAGGAGATAATTGGCTAGGCTTAAAATGGCTCGCAAGGGCAGTTAACCTAGTACTAACCTATGAACCAAAGTGATGGTTCCAGCAGGGTTGCTTGGTGTTCACAACAGCCTTCATGAATATAAGAGAATGTGTGTAAGTCTGTGTTTCTGGGCATGCGCATTTGAGTAGACTAGCATGTGCACAAAAGGAAGGTAGTGTAAGCACATGACTGTGAGCACATATGTCAGCTTAGGGTGAGGCTACAGTTTAACAAAAAATATCCCTACCAATGCACCAAGGATTATGCTAACCCAGGGGAAGGGTTACCATGCACCTAGGGACAATTAGAGTTCAATCCTTGAATGTATGTGGCCCTGGGCTAGAGAGGCAAAATCAGACCCTCATTCCGCTGAGATAAGGGCACCACACACCTGGTGAAAAAGCAAATGGGGGTGGCACAGTTATGGGACTAGGCACTCTTCAGAGATACCGGAATGATGGCTCCTCATGTTGGCGCCCACTCCACCAGCAGTTTGCGAGAGCCCACTCCAATGGAAGAATGAATGAGCTTGAGGCCTACAGTAGGGGGCTGACTGTTAACAGGCACAGAGTGGATTGTACCAAAACAGTTACAGTGCCATAAATGTGAATAATTTTCTAGTTCTCGGAACATAATGGCAAATATATCCTAAACTAGATGAAAGTGTAAACAGTGCGAGGGAAAACAGGCTCAGATGAGGTCAAAATGGATATAACTAAGATGTTCGGTGAGTTAGGCAGAGTACTGGCTCCTAAAGGTGCTCATTACAGTATGGAGTGAGACAGGCATATCTCAGATGACTAGGGAACGAACATTTTAGGTACAGGAGAATAAAAGGAACTCTGAAAACTGAGGGCAGTACAGAGATAGTAAATTCCTATCACACTGCATGAAAGTGATGGACAGGGGGATGATGAATGAATATGCAGAATGGAAGAAAGTAAAATAGGAGACAAGCAGTTCAGATTTAGATCTGGATGCAGTACAACCAACCTGATGTTTGCAGTGAAGCAGATCATGTAGACATTGTTGGAGATGAGGAAAGAGTCCAACTAAGCAATCCTAGACTTAGAGAAAGCATATAAGAATGTCCCAAGAAATCTGATACCAGCAGTCCTGAGATGATGGTTCAAAGTCCCTGAAATACTGTTAAAATCATGTGTACTGGGGCACCATGCAAATACAAACAGTATTTGTATACATCAGTACTGGATAGCCTGCCTTAATATTACTATGCTTAGAAAATGGAAACTGCCAGAAAAATGTTTCAGTTTTGAAACTGTTAATGAAATGTCAATTTCTGCATAGTTTGCACTAATAAATCTTAGCATATGTAGGAACAAAGTAAAAAAAAAAAACTACCTTTATGGAGTTGGTGAAGCACAATATCAGTAGTATACAATACTAAACTAACACTGCAAGCCCATGCGTGCATGTTTGAGGGGAGGGGGAATTAGGATGATCAATTTTAGCTAAGAACAACCAAGTAAAATGCAGTTATGCCAGTAACGATTGTGAAATCAGTTACGCAATGGAATAAACCAAGTCATTTATCAGGATACAGCATGTCATACTGCTTTATTTTATGAGAGAAGTGACTTATCAGATGCTATCCACTCATTATTTATTTGATTAGCCAGAATCTAATTTAATTGCTTTTATGATTATTTACTGAGTTTTCTATGACTAGAGATGGAAGATGCCAGCCCAGTGTATTCTTTTCTTTTAATTAATAATACCTGTCAAACTACTATTATTTTTATTTACTTCACTATGAAGACCGTGTAGATCTCCACCAGTGTGACAAAATATAAGACATTGCATTGCTTAAGGGAGAAAAAGGCAGTATTTCTTTCAACAATGTAACTTCAGCTACAAAAATGGAAACTTTCCTTTTCCCTTGTGACCATGGAAATACTGTTACTGGCACATTAGCAGCAAGCAGCATGCGGACCTTTTTTTTTTCCTAAGCTGAAGCATGCAGGAAAGTGAGGTGGCAAATTATGACTTTACAGACTCTTTGCTTGAAGTGGATAAAGAAAATGATCTGCAGTCAGAAAGCATTGAAGGACTCTGATAAGAAATGATGACTAGAGTCACAGAACAAATGGAGGAATATGCCTTTGTGAGTACTGCACAAAAAGATATAATAGAGCTTTTGGCTGCAGGCCTAAATGCAGATGAGACTGCAGACGGCGCCTTATTGGAAATTACGCAAAACTGATACAAAGTTTGTCAGAAAGAAGGCCCAAGGGGTGAGTAGATGAGGAAACTCATGAGTCCACTGAAAGGAACATTAAGAGAGTATGTAGCTGAAGCTGGAAATTTGCAATAAAGAGAGATGGCTGTAATACTGAAGCATCTCCCCAAAGCATGCTGCACAAGGGAAAGAGTCACATTGTTTCTTTAAGGATCTCTCACTTAAACACGGCATCTGTCTTGGTCAAGAAACAAAGTATCAAAACTATGACATCTAATTCTCACAATGCCACACAAATTATTAAATCATTTATTCAGGGGGATATGTCATTTTGCAACCTTGATGTGGGTGCTCAGCACCTTCAGTCTCCAAATATTTTTCCATTTCCTCCCTGCTGTGCAACCTCAAATGTATCATTACAAAGCACCTGAAACAAACCTCCATTCAAAGTGCTGAGATGTCAACATTATGAACAATTCACTAATACAAGAAAAAAACAAACTGTTGACAAAACATAACAAGATAAACTGCAGCCACTCTTGCATTCCCAAAGAGACAGATCATGTAAAGAAATATGCTTGTACCTTTTGGTATTGCTATGCAAGAAATGAGGGCCTCAAAACATACAGACAATGAAAACATGCAACATTAGTTTTAAACCAAAGGGTAAAAAGGTCACACACATACAAACCATTAAGTAAAAAGTACAAGAAAGACCCAGTCCAAGCTAGTCCTCACTGCGTAATACATAAAACCTTCTGTACTGGAGGCCCATGGGATGTATGCAAATCACCCCTTAAGAGCAAACAAATGTTTCAGCTACAAGTCTTCTGAATGCCCAAGACGTTTTACAGTATACTCTCTTGGCCTGAGTGTACCAACAAAGACATAACAAAATAGAAAGTAATTGGCATTCAGTAGCCATGTAGCTGAACACTGGTATGGCCTTAAGGGGTCATTTGCATATACCCCATGGGCCTCCGCTACAAGAAGTTTAAGGTATTATAAAGTGAAGTCTATAGCTTGGCTGGGTCTTTCTTGTACTTTTTACACAATATTAATTTTTGAAACTTAAGGTCTGCAAAACAAATTACTAAATAGTTTTGAGAGAAGCAATGATATAGGCCCTAAAAAGACATTTTGATTTGCAATTTCTCATTGAACTGTAAAAGGAAAGGGCCATTTTTTCTCAAATGATACAGTTGGACAGTGCTACATTATGACTACAGATCATATTAATTCAAAATATTAAAGATTAAACTGGACTGAAGACTGGGAGCTAGGAATCATAAATGTAGAGCAAGGGAATTTCATGCATGCAGTAAATACCATGTAAACAAAATGTTTAGATATGTGATAAGGTCTGTAGGACAGCCAGCAACATACTGATAGACTGAGAAGTATACTACAAAAGAAATCAAATGGATAAAAAAAGACTAGAATGGAAAAAAGAATCTTAAGGCTACAACAGAGACCAGTAATAAATATGTATGCTTTCAGAGCTATGACGAAGATGAGGATCAAAAAAAAAAAAAAAACTAAGTTAAGACTAAAGCATAAAGGAAGGAAAGCATGCAGAAAAAAATAAATATTAAACATCCTTTAATTTAATGGTAACCATTTGGAACATCAGAACCTGCTACAGCAAGTCTCAAAACATAGAGACTGAATGGCCAAAAAAATGGACTCACATACCAAGTCCGAGATGGCCATTTCCCAGAATGTTCCCTTTTCTCCAAGGTATGGAGATCTCAGAGTTATGTAAAAGTTTGGGGGAGGCTTGCCTTCTACACTGGAGGGATGCGGGAGGGGGGCTGCCTCCCTGCAAAAAAAAAAAAGAAGTTTAAAGGAGAACAGTGACCTTTGAGATTTGCTCTTTTCCTGGGTTTTCAGTCATTTCTTTTTCTGCATGTTGGCAGTCAGCTTTCTGAGTGCTGACATTTCAACAGGGAGCTATCATTAATATGTAATCAGGCACAAGGTGTAGAGGCTGTTCTGCATCAATGTTAGCAGCTTTAAAGGCGCTGTACAGAGGACAGCTGCTGCACAATGGATAATTAGCTGCTGCACAAAGACATAAGGGCTTATAGATAAGGGTTTATAATCTATCTATAAAACTGAAGAGAAATTCAGTGGAGAGAAGTGTGTGGTCAACAGATGAAAAATCATCTTTAGAGTTTATAGTGGTGTTATAAAAAGGGATAAATACAAAAGTGAAAAACAGTGTGGTAACTGCACCAAATATAGCAGTATGTCTGGACACAGAAACAAAGAGAAGGTTTTATATTATGACATGTTATGTACTGTGTTTTGCTTAAAACTGAGTTAAGAGTTATTTAATAGAAAAAACACAATTTCTGTAGTCACAGGTATGATTTTTTATACTAGGAAACTTCCAGTATACAGTACCTAAAAATAAAGATGTAGACAAGGAACCAAAAAAAAAAATAAGACTGGATGTTAAATCTCTGGAAGAGATGTAGTTGGAAATTGTAATAGGGAATGGAAATATGTTTTATTCTTGGGAAGGGGTGTTTCACTGGCAAATGAGAAAGAAGCCAACCACATTTTTTCAGACCATTAGACTGGGGAAGACTCCAAAGGGGGAGGAAAAAAGTAGGGAAACACACATTAAAAGTGATGTAAAAGTTAGTAGAAGTTAAAAAATTGTAGATAAAATACTTACATTCATAGAAGGGTGTGACAATGACAATGTAAGGTATCGCCAGCTATGCCAGCAGAAGTTGGGCAATGGATGTGTAGCATATGCCAGCATAGCTAGCTGGAATTTTGTAAAGAATTACATGTCATTTGTACATCAAACTGATTTATACAGATGCGTGTTAAAAATGCATTTGTAAAGCTGCTTGCGTTAAAAATGTACCAATACTGGTTCCTGCTGGAAAGAAAGAGAAATACACTTGTATTATAACTACTAAAATTAATAATTCAACAGATGATACTGGAAGAGAAGAGGTTAAGCTCACCTCCAGCTGACTTTGAAAAATAGTATGAAATTAATTACTTAATTTAGGCCATAAAGATTGTATCTTATAGTCATGACTGGAGCTAGAGACAAAATGTCTGTGCCAGAGAATGATTTATTACCTCCTGTAGGAAGAGTGGAAGTGTTTTATGACTTCCACAATCTTCAACAGATCTTAGCAAAGCTCTATGTGTGTTATGTATTATTGATACATATGTACGAGATTCTGGGTCATTTGCTAGGAAAGGGAGTAGTATGGAGTAGTATGGGAACCAGAAGTCAGATGACCAGATGTATGTGATGTGACTCTGTAGTCTAGGGCAAAAATTATGTTTTAATACTAGATGAGACTGAAGTCTCAAAGCACTCTGTTTTTGAAACCTGACACAGAAGGATCCCTCACCTACTTCACCTTACCTTGCTCTAGTAAGTGAACAGGGAATAGTAATTCTTTAGATCAGTCAGGAAAACATAGTGAGATTAGTTAAGTACTGTTTTCTGTATCTGTGTGAATCTATTCATCTGTTTCATTTTAACATTTTCTGTGACTGAAACTATATTTATTGCAAATAGATTTTTAATATTTCCATGTTTTTGTATTACTTATTATTAAATATATTGAAACTTTTCATTCTAGCTGGTCCTTTAGAGAATATTTTAACCTTTGAGAGTAGTCATATCTATCTGGTGGCTCTGTGACCACTCCTGAAAGCCTTACTGCACTGGTCAAACACTATCATTTCTATTAATATTAATTTCACTCAGTATAATTGGGTACCCTTGTCAGAGTCTTACAGTAGCTGGCTTTGAAGTGTCTGGTGGCTGTGTAACTACCTTATAGTCTGGACAGAAGGGGGCACAGCTAGTTAATCTGTGACAGCCTTTCTCAGGTGTGTGTGTGTGTGTGTGTGTGTGTGTGTGTGTGTGTGTGTGTGTGTGTGTGTGTGTCAGCTGTTTGGAGCAGGGATACAGAGCACTGGTTTCACAGGGAGAGTGACAGAGGACTTGGCCCGGACACTCACTGAGGACTCCACTCTACAGCTGTGTCAGTGGGGAGTCTCACTGGGGCCGTGGAGAGAGAGAGAGAGAGAGAGAAACCCAGACTCCAGACTGAGTGCATTCCCTGTGTGCTCTTAAGGGAAATTGTGCTTGATACAGAGAGCTGTATCTGGAAATACTGGGTGTATCAATTTTTGTTCCAAGTAAACGTCCCTCTCCAGTGTCTGTGGTGAGGATTCAGGTTCCTTGATTACTGGGCAAGAGAGGGGATGTCATAAACAGCACTAAGATGAAGCAATCTATTTTGTTAGTTAATTAATCAGGTATCTAGAGTGGCTGACAAAACACTTTTCAGTTATAACCCAGAATAGTACAGCTACTGGCCAATTTCAGTAACTGCAAATTCTAACTGTCTTAATTATGTGCTTGAAAAAATACAAATAGCTATTTTTTCATATTTTTACTGCTTGACAAAGTAGTCACATTAAGGCTTGTGCATGGCTGTTTTATTAAATAAGGTTTTATACTTATTTCATTTGTTTGAACAAGAAAAATGTGCATAGTTCAGGAGTCACAACATGCAGAAAAATAAGAGAAACTAGTCCTAAGTACAGAAAACATAGGTAGGAAATTAAATAAGCAACAGGAGATCTGACTGACATGAAAACATTAAAGGACAAAAGTACTCAAACAGCTGATAACAGACAATATTTTCCTCTAATCCTTGACAACCAACATATACCTGAGTGTTTCACTAGTTTGTGTGGGAAGAAAATCAGTACCTCCAAATCAGACATCAAGGGTACACTGCTGTCTGCATGTACAGAGGAAGCAGATAACCCTAAGTGGAATAGTTTGCATATCTTGGGGGTCTTGTTCACAGTGAGGAAAACAGAGATAAGAAGGCTGACCATCAGTGGCAGAAGTCCTACAGGAGTTAGACCACACTGTGGTGATAAAGTGCGAGTCAAGCTAAAGGATGAAGCCCCCAAATTAGAAGTTAATCTATGATGACATTCTCATCCGTGGACACAAGCTCTTGGGGTAGTGAATGAAAGGCTGCCCAAACAAGTACATGAAATGAGGCTCCTTTACCCAATAACTGTTCTCACTCTCCTATCCTGGGCACCTTTCACTGGACCACAGATGTATATCAAATATGGCTCACTGGAAGGAGGTCCTGGGGCAAACTAGACCCCCTCGATTTGTTTGAAAATGCCTGAGGATCCCAAAAGAGGGAAAAAAGAAGTCTGAAATACCAAAGTAAATGAGCATCAATAATTTAATTGTTTTAGAATGTCAACAGAGGGCAGAGCATGGGGGATATCACTATACATAAAGGAAAATATATATGACAGAAATAAATTTCACAAAATAAAAACATTTTAACAGACTATGTATTTATAACTTTAAAATATAAAGATAAAATTGTTAATTTGGTGCACTTTAATTTATCCATCTCTTTATTCTGTCCAGTCCACAAAGGAATACAGTTCAAAATTATTACATTGACTATGAAGTAAATTAATTTGTCACAAATTATAAACAGCACAACAAGGACAAACATTCCAGATTTAGTGTGTTTCATTTGTTGGTGTTACTCTTATGACCACCTTCTGCCTTTGTTTAATAGTAATCATAATATGATTAAGGTGGATCTATGCCCTTTATTCGTCACTTCGTATTAACAGGAAGAGAAGGCAAATTCTGGATAAAACAAACTTGTATCACAATTATATCTATAAAAACTGGCATCTAGCATCTACCTAGCTACATTTCTGAAGCAAAATACAACAGAAAGATGAGGATTGTTATGAAAAGTCTTTCCGAGTGGCACAAAGTAGAGCTAAACTAGAATTTAGAATAAGAATTTGAGATATCTCAAAATAGAAGACTGCACAAGGAGCAAGGACATTAATAAACAGGAAACAGAATGTATACAATATGCAGCAGTACAAAATAGTGTCCTGGTAAATTATCAGCTTATCTGTCAACTAGTTTAACCTAATTACAACATGTCCTTTTTTTCACCCACTGGGGCTCCATGGATTTAGATCTCAGCCTTAGTGCAGGTAAAATGTTTACATTTTTTACTTATGATTTAATGACAACACAAGTAACACAAATTCTGGATTCTGACTTTATTCTGCAACCCTGAGCAAATGTTGCATACTCAGAGACTGGGAGTGGCGCTGTTTGTGTAAAACAAGGAGAATGGGTAAACTGCATTCAGGCAGATATACACACACATTACACACATGCATATTCTCTTGGGTTTAGCATACAGCAACATTCTACACTCATGTATGCACATTCCCATGCAAGCAGAGCAAGGTGCATGCTAGCCCATGTTCTGATGCCTTGCATTTTTTATGCCGGAACCACACCTAGATTTATCTGGTGTCCTATGCAGTTCCCCAGTCTGTTCTGGTGCCCCTGGCTATAAATTGAAGAGGAAAAAAATCCTCTCCAACTTGAAGACCAAAAGGAAAAAAGCTCTTTTGCTCTCTGCTCTGAAACTGCAGCAAACCACTTGCTGCTACAGATGCAACTAGCAGCTTGCAACAGTTAAAAGTGCTACACGATAAACCTCAGCCATGACAACAAATACAGAAATACAGTAACAGGGAAGCACTTCGATATGTAAGCCATAACTGCAAATACAGTATCAGCATACTTTTCTGAATGTCTCTTCTGTACCATCAGCCCCTTCCAATAGTGTCTCTTAAGTCCTTCTGCCCAGGGCAGTTGCCCCCAACGTCCCACCCCAGCTATGCCTCTGTTTACTGCTTCACACCCTGGCCTCTGTCAGCTACTGGTACCCCTCACCCAGCCCAAGAAATGGCCATTGACTATTCAAGCCTATCCTAATTACGCAATTGATCTGCAATGTCAAAGCAAGTATAGTGCTGGATAAATATAGTGCTGGATAAATATATGGACTAATCAGGCTTATAGTACATCATTCAGGGGATTCTTTCTCTGTTCATATTCCCAAGCTGTTTGGTGAAGTGTGCCTAGTTCTATACATAAAGTAGATAAGATGCAATATATGTTGTTTCAGCACTAACATTAATAAATGAAAGTAAGATTCTGTCTGTAGAGTCTAAAGATTTTTCTCCAGAAATGTGAAGTAGAATAATTTTATAAATAGCTCAAGTTTATTATTTTGGTTTGGTGATTAAATACAACACTACAAAACTGGATAGTAAACAGCTGGTGAGCAGTATGGTATTACTACAGCATGTAATACTATTTATCCATTCAAAAAAAATTAAGGTGTAGATGTGTTTTATTCCTGAGATTCATCTCTCCTGTTTGTTTTAGTCATACATTTTTCTACCTCTTTATGCATTTATTGTCAATACAAAGCTTGTCATAAAAAGGAAAGTACAGTTGTGTGAGTAAACCTATCATAACAGGAGATGTTCAAATGATCAGTGGTGAGGTAGCCTTAGCTGTATGAGGTATATCCTGCTACGGATGTTAACAGTCAGCCAGCTTTCAAAGCTTCAGGGCACCTTCCATGCTCCCAGGCCATCAAACATCTCAAGCTGAGCTGACTTAAAAGACAGGTTCAGGTGCCAAGCCGTTCAGAGCTTTCATGCAAAGTGAGAAAGGGTGGCTAAGCCCTGAAAGGACATTGCTAGGAACAATAAAACAACAAATGTCCAATCCCTGGCGTACTGTATAAATGCAATCATTTGAACATCTACTGTTACAACAATGTTACTTACATTGTTACTTACATAACTGTATTATGTTCATCATACTGATCACTGCTGCAGTAGTGCAAGCTATATGGGTGGATTACAACAGCTTAAAACATCTGGGAGGTGGATGGGTAAGGGGCCAGGAGCTTCTGGAGAATGGAGGAAGCTTCTGGTAATTGCCCATGGCCAATTCCAAAAGTAGAAGAACCACTGTTGACTGGGCCAGAAGACAGACACCACAATAATCGTGGGGGATTCCTTCCAAATAGTCAGAAGTACCACAGTTAATAGTGGAAAGCAAAACAAGGCATACAGAAACATTCCTGTCAAGGAAAAGAAAAGGCATCTGTCTTCCAGGCCTTCTTGCATGGAGTCTTAGAGCAAACTTTTGCCAACTAATTGCTCAGAGAGTGGGCAAAAAGTTTGTTTGAGGACCTGCCTACAGATGCATCAAACCTTAGAAGAACCCCAATCTAGTTTCCATTCATGAGGGTCTGCATTTGTCCTGCTCATCTTGTCTGCCACACAGTTTTGCTCTGATAAGTGTAGGATGCCTGCAGAATGACACTATGCTGTAGAGTTATAACCAATATTAACATGGCCAGTCTGCGTAGGTGGTAAGAACTGGTTCCACCTTGAATGCTTACATATATCACATCACTGAAGTATTGTCTATAACAACTTGACGTGGTCCTGGAAACCAGATGAGATTCAGAGAGTTGACTGCATTGATAAGAGCAAGCATCTCTTTTATGTTTATGTGCTTGTGTCTGTCTTTATTGTCACAAATACTTTGTATTTTACTCCACTTAAACTGCTTCCCAAGCAAAGTCAGATATGCCTGTGGTGACTGACTACTTTGAAGCAAGAGGAGAAAACTGGATTCAAGGGATATTTGATGTCTCCACCTAGAAATTTCTCTTCTCACAAATTCCATAACTGAGATCTTTAAAGATAGTAGATGCTGGTGCTGGGACCAATGAAACTTCAGATAACACTGTATCTTAATGTGGAGTCTCGCAAGAGGTATCATGAAAATCATTGATGCCATGAGACCCAAAACCCTTAGGTATTCCCTCAGACTGACCAAAGTCGAAGTGAAAAAACTCCGGAATAGATATAAATATATATGTACTTTTTCCTGTAGAAGAAAAGATCTTTGTACCGAGATGTCTGGCAGACACTCCACAAATACAATCCTGTGAGATGGAGTCAGAAAAAACATTGGAATGTTTTCTTGAAATCCCAGCCTCTGTATGATCTCTTTCACCCAAGACAGAAATTCCTGACACTTTGAAAAAGACATGCTATTAAGATAAGCAAATCATCTAAATATGAACAAAATGTGGTTACCCTGTGACTTGTAATGGGCTATGACAGGAGCTAGACACTTTATGAATACTCCTGGAAAGGTGGATAGCAAAAAGGGTGATGATAATGTGATCCAGGCACACAAAACCTTAAGAAACACCTGAAATCTAGAGGAATAACTACGTGATCATAAACATCTTTTAAATTTAAGGTTACCAAAAAAACTCAAATGAGGAAGATTCAAGGGGTAATAGGTCATGAAGAGAAAGCATTTTGAACTCGAGTACTATCACATACTGGTTTAGGAAGAAAAGGTCCAGAACTGATCTCCAGCTATTTTCTTTCACTGGCGCAAAAAAACATTCTTGAATAAAAACCTTTTTTCCCCAACTGAGAAGGAGGAGCAGTTTTGCTGATCCCTTGAGACAGCGTGCCCTGTAAGAGAAAATGGAGGAGTTTGGGCTAGTGGATGTGAAATAATTTCCTAAAAAGGAAGAATTTCTTCCTGCTGCCATCTGTAACCTTGCTGAATATCAACTATTTGTTGCCAAGGAGAATTCAGACTTTCTGGAAGGGATAAAGGGCTGCCAGTTTGTGTGTGTGTGTGTGTGTGTGTGTGTGTGTGTGTGTGTGTGTGTGTGTGTGTGTGTGTGTGTGTGTGTGTGTGTGTGTGTGTATTGGGGCAATGTCCCTTATATAGCCATTCTTCCGAGGCAAGAAGGCTCTTGTTTCTTTTTTAAAAACTCACTGCCATTGTTTTTCAAACATCTTTATACCATCAATCTGCTGAGACTGTATTTTGCTTCTTGACAAAACTGGATGAGACAGCAGAAAATCCCTTGGAAAATTTAGAGAAGGAGGGCTGAAAAAAATCTAAGAGATTCTGTGCATCAACTTCTCTCTCTCTCTCTCTCTCTCATCACGTTTTTTTATATCCTTTGCAGCAGAAGGTCCAAAAACTAAATCATTATCAAAAAAAGAATTTAAAATCCCAGTTCTTACATCTTCTGTAAGTTACTGAGAATGCAGCCAAGCCTTCCACAACACAGCAGTAGTGGCCACAACCCTGGATGCACTACCTACAATGGCATATACACACTCTAAACAATAAGAAGTGACCTACTAAAGCACATAAAGCAAACTGTTCCTCACAGGAGGAGGTGCAGATAAAACATTCCTCTCCTCATAGGAGGAATTGCAGATAAAACATTCCTCATAGCTTCACAATTAGTCAGAAAAAAATGTAACATATTAGCCTGACAATTCGAAATTCTAAAAATTAAAGAAGCAGAAGCATCCTTTCCCCCCAGTTTATCGACTGATCCATATTTGTCCCAATGAGAAGGGTTAGAATTAACAAAATGTGTGGCAGCAAGTGGATTAACTAATGCTATAGCTACTGGGGCAGATCTGGGATGAGTATATAAAATACCTGAAAGACTGAGGAACGTTATACATTCTATCTGCTTTCTTTGGGGAGACAGGTCGGCTGTCCAGAAAACCACAGGCTGTGACAAACCTCCTCCAGTGCTGACAGCACAGGGGAGATAGTGAGGGTTCTGGGAATTCCAGCCGTAACAACTCATAGCATTTTTGAAAGGACTGCCGGGGGGGGGGGGACAGGACAATGTCCCTTATATGGCATTCCCATGAAAAGCACTGCCATATTCTCCAAATAATTTAAGAGAATCCATCACTGGGAGATTTAGATTAACATGATCTCCTTTGATTCTGAATCACAACACTGAGGAGAAAAACCTGCATCTGTTCCATTACATTCCTCTACAGATTTTATTTCTTGAATCTCTTCAGGAAAAGAGGAATTATTTTTTTCTTTTACCAGAAACCATATTATAAGAAGGTTCAAAAGCATGTACAAGAACCTGAGCCAGACCTAATAAACTACTCTTGTTCAGTGGGACTGGTGCAGAAGAAGATAAATGTTCAGCTTTCTGTTTCTTTTTGACCAGAAAATTGGGGCAAATAGATTTATTTACAGCAGCAGCAGCTTCCTCGGGGTATGGGTAAACATTCCGGCTAAGCAGGGGAACTTTCACTGCCCCATCTACCAAGACTGACAAAAGTGATTTCCCTTGCCACTGAGGTGCTCTCAACAGCAGCATGGAACATGGTTAACCTCTGGTCCATAGTGGCTCTACAGACAACACCAGAGAGATCCGGGGAAAAAGATGAGTGGTCAGAGGAACCAGCTTTGGCCACAGCAGAGTAAGCTGTAAGAGTGGGGTAGGTAGTTGGCATAATGGCTAAGGTTTTTACCATACTGACACAAGGTGCAGGGTTTGATTCTCACATGGGGTAATTGACTAGGCTTAAAATGGCTCACAAGGGGAAGTTAGCTGAGTACTAATCTATGAACCTATACGCAACCTCTGCCTGAGAGAAATTGCTAGTCTTGTGGCAAAAGCAGTTTAGTTAACTGCTGGCCCCATAGCCTGCCCTTCCTCCAGCCACAAAAAAGGAAACTTTTATTCCATGGTCAGTCTGAAAATGGCACTTCTTTGCCAGGGAGCAGCACAAGCAGGTTAAAATAAAAAAAATATTTAAAAGTAACTTTTTCCACTCCAAACACAATAAAAGGCTTTTAAATACACTTTGTCGAGCCTCAAAAGTAAATTAAGCATGATTTCTCCACAGAAAAAGTAGTTTTAGACTGTTTTAACAACTTTTTAAACTGACAAATAAAAGTGTACACCCATTTAAAACTACAGTAAAATCTTGCAACAGTCAACAAAAACAAATATTCCCAGTTTAAAAATACTTTCCTACATTAACACAATAAATATTGAACGTGGAAGGTTCTTCTCTCAAAGGTAACCTATCTACCCAACGATGGAAGAGCACAAGGGGACTACATATCCTGAAAAGCCCACAGAGAAGCACTCTCTTTGGTGGTAGGAAAGCTCTGAAAGGTTTGGTGACCAAACCTGTTTTTACTGAGCTCAGTTCGAAGTGTGTAATGGTTTGGGTGCATGGAGGGTACCCTGAAGTTTTGGAAGCTGGATGGCTTTTATATCCTGAAAAGAATATAACCCATACAGCTTACACTACTGCAGAGTGATCAATGTGATGAACATTTAAAATGTTGCATTGACACTAATGTATTATCTGGTTGTTTACCTTAAGCCCCAAAATACTACAATTCCTAAAACACAAATTAAGCCATACCTTCAGAGATGTGAGATAAGTATACTAGTTTGCTATATAAAAAAAACAAGACTATAATAATAATAACTGGTGAAGGGATTGTCCTGGTGAACGTTATATCAGGAAAGCTATTGCAGTGACTCCATTCACTGGTACAAAAAAAGCTTCAACTATGTAAGGCACAAAAAAGCTTATACAGCACAGTCTCCTGTTTCAGGAATATGGTACAACCATGCTAATTGTACTACAAACTTTAATATTCCTTGCCTTTGCCAACAGAATAATGAAAATATCAACAAGTGCCTGACCTTGCACTAAGAAGCGTATATAAACATACTCAGAAGTGCAGATAGGAAAACTGGAAAATTAACATTTGCCATGTTGTCAAACCACTTCTCTTCATTCAGAATCATATACCACAAAACCAGCCTTCACCAATACCCGAACAGATTTACTAGCATCTCCAAGCCATATACATAGTTTATGTGACACTGCTCATCCCCACCTCTAAACCTTTAACATAATCCTTACGGTAGCCATAGATATATATATATATATATATATATATATATATATATATATATATATATATATATATATATATATATAATGGTCTCTAAATACCCAGCCTCTTAATTACAATATTAACATTTTCTGCTACACTAAATTCCTCCCCTCACATCCATTTCTTTAAATTTCTAAGCACTAATCACAGGATCTATTATCTGATTAACAAACCCGCTAATACACCTCTTCATATGCTCAATGTTTAACATCTATTAAATGCATAAGTATAATTTAAACTGTAATAGTTGCATTTATTTCATATGAATATAATCTTAATTATTTATTTTATTTATTTAACAATTGTTTACCAGGAAAGTCTGACTAGACACAGGTCCTTTTTCAATGGAGACCTGAGGAGAAAAGCTCCACATTTACTTAATAAATCTTAAGACAATGTACAATAACAATGGAAAAATACAGAAAAGTAAATGACCAAGTACAAAAAACTAATTAGCACATTTATTTGTAATTATTAATGCATATTACCCAATATCTGTTCATGTATATTACTGAATGTCTGTTTAAAAATGTTGGTTATATATTGGAGATTTTTTCCCCAGGATTTTGTTGAAAAGGGGTTTTTGACTAAACTCGTTTGGACAAATCTGGTAGACAAAAGCATGCATAAATAAATAAATTAAATTAAATAAATAAATAAATAAAGATGTTAGATTGGATTCTAAAAAAATAATAATAATACTCTTCACAGATCACAGAACAAGATAAACTGTTCAACAAAGTAAGATATCACCTTCCATTTATATTACAAGTTGATATGCCTCAGCACCTCGACCACTGCATTGTATCAAAGGCCTGTACATCTTCAGTTTTTCTATTAATGCACATCAAACATCTAGCATGTCTCACACATTACTATACCACAAAAAAAAAACATTTATTTTCCCACAGTTTATACTGATCAATTCTCAAATAGCCATAAAAGACGTCAGGCTAAGCAATCCAATCTAACCCTGATTGCTGTCTATGCAGTAGAACTGGTTCCAGCCACCCTGACCAATACAATATAGAATTTACCTACAATTATTTAGTTATAAAAAATTAATGTGCATGGTATAAACAACAAAATTACTCTTTTATCTACTTGGAATAATATTGGTAGGTCACAACTACCTCAAACTTCAAATAAAAGTTGCTAGGAATCTTCCACCCGGATACAACATACTAAGAAAAAAATCTGAAAAAGAAAAGTTCAGGTAGACTAGCTGTCTTACGTGACTAATAGCCATCACTGTTTTCAAAGTTTAAAATTTTAAAAAAACACGATTCTCACTTAGCTTACATCAAAGTTAAATATGAAAAAAAATACAAGCTGCAGTCTATACTTTACCATTTTCAAAAAATACTTCAGCAAACAATAGCTAATAAAATAATTAGCTATTAATTCAAGCATTAAAGTTTAACTTGAAATAATGGGAAGTTTTATTTTAGCACATCAACACAATCTATTCATACTAGGACCTAGAAAGCCATCATTACATTTCATTGAGAATAAGCCCTCCAGTAGAGACAGCACCAGTGGCTGGGTTATCTCTTCTGTCATGAATAAAATCCACAGCTGAAGAGTCATATCAGACTCAGTCACTTATCACTCTCTCATACTTCCCAGCTAGTGACACAGTGAATACAAACAACCCATTGTTTTTCCTTCAATAGAAATACTAACTCCTTGTGCCATGGCACATCAGCATTCAATACCCAACTCGGGCAATGTAAACAAACTCATGGATATAGGCAGAAACCACTATTTTATGTGCTCAATAGCCAGCTGGCTCTCAGACAGGACCTAGAAAGTTGGGACAGGAGAGACCACCTCAACAAAAAGAAGCCAGTCACTAGCAGAGTCCCTTGGGGCTCTGTGCTGGGTCCGTTTCTTTTTGGCATCTACTAAGTCAAGATCAATGTCAAGGGCATCTGTCTGACCAAGGTTGCAGATGAGAGCAGACACAGAATCACCCCCAAGACACTAACATCCTAGAGGAAGGAATGACTGGTGCCAAAGCCTCTGCTTAAAAATCAAGGCCAAGAAATGCATAATAGCGCCCTTTGGGAAGTCAGCAACCCTAGGAAATTAACCAATCAATAATAGACTCCTAAGAGTAGAACCAGCAGTCAGGGATTTTGGTGTGTGTGTGTGTGTGTGTGTGTGTGTGTGTGTGTGTGTGTGTGTGTGTGTGTATATATATATATATATATATATATATATATATATATATATATATATATATATATATATATATATATATATATATATATATATATATATATATATATATATATACAGTAACCTGGCTTTTGACCAACATGTGTTTATGGTAGTAAGGAAATCATTCTATGTTGCTCAACTTATAAGTAAGGGTATGGCATCTTGGTCCAAGGAATTCACTGTTCCACTGCATTCAGCCCTCATCAGGCTCATCATTAAGTACGATGCCCCCTTCAGTATATACCATGACTGGGCACATGCAAAAACTGGTACATCCACAGAGGTCTCTCACAAAAAGAAAACATAGTGTAAATAGCATGTTTTATGCAGATCGTTTCAAAGTCCCATCTCTATACTGTTTCCTACAGGCTGCTGAGAGGTGATCTATGTCTGGCATACAAGACATTATTGGATCCCACTCTGATGGACCTTTTGAATATCCACAAAATGAATAGCATCATAATTAGCTGATCTAAGGATTTAAACATTTCTTGCAACATAAACAGGGTGCACTGCAGGGATAGGTATGTGTGTCTCAGAAAATTCCCTCTGGAACATGCTTTCCATCCATGTGAACCAGAGTTCTTCTCCAACCCTATTCAAGAGAACCCTGGACCACTACATTAAGAAGGTGTGGTCTGCACTCTTGTGGGAGGAGAGGGTAGATTCTGCCCTTCTGAGATGGCAGTTTCTGGTTAAAGGTTTATTGTGCCTGCTTATTTGAACTGTTTCTTTCTGAAATTGGTACGCCTTGTTTGCTGTAGCATAGACTAAATTCAGACCTGCTGAATCTAGCTCTGGTTGTATAACTTGAGCACTAATCCAGACCATCTTTTTTTGGAGAAGGTTCCCCTGCACCCTAGTGGCAGGAATGTGCAGTTAGAACTTGTCTTATTAAAGACTGCTGGAATGAGGCTCAGTTTTAGCTTTTTATTGGTTAATTTGTTTAAATCAGTTTGCTCATTTGCTACTGTTATATAAAAAAAAAATGCACTTTATGCATTGCTGCTATTCCCAGCGCCATAGTCTGCTCTTTAAATTTTCCCTTAAAACTAGCCAGTTTTTTTAGTTTTAGCACTCAAATGTTTCTTTGAGCTCAGCACTTGTACAGAACTCGATGTAAGCACTAAATAAGCTACAAATTACTGAAGCACTCCGCTTTCCTCACTTGCCTAAAGGAAAACAGTTTTTAGTACTTAATATATAACCACCTATCCAGGCATATCTAAGGGTCAGCTCCCGGTGTTTTCTTCTGTCTACCTGATGAATCTGGGTAGCTTGGGGCAATGCAGCAATTGCCTCATGTACACAGACAACCCTCTCCTCCTACCACCTTACACTACAACCTGTGAGAGATGCACTTATATAGCCAAAATGGAAGCAAAGCTCTCTTCACCCAAGACTGGACAAGACAGTCAAGAGGAGAAGGCAAACACTTGCACCACAACACACTCATCACATTATTCCCTCAAAATCTACACCATCAAAACAGACACATAGAAACACAAAACATACACCTACATTTGTGGAGGCTCTCAGTAAAAATCTGCTCAAGGAACAGAGACCTCCAAATCAGAAACGCAAGCAACCTCCACCCCCCAACACAACCCAAATGACACATAACCCACAAACTCAGTGTGCCACTCAACCACAGCCCATAAGGCATAACAACGTACCCAACACTCAGTCATAAGTGACTCTATAATCAGGCACACTGATGTTCCACTCACCAGGCTAAACAAGGAGAAAGTTACTATCAGCTGCCTGTCAGGTGCCAAGATCCGCCACACAACTCACGCACCTCAGGTCACTCCACAACAAGTACAAATATAACTCTCTCATTGTCCATGTTGATGTGAATGACCTGAGACGTACCTCCCTGGACTACATGAAGAGAGACATGGTGGACCTCTCTGATCTTGTAGGTAGATATGGCCCTATCCCTGAGTAGCATCCTGCCATCACCCAGAATGATACACAGTACAAGGACAAAATGACTGACTTCAACAATTGGCGAAGCTTCTGGTGTCATTCTAAGGGGATTCAGTATCTGCCTGCCTGGGATGACATGATCAACAGACCGTGATGCTTTGCCAGAGATGGCCTGCACCTGTCGTCCTTGGGATTCTGGATACTGGCTAAGGCTCTTGCCACCCCTATAGTGCCTTTTTTAGGCCAGGTTCAAATGACAAATTCAACACTGTAACAGGTACAAGCAAGCAAAATCTGAGGGTAATGCTAGAAGTCTAAACCTCAAAATGCATTCACTCGAGGCACTCCTTAAAATGGAGAATATCGACATCTGTGCAGTCACATAGACCTGGTTCAAAGCTCCAGCGAGTACCCCTGCATTACCAGGCTATAATTCATATCACACCTTTCGGCCACCTAACCTTGACTGAAACACTAAACGTGGAGGCGTGTCCATATTCATTAAGGATATCCACACCTCCAGGCTAGTTGCTCAGCATAATGCATCCGAGATTATCCAGGTGCAACTAACTCTGGGCAAGACCGCAATCCAAATTGTAGCTTGCTACAGATCCTCCACCATGCCCCAGGATTCCCACTCCTCATTTCTTCATACACTGGAAAATATTAGGTTACAACTCAACACCCTCATAAGGGGCAATTTCAACTACCCCACCATTAACTGGGAAAAATACTCATGTACCAACTCTTTTGCTCAATGTTTTCTGGAATTCATAAATTCCAACGCCTTGGATCAACGTATCCACACCCCCATCAGGGGCAGCAATATCCTAGACCTGGTCATTACCAACATGGGCGACCGGTGTTTCACACTAGAGGTCAATTCCTCATTGGTCAGATCCGTCCACAAAGTAGTCACCCTAGACATCCACATCCATCCCCCATCCCCAATTAGGGAACCACTGTAAAAACATTTCTTGAAAGCCAACTTCACGCTTCTTAAGACAGAAGTTGCAAACTTCAAGACACCCATGCAGACGGACAATAGAGGTACAACTGATGAATCCTACACAAATGCACTTTATAAGCACTTACACAAGTGCATGGATTGTGCTATCCCTAACAGAACCAAGATGCTATCCTCCGAAAAATGAAGCCAATCTGGTGGTCCCCTGCCATAAAAAAACTCTACAACAGAATAAAGAAACTGTTGCAAAAATGAGTAAAATCCCATGAATGGAGAACTCCCTGGTCAGCCTCAGTAAGATGTTGAGATCCCTCATAAAACCCTCCAAAGTTAGTTACGAAAACAAAATCGCCACTGATTCTAAAGACAACCACAAAGCATTCTCTTGCTATGCCAAGAATCTCAATGGCAACACTCAGAGCTGCTCTGAGTTACAGCACAATGGCACTAAATACACAGAACCAACTGATATTGCCAACATCCTGGCAGATAGGTTCAGTGCTTACTTTACCCTTCTCTCACCCGCTAAAGGGCCCATCTCTATACCAGAAAAATGTAAAGTTCCTGTAATAACAGCTGCACAGGTAAAAACTGCACTCTCCAAAGCCAAGAACATGCATCCATGGGACCTGGCAACATCCCAGGCTGCGTTCTACACCAACTACGTAATGAAGTGGCACCCCACCTAAGCACCATGTTCAGTCATAGCCTCACTTCAGGCTTTGTGCCCATTGAATGGCACATAGTGATGGTTATCCCAATCTACAAAGGGGGAGCCACCACAGACCCCGGGAACTACCACCCCATTAGCCTAAGGAGCCTGGTCTGTAACGCCATGGAAAGTATCATCATGAAACTTATAAACAAAAATATTGGTAATCTCCAAACTCTGAACCCCACCCAGTTCGGGTTTGTAAAAGGCAGATCATGTCTCCTAAACCTGATAGACTTCTCTGAAACATCACCAAAGCCGTAGATGAGGGTAAGGTGGTTCACACAGCCTATCTAGATCTCGCCAAGGCTTTTGACACCACCCCCCACTCTGGAATTATAGATATACTCACTAAACTAGGTATAAATCCCTATGTCACAAGACGGGTTGCCAACTGGATCACTGACAGAACCTGCACTGTGAAAGTAGCAGACTCCAAATCTGACTTCAGACCAGTTACAAGTAGAGTACCACAGGGTTCAGTACTGTTTCCTAACCTGTTTGGTATCTACTTTTCTGAAGTACAGGCTAACACAAAAAGTCTTTGGCTAATAAAGTTCGCAGATGACTGCAAACTAGGAGCCATAATCAACTCCTAACAATGTGGATATCCTACAAAAGGGCCTCACTGAGACAGATGCCTGGTGTCAAAAAGCCATGGCCTCCATCTCAATGCCAAAAACTGCATTGTCATCCCCATTGCGAAAACTCTGTACCCATGAGTTACCACATAGCTGGTAGTCTACTTAACACCAAAAGTGTGATAAGTGACCTTGGGACACAGGTGGACAGTAGTCCCTCCTTTGATAATCACATTGCCACAGTAGTCAGGAAAATCCTTACATGTGGCACACCTCATCACAAAAGGTTTCTCATCCAGGAAAAAAAGTGGTTATTGTTCCCCTCTGCTCATCACTCATTAGATCCATTATAAGTTCATAAATAGGTACTAGACTATCTGCCCGAAGGCATTTATAAGCCTAGCTAGAATGTGTTGGCTTTCGCCACCCCCTTAGATTAGTTTCCTGTGCCTCTGTCCAGCACAGCCACTGAAGTAATCCCTGTGGTAAACTTTCTGTTTACCATCCACCCGTCAAGGTTTCTCTTGAAGAGTGTTAGCGAGGAACTCTATCTAATGTAGACTGGAATCTTGTTCCAAAGCATGGGAAGTCTCTGGGACAGGAATCAATCCCTCCAGCATGTCCTATTTATTGTTGTGGTGAGGTTTAGATCCCTAGAGTGTGTGGCTCGAGGGGATATGGTTTTCTTTAGCTGGAGCATGTCCATCAATCCTGGGTTGGACATGGCCTTGTATGTCAGGCAGAGATCACCTCTGAGTAGGCGGTATGCAACCAAGTACAGCTGGAGTTTCTTCAGTCGAGCTGCATAGGGCACCTATTCGAGGCCAGTGATCTGCTTGGTGAGGTACTTCTGTGGTATTTCCAGCTGTTGCAGGTGTCTTCTAAGGTATATCCCAAATGGGGCGTTGTACTCTATGGTGGGTCAGAGGAGTGATGAGCAGAGGGGCACAATGACCTCTTTTGATCTGGATGTGAACCCTTTTGTGATTAGGTGGGCTACAGAGAAGCATTTTCTAATCAATATGGCAATGTGATTATCAAAGGAGAGATTACTATCTACGTGGGTTCCCAGATCCCTTATTACATCTTCCGTATTTACAGGACTTTCACCTATGTGGTAGTTTGTGGGTACTTTATTTTTTTCCAATGGGGATGACTATGCACTTTTTTGGCATTTAGCTTGAGGCCATGATTTTGACACCAGGTATCCATTTCAGTGAGACCCTTCTAGAGGATGCCTGTGTCAGTAGGAGAGTCAGTTATAGCCTCTAGTCTGCAGTCGTCTGCAAACATGGTCAGCCATAGTCCTCATGTGCTTGCCTGTACCTCTGAGAAATATATGCCAAACAGGAGGGGTCGTAGGACTGAGCCTTGGGGAATGCCACTTGTAACTGGTATAGAGTCGGACCTAGCTCCTGCAACTCTCACCATGTGGGTTCTGTCCATGAGCCAGTTGGCAACCCATCTTGTGACATAGGGGTTTATGTTCAGGATGGTGAGCTTGTCTATAATACCAGAATGGGGAATAATGTCGAAGGCCTTTGTGAGGTCTAGGTAGGCTGTGTGTACCACCTTTCCCTCATCTATAGCCTTGGTAACTGTCTCGAAGAAGTCCACCAGGTTTCGGAGGCATGATCTGCCCTTAACAAAGCTGAACTGGGTAGGGTCCAATGTTTAGAGGTTCCCAATGTCTCTGTTGAGTTCCATGATGATGCACTCAATAGCCTTGCAGACCAAGCTAGTCAAGCTTATAGGGCAATAGTTCCTGGGGTCTGTTGTGGCTCCACCTTTGTGGAGCAGAATGACTGTTGCTGTGCACTACTCTATGGGTATGTAGCCTGTGGAGAGGCTAAGTTTGAACAGTGTGTTTAGGTGAGGGGTCAGTTCGTCTTTGAGCTCGTGTAGGATGCAGCCCGGGACACCATCCGGTCCCATTGATGCTTTGTTTTTGGCTTTGGAGAGGGCTGTTTTAACCTGAGTGTCTGTGATTTCAGGGGCTCTACATTCTGGTATGATTATGGGCCCTTTATGGAATGAGAGGGAATAAAGTTTGCACTGAACCTGTCTGCCAGGATGTTGGCAATATCGGTCGGTTCAGTGTATTTTGTGCCATTCTGCACTAACTCCAAGCAGATCTGAACATTGCTACTTAGATTCTTGACATAGCTAAAGAATGCCTTGTGGTTATCTTTGGAGTCCTGGGCAATTTTTCTTTCAAAGCTCGCCTTTGATGATTTTATGAGGGATTGTAGTTTCTTGCTGATACTGATCAGGGATGTCTTCCCTTCTTGAGATTTTACTCTTTTCTGTACTAGTTTCCTCTTTCTATTCTATAACTTGTTTATGACAGGGGTCCACCAGACTGGTTTCCTTTTCTTGGAGGAGTGAGTCTTGATTTTGCTTGGGATAGCATGATCCATGCATTCTTGAAGGTAGAATGTATTAGTAAAGGACTTTGCAGCTTGGACAGAGTTATCCTTTAGCATGGGTGCTTTGAAACTTCCCACCTCAGTCCTAAGTAACGCGAAGTTTGCCTTTGAAAAGTTTTTCACGGTGGTTTCCTTGTCCGGGGGGTGGGGGCAGAATTTGGATATCCAGAGTGATTTGTTTATGGTCAGATCTAACCAGCGAGGGGTTGACGACCGGTGTTCCACACTGGTCGCCCATGTTGGTGATGACCAGTTCAAATATGTTGTCACCTCTGGTGGGAGTGTTGGCCATTTGATCCAGAGCATTTGAGTTTATAAATTCTAGGAAATGTTGGGCAAGGGAGTTAGTACTTGAGTAGTTCTCCCAGTTAATGTATGGGTAATTGAAACCACCCAATATTAGGGTGTTTGGTAGGACCTTTATGTTTCCCAGTATTTCCAGAAATGCGGAATGGGGGTCCTGGGACATGTTGGGTGATCTGTAGCAAGCTACAATTTGAATTACAGTTTTGCCCATTGTTAGTTGCACGTGGATGATCTCTGAAGCATCGTGCTGTGTCACTAACCTGGAGGTGTGGCTATCCTTGATGAATATGGATACGCCCCTGCCTTTTGTATTTCAGTCCAGGTTCTGTGGCCGAAATGTGTGATATGAGTTGTAGCCTGGTAGTGCTGGTGTGCTCTCTGAAGCCTTAAACCAGGTTTCTGTTACTGCACATATATCAATTTTCTCCATACTGAGGAGTGTCTCGAGTGCGGGCATCCTGAGGTTGAGACTTCTGGCACTGAGTAGTATTACCCTCATTTTTTTGTTACTTGTGTTATTTACAGCGGTGAGTTTGTCTTTTGAGCCTTGCCTAAAAAAGGCATTATGGGGGTGGCAAGAGCCTTGGCCAGTATTCGAAAGCCTTAAGGGTGACAGGTGCAAGCCATCTCTAACGAAGCAGCATGGCTTTTCGAGTACGTCATCCCAGGCAAACAGACACTGGATCCCCTTTGAATGACACCAGAAACTTAGGCAATTGTTGAAATTGATAATTTTTTCTTTATACTGTGGTATCATTCTTGGTGAGGACAGGATGCTACTCAGGGTGAGGGTCAGACCGGCCTGGTCTACATGATCAGAGAGCTCTTCCATGTCTCTTTTTATGTAGTCCAGGGAGGTACGGCTCAGGTCATTCGCATGAACATGGACAATGACAGAGTCATACTTGTACTTGTTCTGGAGTGACTTGAGTGCTTATGTTATGTGGCGGATTCTGGCACCAGTTAGGCAGCTAACAGTAACCTTCTGCTTATTCAGCCTAGAGAGTGGGACCGTCAGTGTGCCTGACTATAGAGTCACCTATTACTAGTGTGTTGGGTATGTTATTTTGCCTTAAGGGCTGTGGTTGCATGGCACACTGGTTTTGTGAAGTATGTGTTTCATGGTACGTGTTGGGGGGGTTGGAGGTTGCTTGGATGTCTGCTTTGGAGGTCTCTGTTGCTTTTGCAGATTTTTATTTAGAGCCTCTGATTATGTTTTCATGTATTTGTGTGTGTTTTTTGCCGGTGCTGGTTTAATTGGTCTATGTGAGACTGGTGGTGTTATGCAAGTATTTACGTTCTCCTCTTAACTGTCTGATCCAGTCTTGGGTTGAGAGAGCTTAGCCTCCAGTTTGGCTGTATAATTGCATCTCTCACATGTATTAGTGTTTGGTGGTAGGAGGAGAGGCTTGTCTGTGTACATGAGGAAGTTGTAACATTGCCTCAAAATGCCCAGATTCACCACTTGGACTGCAGAGTATACCTGAAACTGCCCTTTGGACATGCCTGGATAGGTACAGTGAACTGTTTTACTGATTGGCTAGTAAGGTCGAATAGAGAGCCTTGTCCTTCTATAGAGTATAAGGGGTCTAGTTGCTAGGGTTTATAAGTGCTTACTATGAGTTTTGAGCAAGTGCTGGGCTGAGAAATGAATGGCTTGAGTGCTTAAGTTGAAAGTTTGTCTAGTTCCAAGTGAAAAATTGAAAATGAGACTTTGTGGAGGTGGGAATAGTTATACCCTAGATAACCGACACTGCCTGGTGCACAAAAGCAGGCAAATGCAGTTTTTATAGCAGGGAAATGAAAGAGATAGAAATTAGTCCAAAATGGCCAATAAACTGCTAATTTCTGGGCTGAAACCACTCCTCCAGGGACAAGTAAGCTACTCAAAGCTCCCCTCTCTCACAGGTGAATAGAGAAACTTCCTTCTATCCAAGTACGGTATGGGCAAACACAGAGATTTGTAATACAGCCCTGAATTCAGCACTAACCTGAAAACTGGACTATACTAGCTTAGAAAGGTGGGAAACAAGTATATATACATACATACATACATACATATATATATATATATATATATATATATATATATATATATATATATATATATATATTTTTTTTTTCAGAAAATAAAACAGATACAATAAAGAAAACACTTTAAATGCACAGAAAAGGATCCTTAGTTATATATCTCAGATCAGAGTTGTAGTCAATGCCCTAGTAATAAAGTAGGATGAAACACAAATACAGTAAAAGCAGATGAATAAAGTGAAATTTTTTATATATAAAACAATAGAAAATGAACAAACTGATTTAAACAAGTTCCCCAATTAACCAGAAAAAAGCTCAAAACTGAGCCCTGTTCCAGCAGTCTTCAATTAGACAAGTTTTAACTGCACACTCCTGCCATTAGGGTGCAGGGGAACCTTCTCCAAAAAAAGATGGCCTGGATCAGTGCTCTAGTTATACAAACAAAGCTAGATTCAGCAGGCCTGAATCCGGTCTATGCTACAGCAACAAGGCGCACCAATTTCAGTAGGAAACAGTTCAAATAAGCAGGCACAATAAGCCTGTGACCCGAAATTCCCAGCTCAGAAGGGCAGAATCCAGCCTCTCCTCCCACAAGAGTGCAGACCACAAACCTTCTTACTGTAGAATAAATGGCCTGAAGCCCAAGTGTTTAAACCAGAATTAATACACTTTTAGAATAGCAGACTCTGAGCCTTCAATCAGCAATTCCCAGCTTAGAAGGATGTAAGCTACCTGTCCTGCCACAGCAGTGCAGACCACAAACCTTCTTAATGTAAAACAACTGGTATGAAGCCCAAGTGCTTAAACCAAAAGACTTAGAATAACAGTTACAATTTAATCAGGCTACTATCAAGCAGTAATAAATGCAGCAGAATAAATAAAACTGAGTACTTTTAAGAAGAGGCAAAAGCAAAATAAAGTAGGAGGAAACACAAATACAGTAAAAGCAGATGAATAAAGTGCATTTTTTTGTTAGTAAAGTGCAAGGAGAGAGGAAGGAAGAAGCTATGTGGGTTGGCCTTCTCAAATCTTCTCTCTGTATTAAGTAGAGTGAACACTAGACTCAGAATATGATCTCACTGTACTCAGTTAAATGAGCAAATGAGATGGACCCAGGAGGAGTGTTCAAATACAGACTTACAGGAGGGGTGGGCAATTCCAGAGCCACCAACACTAACACCAAGACAAGAACAGGGAGGGTGGGTGAGGAACAAACTGCAGAGAAACACATAGCACACTATTCAGTGAAACAATTAAGTAACAGAAAAAAATAAAATACAGTACTTTTAAAACTGCAAGTTTGCACTTAACAGGAGACTAAAATACAGTACTGCAAGTGCGCACTTAACTTCAGCTTCTAATGCAGGTGATTGTAGCCAACCAAGTCTCTCACAAATTGAGCATAAAATGAATTCTCTAACTTTGTGGCTAGCACTTACAGTACACACAGGAAGCCCTCCAGGCTAACAATTAAATATCAGATAACAAAGAAGTGAGAGGACCACCACCCCCTCTTACAGCAGAGAGACACACAGCACACTATTCAGTGAAACAATTAGGTAACATAAAAAAATACAGTACTTTTAAAACTACAAGTTTGCACTTAACAGAAGACTAAAAAACAGTACTGCAAGTCTGCAATTAACTTCAACTTCTAATGCAGGTGATTGTAGCCAACCAAATCTCTCAGAAATTGAATAGAGTACAATGCCCCTTTTGGTATGTACCTCACAAGACATCTACAACTACTGGAAAGGCCGCAGAAATACCTCACAAAGAGGATTACCAGCCTCAAACAGATGCCCTACGCAGACCATCTCAAAAAACTCCAGCTTTACTCCATCGCATATCACCTACTCGGAAGCGATCTCTGCCTAACATACAAAGCTATGTCAAACCCAGAGCTGCTGGACATGCTCCACTTAAAGAAATCCCAATCCCTCCAAGCTACATGCACTAGGGACCTAAACCTTGTCACCACAATAAACAGAACATGCTGGAGGGATAGATTCTTGTCCCAGACACTTCCCATACTCTGGAACAAACTACCTATCTATATCAAACAAAGCTACTCATTAGAACTCTTCAAGAAAAATCTTGATGATTGGATGGGAAATAGGAAATTCACCCCAGGGATCAGCTCTGGGGCTCTGATCAACAGGGTCACAGGAAAATAATTTTCTTGGGTGGCAAAAGCCAGGGTACCTTTTTGGCTAGGCTTCTATAGGCCCTAGGGCCAATAGCCTAGTACCTACCTATGAATGGGAAATAGGAAATATACCTCGGTCCAGCACCTATGTCTCGAATTGACAGAAGCAGACTGTAAATCTTGCCGTAGCTTGCATATACCCCTTAAAATAACCTCTAAGGCACATAGACTTGTGAGATGCAACTGGGATGCTTGGATAGGCTTATAAAGGCTGCAGTGGTCATTAGCCTAGCATACAACAATGAACCTATTCATCCTTCTAGAGGGTGATCAGTTCTGCCTCTTTCACCCAAATGTAGACTCAGCCATTGATCTTTTTAACCACATATTCTTCTCTACACTGAATAACAAGGCTCCAATTAGTGACAGAGGAATAAAAATCAAACTCCCATGAACCATCTGGGAACTCACAGCCATCATGGACACATGGGATCAGAAATAATGCACAAGGACAAATCCCAAATCTTAAAAATCATTACAGAGTACTTTGTAATAAAGTTAAACCTACTGTATGTGCATAACAGAAGATGCATACTCAAGGACAAATCCTAAATCTCAAAAATCATTACAGAGTACTTTGTAATAAAGTTAAACATACTGTATGTGCATAACAGAAGATGCAATATTTTCCAAACTCAGCAACCACAGTTCAACACACTCCACAACAGTTTAGGCAATCTATCTCAAAACTGCTCAAGGTTAAATAAGTCAGTACATATTCTCTGCTGAAGACCTCTGAACCTCCAGTAGCCACTGTAACTAATCTCACTTGTGCATTCATTAACAAGACACACCCAACGATTCATGAAGAATCCCACTGCTGGTGGTAAGATCTGTACCCAAAAGGGACGGTTTCTACAAAGCTGGAAAATGTGAGTCAGAGACGTTAGTTGCACGGAGGAAAAACCTTATGCAAGGCATGATATAAATAGTATCCCAGGAGTATTGAGTTCTCCCCACCCCATGTCTTTTGTGCTGCAAAATAATATTCTCATCTTTTTAAGTGCCTTTAAGGCAATATATACAGAGTTATCCCTAATGTCTAGAGTTCTCCCATCTCCAATATTGCAAAATTTGCTTCTTTCTCTAGGGAAGTGAGGAAGTGTGACTCCACTAGCATGCGCACACACACACACACACACACACACACACACACACACACACAGTCCCCCCCACCCACCCAGTCACATTCACAGACACACACCCATTCATCCACATACTCACCCACCCACACATACACACACATTTCTCTACCTTTCCTCTACCCAACTCCCCTACTGTGACAAGCTGGGCAGACACACATGCATACATATACCTGAGGCCCCTCATCTCTCTTTATACACTAACCCATAGGTTCATAGATTAGTACTAAGCTAACTGCCCTTGTGAGCCATTTTAAGCCTAGCCAATTATCCCTTGTGAGACTCAAACCCTGCACCTTGTGCTTGTAAGGCTTGTTTACCTTAACCATTAGGCCACCCTCCCAACCCATGCAGACACAGACACACACACACACACACACACACACACACACACACACACACACATACATGCACCACCATCATCTACCTACTAAATACCTTGGGACTTACAACTAATGTGATCTTCCCACTGAAAGTAATGGGTGAACGAGAGCTTTTGAGCATGTCATTAAATTACTTCACCTGCTCATGTTAATCACTTAGCTGTGTAAGTGCCTTACTGGAGAGAGCACACTGCTAATTAGCACAGGCTGCTCCCCCAGAATGTCTCATTAGTGTATATATATGCATATACATACACACACACACACACACATACACATATATGTATATTAATAAATATGTACATATCTTTGTTGAGTTATTACACTCAAACTTCAGAAACAACTTAAGGGTCTGATGAAATTATGTACTTTTCTTTCTGTTGTTCTTGTTCATCTCCACTTCTGCTGCATCATCAGCACAGATCTACACTGTTGGTATTATCACATGTGAATTATCTGCATCCTGCATACAATATCAAAACTATTTAAATCTGCCATATTTATGCAACTCACTAATAAAGTAAGAGCTTACATAAAGTGCACACAAAACAAAAAGAAACAGGGATATCCCTCAAAACAACTTAGCCCACAACAGTGGGAATGTGTAAAAACTTGGGTATAAAATGGATGTTAAGTCTTCTCGCTTTTCTCTCATCATTTTGTGTTTATTATTATTATTATTATTATTATTATTATTAATTACACTAAGTTTGTTGTTATTCATTTGGGGATATTAGAAAAAAGCTTATTTAAGCTTCACACGTGTCTTTGGGCAGTTAAAAGTGAGATACAGTTTAGAGACTGAGAAAATTCAACTGTGCTGTGTGATATGGTTGCAAGTTCTGATCTGCACACAGAAGACTTAAATATCAGCTCTTTTGTAATGATATGGTCTTCATTTACTGAACAATCTAGAGTGACCTGCTGCTGACATTCCTGACTTGTGTATTTCCTGTGATGCAAATCCTATTCTTCTACTAACTGCCCTTATGATCCGGTTGCTTGCAAAGACGTAAAGAAAGACTTACCTCATTCTGCAATGAGCCTCTGCTGGTCTTTTACACCATGAGTTTCCAGACATCTACTTGTAACATTCATAGGATTTCTGCTACTTGCTATCCCAATTAATCATGGGATGGCCAGGAACTGAAAACTGAATGCTGCTTTTGTAGGTACCACAGGCCATATAAATATAACACACACATACATATACACATACACACACACACACACACACACACACACACACACACACACACACACACACACACACACACACTTTTTGATCAAAGCAATTTTTCTTTACCTTAGAAACAAGTAAATAAATAGAACCAGCATCCCTAGCCCAATGAAGCCTTATATCACAGACCTGTGCCACATACGTGCAGATGGTAGTCACTGCAAATATACACAAATAAATACTAGTGATGGCAATTAACATTTTTTAGTAAGACAAGCAATAAAAACTATTTTTAGTGATACTTATGTTCAGCACATATACAAAAAAAGATATAGCAGTGTTCAACGTAACATGTTTTACAATATTATTATGTAAATGCAGCATACTGTGTGGCTGGCCAAGGGACCCCACCCAGGAGCTGTGCACCATGGGAGGTTACCCCATTTGCCCCTGTTAAAATTTGCCACAGTAAAAAGGGATATCAAAGATTTGGAGAACAATTCCTTGTGCTGTAAAGACAGCATCACATCCTTTTACAAGTACACAGTTGATAGTAATGCAAGTAGATCATACATAATCAGGGACACTGACCTTCTGTTTTTAGGGAAAAATCATGGTAAATCGCAGTAGGAAAATTGTGGCATTTTCATGTAATTTGGCAATGTAGGCCAGAGAACCAGTTCACAACAAAATGTATTTATGCTCATTTATTATTTATAATATTGCCACCTTACATTACTGAGTGTCCTGTGCCTAGAATTTGTTTTAATTTTCAATATATGTCAAAGCAGATGAAAGTTATAATGAAATCAATGCAATGACCAGAAACTACATTTAAAAATTACAGGTATAATTACTGAAATTTTTCCCTTTTTTTAAAAGAATTGTTACACTCAAAACGATAAAATCAGTGTCCCGTCTATACAACTTGATAATGGCTTAAATATATCTAAAACTGGTGGTGAAGACACTATAAGTAATCATGATATTGAGGTCATAACAGTATCTTTGAAACAACTGCTTAACAAAAGTTTTGAGGAAGGGGCTGTACCAGAGGGCTGGATGAAAACAATCATTAGGCCAGTCTATAAGAACAAAGAGAGAATGTCATACTGAGAAGAAGTGCTGACCTATTATTCTTCTATCTTGTACTGGTAAACTAATGGATGCAATGGTTCTGGAAAGTCTACAAATGAAATTACTAGAGAAGGGAAAATACCCTGTTTATCAACATACTTAACAGAGGGCTAAATACATGATCACCTGCAGTTTCAGTTTCTATCAAAACATCATGGAATGTGTACAAAACAAACTGTAGGTTGTGTAATTTATACAGATGTTTCCAGCATATTTAACACAACTGATCATAGGTAGCTACTCAATAAATTATTACGTATGAAACTGCCCAAAATATTGATTAGTCAGAAAAGAGAAAAGCTATCAAATGCAACATTATATATACAGTGGGAAAATATAAGTTGTTATATGCATTATGTTAATCAGTGTGTACCATAGGAATCAGATGAGATCAGTTCTTGAACCTCATCTAATCTATTCAATAATTGTTTATCTGTCATCAGTTTCAACAATAACATATTTTATTATTTATGTGTGTGACACCCCAGCACTGGCCCAGTAATCAAGGAACCTCAATACTCACCACTAGCACCAGTGGGGGACGTACATTGGGAGGATGATAAGTACACACACAGTAAAGTGTAATTTCCCTTAAGAGCACACAGAGACCTCGGTCAGTCTGGAGCTGGTTTCTCCTACTTTCCCCAGATCCCCAGTAAGAATCCCACCTGGCACAGCTACGGAGTTAAGATCCCAGGTGAGTGGCCAAAGCAAGACATCCAGCACCCTCTCTGTCCAACCAGTGCTTTGTGTCCCTGCCCAAGTAGCTGACACACACACACACACACACACACACACACACACACACACACACTCAAGTTTGATTTATAAACACACACACACGCACACCTGGGAAAGGCTGGCACAGGTTTGCTAGCTATGTCCCCTACTACCCAGACTATAATGTAGTTATTACTGCCACCAGCCAACTCCTTATCAGCTACTTTAAGGCCCTTAGCAAAGGGTGTCCAGTCTTACTGTGTAATGTTACTATTAATCCAAATTGTAGTTTCACCAAGAGCAAGGCTATTAGGAGTGACCCACAGTGTCACCAAATAAATATGCAAGTACTCTCAGAATTTAAATATGTCTCACAAATATCAGCCACAATGAAAGGTTTAAATATACTTAATAATAAATAATAAAAGAACACGAAAATACTCAGTAAATAATCACAGTTACATCAGAGTTCAAAATCACAGGAAATATTTAAAACAACATTGCAAAACAGTCTCAAATAAATAAAGAAAACATCTAAGCTATACTTCACTATATTCCTGACTGTATCTAAGAGAAAGTACTGTATCCTAGTTAACTTACTTACAGAGCAACAAAGCAGATGTGGTGAGTGGATGTTCTTGTCAGGTCAAAGACAAAATACAAAATGCCCAGTCTCACTCTCAAAGAGTTCTTAAATTAATATCCCAAATATTACTGCTGGGATAGCTTGCAGAATGACATCACTTCTTGTCATCTGACTCTACCCAGGTGAAAACCCCACTGATGCAGCTGGTAGCATTTAGCATCTAGCTGCGAAAACAGATAAACAAGGGCCCTTCTTAGATCTAAGGCAGATCCTGGAAGTCATAAAATAATGAACACTTCTGAGACAATTCAAAAAACTTCTAGTTCTAGACATTGTGTCTGTTACTGCACTGAAACTGAGAGAACATCTTTTGTTTATGGCCCAGCCATAAACTAACTTAATTTCAACTATTTTTTGCGAGTTAATCTCGTGTTCCAGTCTTCCCTGTTAAAATATATACATCTAAACAGTTCCAATAGTGCATATACATTTCTGCTCAGCAGTTTACAAAATATCTCTTCAGCACACCTCTGTACAATATGACATACAGTTCTAATACATCTGTAACACAAGCATCTTACATGAAGCATGTTAACATCCACAAATGACACACAACTTACAAAATTCCATAAAGCTGGGCTGGCAGTATCTCCTTTCATGACAATGTGCATGACACTACATTGGAAAAGCAATCTGTTCAGAGTCTGTTAGAGGAATCGTGCAGGAGGGACTACAATATTTGAGTGACTGGGCATAGCAGAATAGGATTAAGACAAACAGGAAAGAATAAATGTCCTATGGGCCAAATAAGCATTACAAGGCTTACAGTATGAATAACATAAAACTAGAAGTGCTCCCTTGAAAATCAAACTGAGGCAATTTGTCTATCATCCAACAAGATTGTAGGATACAAAATTAAATTTTTAAGAGTAGTGAGGAAGAATCTGATAAAAGAATTATTTACAGGTCTTGTTAGATCAAAAGTGGAATACAAAACATTAATGTGTTATCTAGGGCATGAAAAAAAAAACATACAAAGAGTTGTATATGGCCTGAGCAATTACATTAAAAAATTAAAAACATCTAGGGAGTACGAATTATTATGAGATTAAAACACAAATTAATTCTTGCTGCCCTACTTAAGATTGAAATGTGACCTCTAATAGTGCATAAATATTTCCAAGAGCTACTTCTGCTATAATATGTCTGTCTGCAAGTCAGTGGCGGATTTACTGGGGTGCTAGGGGAGCTAAAGCTCCCTCATTAGTGCTCACCTCTCAAATGTACAGTTTGTCGTGACACATTTTACATCCATTTGTGAAACAATTTTTTTTTGTAAGCTGGCACAGTGCCTCCTGAAAAGCAACTGGGCAGCAAGGATCACTTCCTTTTCAGCTGATTCCAACAGTCCAGTTGCATTTCCTGAGCTACACTGCCAGGTCAGGGTCATGAGTTTGCGGCAGCACTGTTAATACAGTTCTTGAGTAAAAAGAAATGTTTTGTGTGTCTGCCTAACAAATGATATGTATAGCGTGCAACAGTCTGCAGACTGACAGTAAGGTAGGCTGGGATAAGAGCCACTGTATTTCAACTTTATAAACTCTCACTGCTTAAAAATATTTAATTTGAGCTTCTTTAACTGAAGCAGTGCACCACTCACAGATAATTGTGACTCACTCAAGCATATCTACATTCCTCTCAGACATCCCTGATTTTGCTTCATATTTTTGCCCCATTTCTTGCTAATATTTTTGATTTTCTGGTAAATTGCTGGAGATTACTGACAGTTAATAATGCCAGAAATTAGTTTCATATTTCTTATTCAGAAAAAATCCATTGCTCTGAATCTATCACCAATTTATTTGTTTACTTATTGTCATAAGTACATAAGTATATACAGGGTATATACACACACACACACACACACACACACACACACACACACACACACACACATACAGATGCGCACACACCCACAGAGATCATGGGCTTTCTTTGTGGAACCTTTTTAGAAACAAACCAGGCCATGGGCATTGCAGATATATACAAAGGAAATGCAGACTGGTACAGTAAAAGCATGGATAACAGGGGTTGTCTGTGAATGAAATTTACTGACTCTGCTGATATCACTTAAGTTCAATAGTCATGAATTTGGTTTTGCAGGACTAGTGCACATTTGTGTAAAGTAAATGACTCATACATACCATGGCTGTGGATAAAAGTGACACACCTACTGTTGTTTGATCATAGCTAAACAGTCACAGATATGGCTTGACAAAAGCACTCACATAATGTACTGCATCTGCTGAAATCTGTCTAAAATGATTGTTGCTGAGCATGTACTTCTGTCTGTGAGTGCGTGAAGGGACTATTGGAATGTATTTAAGTAACAAGTTGGACATAATTTATTTCATTTTCCATCACATTTGAACCTTAGCATGCAGGATAATCGGCTATCTTTTGTGGTCTGGGCAAAATGTATGTGAAAAAAAAAACAATCATTGTTATAGTGGTGCACAGAATTCCTACCTCATAACACTTGGTTCACTGCTTGAGGTCTTGGCTGTGACTCTTTCTGTGTAGAGTCTGTATGACCTCTCTTCCGCTGTGTGGGTATTATGCTAGTGCTTTGATTACTATAAACACCTCTAGAGGAATACTATCTCTTTCTGTGTAGAGTCTGTATGACCTCTCTTCCGCTGTGTGGGTATTATGCTAGTGCTTTAATTACTATAAACACCTCTAGAGGAATACTGTAGGTGAACTGGTGCCCTCTGATTTTCTTGCATGCAAGCATGCAGCGTATGAGTGTGTGCAAGCTTGTATCTTATGATAGACATGGCTTGTCAGGATTAGTGGCAATATTACCACAAATTTTATCTATGGACAGCCACTGTGTTGCATGAGGCACATACATATCTGTTCCTGATAGTACAGAAGTCATTACACTTCACAAATAAGGCTGCAAATGCATTACAGAGCATTTGTACCATCACAGCTTCTGGTCACCTGATGAATACCCAGCTGCATAAGGGAAATCTGAATCAGGCTTTGTAGATGGAGACCATCATCAACCTCTGCCTTAAGCCTCACCTGGTATAAAAATGGCCCTGCTGAAATGTATACAGTGGATATAAAATTTTACACACCCCTGTTAAAATGCCAAATTTTTGTGATATAAAAAATGAGACCATAACAAATAATTTCAAAACTTTGCCCACCTTTAATGTGACCTATAACCTGTACAATTCAATTGAAAAACACAAAAATCTGTTAGGGGAAAAAATAAAAAACATACAATACATTGGTTGCATAAATGTGCACACCCTTAAACTAATACCTTGTTGTGTGTGCACACCCTTAAACTAATACTTTTTTCCTCAAAAATGTTTTATTTTTCAGATACAGTTGAATAAATCCCATAGTATTTGCATATAACATCTTAATAATGCACACTATTTACATCAGCCTGACACTATACCAGAGCTCAATATATACAATTACTTTATTATAGGTATAACAATCCAGTTATCAGAGTGTATATGTTCAGTTGTTGTACAGTGCCCATCAATGATAAGACTTTTCCATGGATTGTTAATAAATGGCTTAGGATGAATCCTTAATTCTTTAATTTTAATTATTTCCAACAATGTAGTGGTCTTCAGTAGGCTGTATAAGTCTTCCAAAGTTGGCATTGTGTTTGTATTCCATCTTCTTGTTATACACTTCCTTGAGATTGCAAGTATTGTCCATACTAGATACATATTTGACTCATTCAAATGAGGATCTTCATACACATTTAATACTAGAACTTTAGATAAGTTAAACGATTCATTAAATAAAACTTGTAAAAAGTTTTTAATACCATTCCAAAATGGCTTAATTTTAATACAGGAGAAAAAAATGCGATTCCAATCTGCATTGTGTATTTGCTCACACCTCCAACATATTCCCTTTGTGAAAGAATTAATTAATTTTAGTAATTCTATCTGGAGTTAAGAATGCTCTGTGCAAGCATTTACAATTAAACACTTTCTAGTATCGTGTAAAGTGTGTATGTTTTACTGATAATAAAATATTTGATTTAATTTCTTCAGTTAGCTGTAATGAGTGTCCTTTTGTTATATAATTCCAGTATGAGAATTTGGGTGTTGTTTTACAATTTATCAATATCTTGTAAAATTTAAAAATACTATTTCCCATGTCATAATCATTATATGTGATTTCATACAGGTATTTTGTAAGATTAGATAGTTCTTTAAATGAAGAATTACTAATTATTCTGCATAAATCTTGCAAATACGTCATAATGCTTTGCACAGTTAGCCAATCTTGTGGGGAATTTTGTATGTTGTTTCTACTGTTTGCACATCCAGAACTATTAGTTATTTGATGCATTGAAACCAACAAACAAATCCTTTCTGTTCCCAGGAATTAATTATTTCTCTGCATATTTTATGTGGATAGCTCTTTGTAACTATGAATGGTGTTAGAAGATCAAACCAGATTTTTAAATCTATATTTGCATTAATACTTTTTCTAAATGAGTCAATGTAATAATTAATCATACGAGTTTTAGTGGGCTTAGCTATGTTACACTGCATATTAATACATATGTACCATGGCAAATAGTTTTTATCTATTTGAATTTTTTTTGCGAAAAAAATTAATTGATATTATAGTTAGTAATCCTTTCCAATTTGCAGAATAATTTGGACTTATCCAATCTGAGATTGTTTTAGATATTGATGCTTTTATATATGTTTCTGTATCAGGAAAGTTTAATCCTCCCCATTTCCATGGTCTGATATGATGTATTAAAGCTATTCTGTTTCTTTTGGGAAACCATAACATGAGTTTATTTCGTTGAATATATTCCTTTCTGGTAACAGTTGTACTGCCAAAGCTACATACAGAATATTGGGTAGTAAAACCATTTTTATCGACTGTAGTCTATCTTCAAAAGTTAATATTAATTGTATTTCACTTTTCCACAGATATTTTAATTATATTGATGATATTATTGTAGTTTTTTTTAGACTAATTAATTCTTATCCTCATATAACTAAATTCACAGATATTTTAAGGTAGATCCTTGTTTCCCTATAATGTGATTCCCCTTCATCTGCAATTCTTTTCTTTTTATTTAAAAATAACAATTTTGATTTTGATTTACTGAAATGGAGTCCTGAAGTCCTGTAAAATGTGTCAATTAGAATATCTAATTCTTATAGGTTCATAGGTTCATACTAGGCTATCTGCCCGAGGGCATTTACAAGCCTAGCCCATCGTTTTGTTGCTTTCGCCACCTTTAGTATGGGGAACTATACCCATTATTTTGCTGTGCCTCTGTCGAGCAGTGACACTGAGGTAATCCCTGGGGTATATCTGCGATCTCCCATCCATTGGTCAAGATTTCTCTTGAACAAGGCCAGCGAGGTGCTCTGCCTTACATGTACCGGGATTTTGTTCCACAGCATAGGGAGTCTTTGGGTGATGAATCTATCCTCCAGCACGCCCTATTAATAGTCAGTCAAGGTTTAAGCTCCAGCCCTTGTGGCTCTGATGGATCTAGATTTTTGAGGTGAAGCATATTCATCAAATCTGGGTTTGACGGGCCTTGTATGTAGGAGCAAGTCACTGAGAGCATGAGCAGCAAGGCGACTGAATAGAGCTGGAGTTCTTTCAGTCGGGCAGCATAGGACAGATTTTTGAGACCCTTTATCCTTTTGGTGAGGAACTTTGTGGCCTCTCCAGCTGCTGCAAGTGTCGGGTCAGATACATTCCGATGGGGCATTGTACTCAATCATTGGTCTGATGAGTGATGAGTAAAGGGAGACTATGACCTCCCTTGATCTAGATGAGAATCCTTCATGATAAGGTGGGCAATGTAGAAGGTCTTCCTAACTACTTTAGCTACATGGGTGTCGAATGACAGACTACTATCAACCTGGGTCCCCAGGTCCCTGATAACTTCTTCTGTGCTCAGTGGATTTCCACCTATTTGGTAGCTAGGGGTAACCTTGTTTTTCCGGGAGGTATGACTATGCATTTTTGGCATTTAACTTTAGGCGTGGCTCTGGCACCAGTTATCCGTTTCTGTGAGACCCTTCTGAAGGATATCTGTGTCAGATGTGTTTTCTACTATGGCTCAGTTTGCAGTCATCTGCAAACTTTGTCAGCCATAACCCTCCTGTGTTTGCTTGTACTGAAAAGTAGATGCCAAACAAGAGTGGGCCCAGGACTGAGCCCTGTGGGACACCACTTGTGACAGGCTTTGAGTCTGACATGGCGCCAGCAGCTCTGACCCTGTGGGTTCTGTCACTCAGCCAGTTTGCAACCCATCTTGTGATGTATGGGTTGACATTTAAGCTGATGAGTTTTTCAATGATACCCGAATGGGGTATTGTATCGAAGGCCTTAGCCAGATCGAGGTAGGCTGTATGGACTGCCTTTCCCTCATCAATGGCTTTGGTGACTGTTTCGAAAAAGTCAACCAAGTTTAAAAGGCATGATCTGCCTTTGACAAAGCCAAACTGGGTTGGATCTTCTAATGTCTCTTTTGTTTTGGATAATGTTAGTAATATGTCATCAGCAAAGAGCATTACTTTAGAATTGCATTGTTCATAAACATCTACTCCTTTGATTTTTGTATTGTTATATACTGAATCTGCCAATATTTCAATAGCCAAAGCACATAGAATCGGTGACATGGGACATCCTTGTTTAGTACCCTTTGTTATATGTATAGATTAAGAGGTGAAAGGACCTAGCCTAACATACGCTAAATTATTTGTATATATATTATTTAGTAGATGAACAAAGGAAGGAGGAAATTCAAATAACACCAGAATTTTGAATAAATAGTCCCAATTTAGGGAATCAAAGGTTTCCTCTATATCTAAGCCAATTATGAGTGTTTCTTTATTTTCTTTATTAACATAATCTATAAGAGAAATTATCCTTTTAACATTATGTGTATCTATGATATACAAATGCAGTTTGATCATTATTTATTGTTTTGGATAGTGGTATTTTCATTTTGTAAGTTAATATTATCATAAATATCTTATAGTCATTATTTAATAATGATATAGGTCTATATGAGGTACAGAGGTTTATTTATTTTCCTTTAGGATTAGTGTGATTAAGGAATATCTCCAAGAGGGTGGTATTAAAGCTTATGACTAAATTTCTAATAGAGTTTTATGGAAGAAGGATAGTATCTTTGAAGGGAAACATTTATATATTCCCATAATTATGCCGTCTCTACCTGGAGCTTTATTATTTTTACCCTATTTTATTGTATCTGTAATTTCTTTGTAGGATATGGGTGCTTGAAGATCTAGTTTTAATTTTTCTGGTATATATTTTTTTTATATTAGAACATTTTTCATCTAGATTTAATTGGTCAATATGTATATTTTCTTTTTGGAAATGTTCCATATAGTGATTTCTATAAGCATCAAGAATGTCACTTATATCGGAGAATGTTTTCCTTTCTTTTCATGGAAGATACTTTTAATGTTATTAGCTTTTCATTGTATTTTGATTCTTGTGGATAAATTATGTAGATATTTGGGAGAAGTGGCCAAGGTATTCATTTTTAGTTTTTCTAAAGCTAAACTAGTTTTATGTGTTAACATTTCATTTTAATTACTGTTTAATACTTCTACATTCTTTTTCATCTCCAAATGATTTTGATTTTTTTCAGCTTTTACTGACAAAAGTTTGGCTTGTAAATCTAATAATTCAGAATCCCATTCTCTGATTTTTTTTACCATATATGTAAGCTTTTAATGAGTCCCATATCATTATTTTATCTCTGTGATATAATTAATATCCAAGAAGAAATAAATTCAGATAATAACTAGGGTTTGAACTCTTTAATTTTAGTTAAATATGCTGTAATTCTGGAGTTAAAGATTAATGGTCTGTACCCATTTTGAAGTTTTAGTATCAATGAATTCTGGTCTGAAAAGGGGCAGGGAGTGGTTGAGAAATTAATGATTTTAAAGTGTTAAGTCATGGACAGCAAATATTTTATCTATTCTAGTTTGGGTACCAAATCTGTGATCTTGATGGGAAAACAACAAAGATTTATCTTCTTTAAATTTGAAAGTATCTACAAGATGAAATTATTCTACCCACTTGTTTAAACCTTTTGATACAGCAGATGTACGGAGCAGTCTTTTATTTGTAGCTTCAGAAATATCAAATATACAGTTAAAATCTCCTCCTAATATTAAGTTGCCTCTATAATCATTGAAAATGAAATCCAGGTTTTTTTTTTAACAGTTTCTGATCCAGTGCCTGGGAACCAGTATAGATTGGCTAGGGTCCATATTCTGTTATTATATTTAACTATTACTAATGCCATAAGGCCTTCTATATCTTCATACTAATAAATGATTTTTGGGTTAATCACATTTGTTTTCCATAAAATTGTTAACCCTTTTGTCTTTGTCTTATAAGTGGATTGCGCCAATATCATATATTCCTTAGGATTCCATTTGTCATTGTCACTTGTTTTGAAATGAGTTTCTTGAAGGAAGACAATTTGTGCTTTGTTCAGTTTTAAATATTTCAGTAGATTTGATCTCTTGCTAGGATTGTTTAAGCCATTGGTATTTAAAGATAATATAGTTAAATCTATCTTAGGTTATACGTATTTTTTGTTTTACTGTGACTATTAAACATTTTCCTCCAATAACTATAAAGTAAATGTTTGAGCTTTTAAAGGAAATTATCACTTTTATACTTTGAGTGTTTACCAATAAAGTAATGTTTTGGTCAGGCATACTAAAAATGTTTTTGTGAAATAAATTTAAACTAATAAATGTTAACAAAACTAAGATCTGCACTAACCACTGAATGAAAATCATTCCTAATCTGATGGATAAACCTAAGTCCATCAGATCATCACTCATACCTTGACAATCCAGAACATCTGAGCTCCATATATTGAATTATCATATGGAGAATATTTGTAATAGGAATAAGCAATATTTATATTATTTTGAACAGATATAGTACTATTGTAGATTAGACATAATTCTAATACAATATTAATGTCTACTTATTGTATAAGCAATTAATATTTACATGAAAGATAGGCGGCAAGCAATTCAATCATAGTAAAGTAGGCTGTATCATATATAAAACTTCAGTAAAAGATTATAGCACACAGTTATTTAACATATTCACCCTTACTGATGAAGTCCTTCAAAATGCATTACTTAATATAAACAGTAGTAATATTTATACCTAATGTTTCTTATTATACTACTGATTTCGCTACTTTTCTGAAAAAAAAATATCTGCTTTTACTGTACTTGTGTTTCTTCCTACTTTATTTTGCTTTTGCATCATCTTAAAAGTACTCAGTTGTATTTATTACTGACTGGTGTAACTCATTCTGAGACTTTTAGTTTAAGCACTTGGGCTTCAGACCAGTTGTTTTACATTAAGAAGGTTTGTGGTCTGCACTGTGGTGGCAGGACAGGTAGCTTACATCCTTCTAAGTTGGGAACTGCTGATTGAGGGCTCAGTGTCTCTTATTCTAAAAGTGTATTAGTTCTGGTTTAAGCACTTGGGCTTCAGGCCAGTTATTTTACATTAAGAAGGTTCGTGGTCTGCACTCTTGTGGGAGGAGAGGCTGGACTCTGCCCTTCTGAGCTTGGAATTTCTGGTTAAAGGCTTATAGTGCCTGCATATTTCAACTGTTTCTTACTGAAATTGGTACACCTTGTTTGCTGTAGCATAGACTAGATCCAGGACTGCTGAATCTAGCTTTGTTTGTATGCTTGTTGTTTGCTTGCTTATTTCCTGAAACGCTAATTCCACCTAAAACGCGGCTTTTCAGCTCTTCCGTGGATCCCTGGTGATATCTGCATTGCTTACTGTACTTATTTCCTTTTCACTTAACAGAAAGTTACTGTTTGTCATTTTTGCATTTAAGTTACCTGTAACACATTGTATTTAAGTTACCTGGCACTTGCTCACTAAAGCAATTATATAAAAGTCAGCACTAAAAAATTAAAAGCACTACACCTTCACAAACTCCGCTTGAGTACCTTGTTCCCCATTGGCCCTTTTTTTTCAATTATAAAGGAATTCCCAATACTATTCTAGCATGTCCAAAGGTCAGTTGTCAATCTCCTCTCCGGTCCAGCTGGTGAATCTGGGAATCTTGAGGCAATGTTACAACTGCCTCATGTACACAGCCAACCCTCTCCACCTCCCAACAAATTCCAACACATGTGAGAGATGCATCCATATAGCCAAACTGGAGGCTAAGCTCTCTCAACTCAGTACTGGCATAATCAGTCAGGAGGAGAAGGAAACCACACTCACTACAATTCCAGTCTCACATAGACCTACCACAACAGCAAACCAAACATATAAACACACAAAAACATACTCGGAGGCTCTTAATAAAAATCTGCCCAAGTGGCAGAGACCTCCAAAGCAGACACCCAAGCAACCACTACCCCAAAACAAAACACGTGCAACACATAGCTCACAAAGCCAGTGTGCCGAACAGTCACAGCCCTTAAGGCTAAACAACACACCTGATACACTTGTAATAGGTGACTATCGTCAGGCACACTGACGTCCCGCTCACCAGGCTGAACAAGGAGAAGGTCATGGTGAGCTGCCTGTCGGGCGCTAGGATCTGCCACATAACACAAGCACTCAGGTCACTCCAAGGCAAGTACAAATATGACTCAGTCATTGTCCATGCTGGTGTGAATGACCTGAGATGTACCTCCCTGGACTACATGAAAAGAGACATAGAGGAGCTCTCTGAGCATGTGGCCCAGGCTGGTATGACCCTGACCTTGAGTAGCATCTTATCCTCACCAAGAATGATGCCACAATATGAAGACAAGATGATCAATTTCAACAATTGGCTTAAGTATTGGTGTCATTCAAAGGGGATCCAATGCCTGTCAGCCTGGGATGACATGCTCGACAAGCCACGATGCTTCGCTAGGGATGGCTTGCACTTGTCACCCCTGGGCTTTTGGATATTGGCAAAGGCTCTTGCCACCCCCATAGTGCCTTTTTTAGGCAAGGCTCAAAAGACAAACCCACCTCCATAGGTATCACAAGGGATAAGAAACACCAGAAGTCTAAACCTCAAGATGCACACACTCAAAACTCTCCTTAGCATGGAGAACATCGATATCTGTGCAGTAACAAAAACCTGGTTCAAGGCTCCCGAGAGCACCCCAGCACTACCAGGTTATACCTCATACCATGCTTTTCGGCCCCAAAACTTGGACCGAACCACAAACGGAGGGGGAGTATCAATATTCGTCAAAGATACCCACACGTCCAGGTTGGTGGCACAGCACAAAGCAGTTTATAGCCTGCTACAGACCACCCTCCCAAACCCAGGAACCCCACTCGGCCTTCCTGAGAACACTGGAAAATATGAAGGTCTCTCCAAACACCATTATATTGGGCAACGTCAACTACCCAAACATAGACTGGGAGCATTATTCTACCTCCAACACCCTAGCCCAAAGGTTCCTAGAATTTATAAACTCAAATGCTATGGAACAACTTGTTACCACTTCCACAAGAGGGGAAACCATACTGGACCTGATCACCAACATGGGGACTCTATGCTCCAGACCAGAAGTGTATCTCTCACTGGTAAGATCAGACCATAAACTAATCTCACTGGATATTCACATCCCGACCCCACCCCCTGCCCAGAAAACCACAGTGAAAAACTTCTCTAAAGCAAATTTCACACTCCTCAAAACTGAGGTGGAATCTTTCAAAGCCCCCGGGCCTGTGGGAAATCCGGCCCAGACTGCAGAATCCTTTACAAACGCATTCTATGAACACCTTCAGGAATGCATGGATCATGCAATCCCAAATAAAACCAAGACCCAATCCTCCAAAGGCAGACGCCCTGTCTGGTGGACCCCAGCCATAAACAAACTATACAACAGAAGGAGGAAGCTACTAAATGATAGGCATCTCTGATCAGTATTAGCAAAAAACTACGGGCACTCCTGAAATTGTCTAAGGCCAGCTTTGAGAGAAAAAAGCACAGGACACCAAGGATAATCACAAGGCTTTCTTTAGTTATGTTAGGAACCTGGGTGGGAATTCTCAGATATGCTCAGAATTAGTCCAAAATGACAAAAAATACACCAAACCCACAGACATTGCCAACATCCTAGCTGACAGGTTCAGCGCAAACTTCTCCCCCCCACCCCACAAAAAGGGCAAATATCTTTCCCAGCAGAGTGCTGCCCCCCTGACATCTCAGATGTTCAGGTAAGAGCCACCCTCTCCAAAGCAAAAAACACAGCATCAATGGGACCAGACGGTGTCCTGGGCTGCGTCCTACATGAACTCCAAGAAGAGCTAAACCCAAACATAAAACTACTGTTCAATCTCAGCCTTACTACAGGATATGTACCCAAAGTGTGGCGTACAGCAACAGTGGTCCCTCTCCACAAAGGTGGTGCCTCAACGGAGCCTGGAAACTATCGCCCCATAAGCCTGACTAGCTTGGTCTGCAAAGCTATGGAAAGGATCATCATGGACCTCATAAATAAAGATATTGGGGACCTAGAGACACTGGATCCTACCCAGTTCGGCTTTGTTAAGGGCAGATCCTGCCTCTTACACCTGGTTGAGTTCTTTGAAACAGTCACCAAGGCCATTGACGAGGGGAAGGTGGTCCACACAGCCTACCTGTACCTCCCAAAAGCCTTCAATACAATACCCCACTCGGGCATTATATATAAGCTCACCAGCTTAAATATAAACCCCTATGTCACTAGATGGGTTGCAAACTGGCTCAAGAACAGAACCCACATGGTTAGAATTGCTGGAGCCATGTCAGACTCCAAACCAGTTACAAGTGGCGTCCCACAAGGCTCAGTCCTGGTACCTCTCTTGTTCGGTATATATTTCTCGGAGGTACAGGCCAACACGGAAGGACTGTGGCTGACCAAGTTTGCAGATGACTGCAAACTGGGCACCATAATCGACTCTCCAGCCGACACAAGCATCCTCCAAAAGGGCCTCATAGAAACAGACAACTGGTGCCAGAGCCATGGCCTCAAGCTAAATGCCAAAAAGTGTACAGTTATCCCCTTTGGCAAAAACAAAGTGCCCACAAATTACCACATAGGTGGTAATCCATTAAGTACAGAAGAAGTAATTAGGGACCTGGGGACCCAAGTTGATAGCAATCGCTCATTTGACAACCACATGGCCAAAGTGGTTAGAAAAACATTTTATATAGCCCACCTAATCATGAAGGGATTCACATCTAGATCAGGGGAGGTCATCGTGCATCTTTACTCTTCCCTCATCAGGCCCATAATTAAGTACAATGCCCCTTTTGGGATGTACTTTACCAGACACCTGCAGCAACTGGAAAGACCCCAAAAGTACCTCACCAAGAGGATCAAAGGGCTCAAACAGATGCCATATGCTGCCCAGTTAAAGAAACTCCAGCTCTACTCAGTGGCATACCACCTGCTCAGAGGCGATCTGTGCCTGACGTATAAAGCCATGTCCAACCCGGAATTAATGGACATGCTGCACCTCAGAAAATCCAAATCCCATCAAGATACGCGCTCGAGAGACTTGAACCTTAGCACTGAAATAAATAGGACATGCTGGAGGGACAGATTCATAACCCAGAGGCTCCATTCACTCTGGAATAAAATCCCAGTCCAGGTTAGGCAGAGTCCCTCACTGACTCTCTTTAAGAGGAATCTTGATGAGTGGATGGGAGATCATAGGTTTACCCCGGGTATCACTTCTGTGTCACTGTTAGACAGAGGCACAGTATACTAACCTCGAAAAAGGGCATAGCAAAATTAATCTAAAATGGGTGGCGAAAGCCAAACACATTCTGGCTAGGCTTATAAACGCCCTAGGGCAGATAGCCTAGGTATGAACCTATGAACCTATAAAATGAGTGAAATTATAGGTTAAAAACAACAAATTCACCTACTGTGATTAATGATTACAAGTTCCCTTTCCATATTCATAAACTGCCATTTTATGGCATATATACTGAAAGTTTTTAGATTTAAATGGCAACATTCTATTTTGTATAATCAGCAAAGGTTAAACTGAGTGATTATTGTCAATTTAATACTATTTGTTCAGAATGTGATTGTTACATTCTGTGGCATTCCTAGTTCTGGCTTTTATTGTTTCCCTTGAACAACTTTGTCAGTTTGATGTCATGTATAAAACATTAGTTACCTTGGTAACAGCTTAAGTATTATGTATGGTCAAGATGTATTACAAAACCACAATTCATGTTAAAGCAATTATATGACTTGTTATGCACATCAACTTATATGAGAAAATCATCATGCTTCCCCTTGATGTTCAATATAGTGTATGTCATTCATTAAAATTAAAACAGTAACGTTATTATACACAAGCCCATGTTATTAAAGTGAGTGTCTATTGTCAATTTAATACTGTTTGTTCAGAATATGATTATTACATTTGGTGACATTTCAAGTTCAGGCTTCTATTGTTTCTCTTGAACAATTTTGTCAGTTTGATGTCATGTACAAAACATTTGTTACCTTGGTAACCGTTTAAGTATTATATATGGTCAAGACAGGTTACAAAAACTACAACTGAAGTTAAAGCAATTACATGACTAATGTAATGTATGTCATTTATGACAAGTTAAGACAATAGTGTTATTATACACAAGCCCATATTATTAAATCTTGTCTTTAATATCTAAATTCAGCAGACTGCTTCATCTTATATGACGATTATATATTTCATGTCTAGATTTAATAAAATCATACATAAGATAACTATTGCGTGTGTGGTTTTTTTTGGCTGTTGCTTAAGTATTTGAGAGACTACAAGCTGTAATGTTTATTCTTATTATTAGCTCCTTCCAAGCATGTTTATACAGTCCATAGACTTTAAATTATAAGGCCCTTCTAGTTTATTTGTTATCAGTATATTTCCATCCTTACATACCCACATATCAGTACTTCAAGCACAGGCAACAATACCCATCCAGTTTTGCCAGAATATCATTCACTAGTTCATGTGGTGTGTTTCCAGGCTGTTCTTAAAATATCCAAACCAATATTTGTCCTGTTTCATCTTACCAACCTGTTCCATTCAGTAGCCACTCTGCCAGTGAACCACATAACACACTTTCCATTCCCACAGATATTTCCACAAAGGAAATCTGATGACTCTCTAGTACTTCCCGGCAACCCCAAACACCCCTAGAATCAGCTATCCCCATATGCCTAACACGTCCGAGCAAGCTCACCTCCCAGACCACTGCAAAGAGTACTGCACAAGACCAAGTGCTCTTAGTCTTTCACAATAACACAGACTTCCACTCTTATGCAAGTCCTTAATGTGTTTGGACCAAAATACATTTTAAATAATCAAGAATTTAATGAGCTAAACAAAGTGTTGGGAGACCATCAATATGGGTACATGTGGTTTAAAACAGCCCCTTTACTATATATATATATATATATATATTTTTAAACAAAAATGTCATTGCTAAGAATCATCTCGGGGCTCCTCAGTGCCATTAAGCATTATCATCACCCTGTCTCCATTACCATAGTAACCGGGGAGCATCTATGTACTGCATACCAGAGGCTCATGATGCACCTGAAGCAAAGCTTCACTTCACTGCAACTTCAAACCTAAATTCCCTCCCTTTCAGTGAGGCAGCAGCCAGAAAAACAACAGAGAGCAAACGGATAGAAAAAAAAAAACAGATAAAAAAAATCTCCCAACAAGCCGCCACAACAAGAGACAATACACTCCTCCAGCCCTCCCACCTCTCACTTTAATGTAGAAACAAACCATTCTCTTCCAAACTATCCCAAATTACAGTTCTGTCCATCCCTACCCGTGGATCCAGGCTAAAACACCAAATGTCTCTTCCTAATACACAAGTATCAGTAAACCTTGATCACAAGCTACAACCCACAGCTTCCCAGAGATGAAAACGGCAACATATAACAGCTGCCAGACACAGCTGCATCCACATACACCATGTCAGGCTTAATAAAACAGCACTCAAAGCTATGTTACCTACCATAATTGATATTAATTATGTTTAGACAGAATAATAATGACATTTATACTAGCTGCCAGACACGGCTGCATCCACACACACCATATCAGGATTGATCAAACAGCTCTCGTAGCTGTGATACCTGCCATAACTGATATTAACTATATTTAGACAGAATAATGATGACATTTGTACCAACAACTTGCTACTAATACTTAACCAGGCTATACAGGACATTTCTAAATCATACTTTTAACTGAAGAAGGCATTAGTTTCCATGACAGCATTTTTTAAACACTTACTGTTAGTGCTATTATATATGATGTTAATTGGTTACATTTGAGTCTGAACTCAACAAAAAACTCAAGTTCCTCACTATCAATGCCCAAAGTTTAAAAAATAAATTAACCCTCTTCCATGCCTGGCTCACTCACAACTCCCCTGACATAGCAGCCATCTCTGAAACCTGGCTAAAACCTTGCATTAATGACTCTGAATTCCTACCTCCAGGATTTCATTCTCTCCAATCTGACTGCACTAATAGAAGAGGTAGTGGAGTTGCCTCTTAGCTATGACCCCATACCCTGACACCATCCCTTCTTTCAATAATGCTGAACTAGTAATTGGCATACTAAAAATAAACAACCACAAAAGCATCTGCATTATTTCCCTCTATATTCCTCCTGGTAACAATACCAATACACTGGAAGACATCCTTTCATGGTCCTCCTCCAATATTAAGCTAGAAACCTTCATTTCGGGAGATGTAAATATTGACTGGGGAAAAATCAGTAACCCTAATCCCTCCATAACTATCAACCTATTCAACTTCACAATTTACTAACTCCATTACTAGACCTAACAAAACTAATCCCCCTGGCACCATACTTGACTGGATACTAGTATCTCATCCTAACAAAGTTTTAAAATCCGGTGTCACTCCTGACCCATTAGGAGACTATCTCCTTGCCTTTTCCATTCAAGCCACTCCCTCCTCCCCACACTCTCACCACTACATTCAAACTTGTAACCTAACTAACTTTAATCCTACTTCTTTCTCTAACTCCCTTAAGCTACCTAACTGGAATCCCCTAAAAACACTGCCATTAGACGAAACTGTTGACCATTTCAATTCTACATTCTTAACTGTCCTTAACTCCCTAGCGCCTATAAGAAAAAGAATCAAAACAAAAAACACCCCTTGGCTCACCAATGATACCCAAAAGATTATGCTACAAAGGGATAAAACCTGGAAAGCCTACTTTAAACAAAACAGCCTGAAATCTTCCTTAAGTTTACGCAATTAAGAAACCTTGTCAAAAAACTAGTCATTACAGATAAGTCTTACTACATCAAACTACAAGAAAACCACACAAGAAATCCCAAACAATTCTGGAACTCTATTAATTCCCTCCTTAGGACAGGTACAAAAAACAACCCCTGTCCTGATACCATCAAATCTGACCCAGAAATTGCCTCATTATTCAATTCCTTCTTCACCTCTTCCATCACTGAGCTAACCAAGATTTTCACCAACAACCACCCTCCTCCCCCCCAGATCAATCTTCCCTTCCCTTCTCTCCTCCCCTCTTTCAAACTCAAACCTGTATCCATTGACCTAATAAAGAAACTGCTATATAAACTAAAGCCTTGCTCCAATGCCCCTGACAGAATCCCATCCTCCTTCCTAAAAATAGCTTCTGACACCATTGCTCTACCTATCAGCATACTAATTAATAGGTCTCTACTCGAATCCTATGTACCTAAACTCTGGCGCTCTGCTTTCTTTCTTCCTCTCCATAAAGGTGGCAAAAATTGTAATGTCACCAATTTCTGCCCCATAGCCATCCTCTCCCCTATATCCAAAATCCTTGAAAAATGCATTCACCTGCAACTTGTGCCATTCCTTACCAAACAGTACCATCACTCTCTCCTTCTTACATTCTGTGAATTCTGCACGTGACTCCGGTAACTTAGTATCCTCCATTCTACTAGACCTGTCCCAAAGCTTTTGACATGATCTCCCACAACCACCTTCTAAACCATCTCTCTAATCGCAACCTTAGCCAAAAACTCTTTTCTGGTTCTCTAGCAACCTTTCAAACAGGTCCCAAGCTGTGAAATGGGGCCAAGCCACCTCTACTTTCCTTCCTAGTACCTCAAGGTTCCATACTTGGCCCATTACTATTCAATATCTTTATTAACGACTTCCACAAAGCCATTCCCAACACCACAATTGTGCAATACGCTGACGATTCCACTTTGATCTGCTGTGCCTAACCTAACAGAGCTCCAAGCTCTAACACAAAGAGCCTTTTCAACCCTGAAAACTGGATGCTCCAAAATCACCTCTCCCTAAATGCAAACAAAACTAAGATCCTCCTTTTCTCTCCCTCCAAGTCCTCATGTCTTGATAAAAATTAATTCCAAATTACCAGCCTTAACAACTCCACTATCAAGATCGTAACCTCCACCAAACTTCTTGGTGTTACAACTGATGACCAACTACAATGTAATACTCATATCCAGCTAAACATAAAAAAAACCACACATAAAACTTGGCTTACTGTATAGAAACATTTGTCTCCTCCCACCAGGCTAACCCTTGCCTCTACCTATCTCCTTCCCTCTCTACTATATGGCACTCCTCTGCTCAATAATCTATCATCCACACTTACCTCCAAATTGGAACAATGTTACAACAAAATCTCAAAATTTGCCACTAATGCCAAATCCTCCTCTCATCACTACACCTCCCTTCACACTCTGGCTTGAACTCCCCAATCAACTTGACTTTCTTCAAATTACCACAGCCCACAAATTACTGTTCCATCCTACCAACTGCCCTGCTCTTTCCAATATTCTACAACCTTATACCCCCCCTTAGATATTCTCACCAAAACCTGATCACAGCACAAAAACCCAAGCACCCAGTAGGTCAGCTTCTCTTATCCTTTACCCTAGCTCAAAAATGGAATGCCCTGCCCACCTCACTAACAGCCTGCTACAACCTAAATAACTTCAAAACCCAACTTCATTCTCACCTCTATCTAAATAGGATATGCAACTGCCCTCTTCAGCCCACACCTCCAAGCTATCTTCCCCCTTCTCTCCAGGCTAACCTCTCTACCTTCCTAACCCCTTTTAAAATATTAATTGCATAAGCAACTAAACAGTAAATTCTTGTTTTTTATACTATATGCCTATTCTTTTCCTCCTGAACATAACAGAAATTGTTAATATTTTTGCTATTTGTAGCAACCTGCTATTTGTATTGTAGGCTATTTACAGCAACCTGTTATTTGTAATGTAAACTGTGTTTGAACTTTTCATTTAATTAAAACTGTTGTCTCCTGTGGAGCTTGTCGCCCTGGGGCCTCCACTGAAAATGGGCCCCCAAGCCCAGTGGACCTGACCGGTAATCAAACTGAAATAAATAAATAAATAAATAACTGATTAATGGTATCTTGTTGAATTAATTAATTACTTAAATTATTATAAGTAAAATCAATGAAAAATTAACAAGATAAGTATTCAAGTAGGGGAATAGAAATGTCTATGTTTGTATTATATGTTGTACTGTTTGGCTTATATATAATGTAAATAGTAACCCATCTTGACCTACCTTTGTTTGTGAAGAATTATTGGAATAAATCATTACTGTTTCTCAGTTAAGATCCCTCCTTTTTTTAAATAAAAAGAGATGACAAGTGATGTACCATATCAGTTGATACTTTGAGAGATGTAGTTGTAAGAGTTATTTTTTTGGGGGCAGCTATCGTGGAATCAGTTTTTGTTTCTTCTCTCTAGCATCAGTCCAAGGATTGGTTTCTTTTATTCTTTTAAGAGTAGGGGCCATCCATTTTATTTCATCTGGGATAGACACTATGTTGTTTTTATGAATATAGTAGCTTCTTCTAAGTCATTAAAGGTTCTCATCTCATTGGCAAAATGTATTTTTATCTTGGCTGGAAAGGCCAGCTGTGCTTTAATGTTGTTTTGTTTCAACAGTTTTATTATTGGGCAGACTTTTTTCCTTTGTTCTAGTATTCTGGAAGAATAATCATTGTCAAACCTTATCAGGCTTTGATTGTATTTTAAGGGTGATTTTCTCCAAGCAGATTTTAATATTAGTTCCTTCTCTACAAATGAATAACTATGGATCTAGGTGGAGTATTTGTTGAGTTAGAAGCAGGTTTCCTTAGTGCTCTGTGTACCCTTTCAATTCCAAAGGAAAGTACCTCTTTCGAGTCTAAAAATGCAGGAATCCAGGTTAAGAATGAAATAATGTCTTCTCCTTCAATGTTTTCAGGCAGTCCAAAGATTCTTATGTTGTTTCTCCTTTCCCGGTTTTCTAAGTCATCTATTTTGTTAAGCAGCCATGTATTCTGTTTAAGCAGAAATTCTTTTTGGAATTCTTCCTCTTTCAGTCTCCCTTCAATGTCATTTAGGGAAGCCTCTATATTTGTTATTTTTGTATGGTGTTGCTGTAATAGTTCCTTAAGAGTATCAGTCTATTTCTGAGAATTTAATTTGAGGCTTTCTAAGTCATTTTTAAAGACACCAATCTTCAAAGATAGTTCCCTGTAAGGTAGATGTCATCAATTGCAGTTCTTTTTTCAAAGCAGCATCTGGATGAGAATTTCTTGAGTTGTTCATATTCAGTGACTCAATACATCTCCAAGTTACTTCACAGGAAAATGTTTGTATATCTCCACCAATCTTGATATTTATGCAGTTTAGTAGTTTATCTATAGATTTCTGACGTTTTAAACTTGAAAATAAAGCATTTCTTCTATATTCTATATACTAGTTTATGGAGCTCTCAAAATTCACTGCTCTTAGTTGGCCATCTAGGCCCCATCCTCTTAATACTTAGTTGTGTGTGCACACCCTTTGTTGAAGCACCTTTTGATTTAATTACAGCATTCAGTCTTCTTGGGCTCACACCTGCCATCAATTAAAGAGACTCTGATTAACCCCAAATAAAATTCAGCTGTCCTAGTAGGATTTTCCTGACATTTACTCAGTGGCCTGCTACAGCAAAATCCATGGTTCACAGACAGCTTACAAAACATCAAAGGGATCTCATTCCTGAAAGGTATCAGTCAGGAGAAGGGTACAAAAAAATTTCCACACCATTGGATATACCATGGAACACAGTGAAGACAGTCATCAAAAAGTAGAAAAAATATGGGACAACAGTGACATTGCAAAATACTAGACATCCCTCCAAAACTGATGAAAAGGCAAGACGAAAACTGGTCAGAGAGACTGCCAAGAGACCTACAGCAACACTGAAGGAGCTGCAGAAATTTCTGGCAAGTACTGGTTATGTACTACATGTGACAATCTCCTGTATTATCCATATGTCTGGACTATGGGGTAGACTTCCTAGATGGAATCCTTTTCTTTCAAAGAAACATCCAGGCCCAGCTAAAATTTGCAAAACAATACATCAATACTCACCCAAAGCCCCTAAGGCAAAACAGCATGCCCAGCACACTAGTCATAGGTGACTCGATAGAGAGGCACACTGATGTCCCACTCACTAGGTTGAATAAGGAGAAAATAACAGTCAGCTGCCTGTCAGGTGACAGAATCTGCCACATAACGCACGCACTCAAGTCCTTCAACAACATGTACAAATGTCATTGTACATGTGGGTGTGAATGACCTGAGATGTACCTCCCTGGACTACATGATAAGAGACATGGAGGAGCTCTCTGATTATGTCACCCAGGCAGGTATGACCCTAGCTCTGAGCAGCATCCTACCATCACCCAGAATGATACCACAGTACAAGCAGAAAATGATAAGTTTCTGGTGTCATTCTAAGGGGATCCAGTATCTGTCTGCCTGGGATGACATGACTGACAGACCTTGAATGCTTTGCCAGAGATGGCTTGCATCTGTCACACCTGGGCTTCCAGATACTGGCCAAGGCTCTTGCCAACCCTATAGTGCATTTTTCAGGTGGGGTTCCAAAGACCCAATTACCACCATAACAGCTACAAACAAATGCAATATGAGGCTCATGCTGCTCAGTGCTGGAAGTCTAAATCTCAAAATTTAAAATTTCTTTAAAATGGAGATCATCGACATTTGTACTGTAACAAAGACCTGGTTCAAGGCAGCGAAAAGCACCCCTGCACTACGAGGCTATAACACATTCTACACCTTTCGGCCTCAGAACTTTTACCGAATCTCCAAAGGAGGTGGTGTTTCCATATTCATAAAGGATGCACACATCTCCAAATTGTTAACACAACATAATGCATCAGAGATACTTCTGACACACCTAACATTGGGTAGGACAGCGATTCTGGTCGTAGCCTGTTACAGGTCCCCAACCATGTCTCAAGACTCACATTTCACATTCCTAAGCACCCTGGAGAATATTAGGGTCTAACCTAATACTCTCATACTGGGTGACTTCAACTACCCCTACATTAACTGGGAAAACTACTCGTGTACCAATACACTTGCCCAACGTTTCCTGGAATTCATTAATTCCAATGACCTGGACCAGCTCATTCTTACCCCTACTAGAGGTAGCAACATCCTTGACCTGGTCATTACTGACATGGGCAACTGCTGCTATACACCAATGGTCAACTCCTCTGTGGTTAGATCCGACCAGAAACTAATCACCTTGGAAATCCACATCCCTCCCTCCCCCACCCCCCACAAAGGTAACCACCATGAAAAACTTCCCCAAAGCTAACTTTGGGCTCCTAAAAACAAACAGAGGAGGCTAACTTCACGGCACCTATGCAAATGAAGAATAGCTGCATGACCACCGAATCATACACCATTGCACTGTACGAACACGTAAACAAATGCATGGATCTCAGCATACCCAATAGAACTAAGATGCTCTCCTCCAAAAAAAAGGAAGCCAATCTGGTGGTCCCCTGCAATAAAACTCTACAACAGAAGGAAGAAAATGATGCGGAATAAAGTGAAGTCCCAAGACTGGAAAAACTCCCTTATCAGCCTCAACAAAAAGTTGCGATCTCTCATCAAATCCTCTAAAGCTACCTATGAAAACAGAATTGCAGTAGATAGTAAAGACAACCACAAGGCCTTCTATAGTTATGTAAGAATCTCCACGGCAATACCCAGATTTGCTCTGAGCTACTGCACAATGGTACCTCCTATACTGAGCCAACAGACATGGCGAATATTCTGGCCGACAGATTCAGTGCCAATTTTACCCCTCTCTCCCACCAAACGACCAATCACACCACCAGTAGATTGCCAGGCACCCAGTATTACTGCTGCACAGGTTAAAACAGCACTGCCCAAGGCCAAGAATACAGATTCTATGGGACCTGACAATATCCCTGGCTGTGTTCTACATAAACTACAGAGTGAACTGGCACCTCACCAGTGTACCCTGTTCAATCACAGCCTCACCTCAGGCTTTGTCTCTACCAAATGGTGCAGTGCTATAGTCATCCCTCTCCACAAAGGAGGAGGGACTACAGACCTTGGGAACTATCACCCCATTAGCCTGACAAGTCTGACATGCAAAGCTATGGAACGCATCGTCATGGACCTAATAAACAACGCTATAGGGAATCTCTAAACTCTGGATCCCACACAGTCTGGTTTTGTAAAGGGTAGATCATGCCTGCTCAACTTTGTCAACTTCTTTGAGTCAGTCACCAGAGCTGTGGATGAAGGCAAGGTGGGTCATACAGCTGACCTTGATCTGGCCAAGGCCTTTGATACCATTCCCCACTCAGGAATCATACAAAAACTCGCTAAGCTAGGCATCAACTCCATATATCACTAGGTGGGTTCCAAACTGGCTCACAGATGGAACCCACGGTGTGAAAGTAGCTGACTCCAAGTCAGACTGCTGACCAGTCACGAGTGGAGTCCCACAGGGATTGGTCCAGGGTCCTCTCCTGTTTGATATCTACTTCTCAAAAGTCCAGGCCAACACGAAGGTACTCTGGCTGACAAGGTTCCCAGACGGCTACAAATTGGGAGCAATTATTAACTCTAAAAGTGATGCTGACACCCTACATAAAGGGCTCACAGAGACCAACAACTGTTGCCAAAACCATGGCCTTAAGCTCCATGCCAAAAAATGTGTTGTCCTCCCATTTGGGAAAAACCCAGTTCCCATGAATTACCACATCGATGGTAGTCCACACTGAATACAGAAGGCGTTATAAGAGATCTGGGAACACAGGTTGACATCAACCTCTCTTTTGACCACCACATTGCCATTGTGGTCTGGAAATCTTTCTATGTGGCACACCTCATCATTAAGGGATTTTCATCCAGAAAAAAGGAGGTCATTGTCCCACTGTACTCATCCCTCATTAGACCCATTATAGAATACAATGCCCCATTTGGTATGTACCTCTCAAGACATCTGCAACAAATGGAAAGGCTGCAGAAATACCTCACTAAAAGAATCACAGGCCTAAATCAGATGCCCTATGCTGACCGTCTAAAAATTCTCCAGCTATACTCTGTCGCATATTGTCTACTCAGAGGTGATCCCTGCTTAACATACAAGATCATGTCAAACCCAGAGCTGTTGGACATGCTACATTTAAATAAATTGCAATCCCTCATAGCCACACCTCCAGGGAACTAATCTTTGTCATCACAATGAACAAAACATGCTGGAGGGATAGGTTCCTGACCCAGAGACTCCCCAGACTCTGGAATAGACTGCCCATACATGTCAAGCAGAGCACCTCTTTGGCCCTCTTCAAAAGGAACCTTGACGATTGGATGGGAGATGGGAAATTCACCCTGGGGATCATGTCAGTCGCCCTGCTAAACAGGGATCCAGGGAAATAAATATTGTGGGAAGAAATAGCCAGGGAATTGTTATGGCTAGGCTTGTAAAATGCCCTTGGGCTGACAGCCTAGTACCAACAAATGAACTTATGAACATCTCATTTCTAAGAGTTCTGCATCCTGGAAGAAAGACAAATGAACATCTCATTTCTAAGAGTGCTGCATCCAGGAAGAAAGATGTCATTGTCTTCCTCTACTCTTCCCTCATTAGGCCAATCATCCAGTACAATTCCCCATTTGGCATGTACCTCACTAGACACCTGCAACAACTGGAGAGGCAGCAAAAGTACCTCACAAAGAGGATCCTAGGCCTTAAACACTTGTCCTATATGGACAGACTCAAAAAACTCCAACTATTCTGTCTCATATTGTCTACTTAGAGGTGATCTCTGTTTGGCTTACAAAGCCATGTCTGACCCAGCTCAGTTAGAAATGTTACATCTAAAAAAATCCCAATCCCTCTGCACCACATGCTCCAGAGACCTCAATCTCATTACCACAATCAACAAAAAGTACTGGAGGGCCAGGATCATAACCCAGGGACTGCCCATGCTATGGAATAGACTTCCCATACATGTCAAACAGAGCACCTCCCTCGCCCTCTTCAACAGAAATCTTGATTAGTGGATAGGAAATAGAAACTTTACCCCAGGGATCATTCCAGTGGCTCTACTCGACAGAGGTACTGGGAACTGAGGTCAGGTGGCACTATGCCAGGGTAAATCTTTGGGCTAGGCTTGTAAAGGTTCCAGGGCCATTAGCCTAGTACACACATATGAACCTATGAAACAAGTCTCCCAAAAGCATGTGGGAAAATGTGATGCGACCAAGGTTGAACATTTTGGCCACAATTCCAAAATGTATGTCTGGTGCAAAAACAACACTTTGCATCACCAAAAGAACACTATCAGCATGGTGATGGCAGTACCATGGTTTGGAGTTGCTTTTCTTCAGATGAAACTGGGGCTTTAGTAAAGGTGGAGGGAATTATGAACAGTTCCAAACACCAGTTACTTTTGGCCCAAAACCTTCAGCACTTTGCTAGAAAGCTGAAAAAGAAGAGGAATTCAACATGACAATGACCCCAAGCATACATCTAAATCGACAAAAGAATGGCTTCACCAGAAAAAAATTAAAGTTTTGGAATGGCCCAGTCAGAGCCCAGTCCTAAATCCAATAGAAAATCTGCGGGGTAATCTGAAGAGGGCTGTGCACAAGAGATACTTTGCAATTTGGCAGATTTGGAGTGGTATTGCAAGGAAGAGTGGGCAAATATGGTATTGCAAGGAAGAGTGGGCAAATATTGCCAAGTCAAGATGTGCCATGCTGACAGACTCCTACCCAAGAAGATGGAATGCTGTAATTAAATCAAATGGTGCTTCAACAAAGTATTAGTTTAAGGGTGTGCACACTTATGCAACCAGCATATTATATGTTTATTTTTTTATATTTTCCCCCTAACAGATTAGTTTATTTTTCAATTGCACTGTACAGGTTATGGGTCACATTAAATGTAGGAAATGTTTTGAAATTATTTATTGTTGTCTCATTTTTTTATATCACAAAAACCTGGCATTTTAACAAGGGTGCGTGAACTTTTTATCTCCACTGTACATAGAAGATTGATATAGCTTATGTGGGAGCTGGAGACTGTATGGTCATTATTTCTTGAACTTTTCTCATAATCAGATCTCAGAGGTTTGTACTGAAGGTCTCCATAACTTGTCCAGAGGCAGTGTATTGTCAAGGAGGAACAAGATAGGATAAGACTGTTGTGACCATTTTTTTTTCATATTCTTCACAATCAGACATGTACACAAGTGACTATCATTTGAAGGCAGGGTTAAGGAGGCACACTATCCCCTGGATTCAGCAAGCAAACTTGCAGGAATAAGTTATTCCTGCATGGCAGGGACTGTTCCTGTTCAGTACAGCAGCGTGCCATGCATATGTACAAAGGCACACTGCCATGCTGTAAAACAGACATGGTTCCATGTACCAGCAAACCTCTCACAATATACATGGCCCCTGCACTCCAGAATTGCCTTTCGGCAATCTAAAATGAGCGAGAACACTCAAAATACCCCCAACCCATCAGGATAACAAATCTGGTCAAAGCCATAAGGGATAATTGTCCATACCAAGACAAAAGTTGTTAGAATAACACATTTAGCATAAGCCCATAGCACACACACCTCCCAACCTGTCAGAGTAAGGAATGTGGACAAAGACAAAAGAGACAATCGTCCCACAAAGCAGAAAGTTGATAGAACAACAGGTTCAGCATTAGCATGGATATTCTGAAGGGTACAAATTAAAACTATATATTTGTTGTGTTTTTTTTTAACATGTAATAAAGTTTAAGCATAGTTGCGTGGGTGTGCCCGTTGCTTAACTACACTTCGTCCATCTTAAACAGCACAAGAAGTTAAATAGCAAGAGACATCCAACATAAGCAGTACTGCAATAATGTAGTAGTTAGAGCATATGCTTTGCAAGCGGCCATTCCCAATTTGATCCCCACTGTAACCAGTTTGCATTTTACATGTGAAACCAGTACATAAACATTTATTTTAATAATTAGCTACTAAATAACATATATTTGTTAACCAGGAATATTGTAGTAGGTCCAGATGTGATGTGTCAGTTTAATAAAATGTGAAACCCCCATATAAACACAAGTGTCCCATACAGTATAGTCACACATGAATACATCCAATGAAAGCACATTGAGGGGTGTCACAGTAAACAAATTTATAATATGTAATGAAGGATGACTCAATCCCATACAGCAGATAGCATTGCTTATTTTTTATTTTATAAACTAAGCATTGCACAGCTTTGCTGACTGGGTGTAAGCATTGTGTACATATGAATACTAAGCAATGAATAGCCCAGCTGAGTGGATTTGCCCATTGGTAAGTAATGCTGAACCTGCCCCTTTAAGCACTACCAACCTTAGCTAAGTAGGTTTGCCCGT
>NC_056736.1:273411085-273516085 GCF_019279795.1 Protopterus annectens | reverse complement strand
AATTATACTCTGTACTCATCCCCCTAGGGGGAAAAGTATCAGTTATCACAATGTAAATGTATCCATTACATAACAATGCTTAACTTAAAAACATCATTATCACACTGACAAACAGAACTGTGTGCAAGAGAGTAAGGTCTAGCCCACCACGCTTACCATGGTTAAACATATGAAAATGTACAGCCATATACCTTAATGTTTTTTATTACTGATATCCCTCACATGTTGCAACAGACTAGGTTAAAAACATTTAATACACCTCCCCCATAAAATGTCTTACAAAGGCATGTAACAGTGTTCTCCATACACTGACCTCCAAACTGTACAGGGTCATAAATGTTTTGTCCAGCTGTAGCCCTCATATATATGGACCCTACCCCAAAACTTGTGTGGGAGGCCACAACATCACTGGAATGATAGCAGGAATGTCAGCACTAAATAATGATATACGATTAAACTATCAAACTTCTACTGCATTACAGCTGGACAAAGCCTAGTATATAGGTGGAGAACAGAGGCTGAAACACAGGGCCATATTTGAAATATTGCTCTTATACACTGTGAAAGTTGCTGGTGTTACAGGATTGGTTGCAACATACCCTTACTTGGGAATATGAAGTCAGAAACACAAATGAATGTTGCCATGTACTGATAGCAATCAATAGAGAGAATGCCACTGATATGTCAGGGGGGAGACCTGTGTAGGGAACAGACAAAACATAACAGCCAATCCTCTGGCCATCATGTGGATAGACCCACAGTTGAGAGCTATGCGACAGACTGCATTCCATGCACATCTAACATGTACACACAACCCATGTAAAAATAGCAGTATTCAATGCATATAACAGCTATACTCACACACTGTTCCTAGGTCTGGAACCTTATACAAACATGTAGTTGACATGTGTGCACAAGCTCTGTTGTAAGGGGTACAGCTACCTGCTGTCTGTAACACTGCTGCCCAGACACAGGAAGAATGTCTTCCATACAGGAAAGGTAAAGGGACAACGCCCACACTGTCACTGCATACAACAAAATAAAATGTGTACTGCTACTGATTATTGCATTGTCATGACACTGGTATGGGTACTACTGTAGGCATGCTTATCACACAGTAATCAGAGAAGTGTACAACTGCGTTATGACACACTGTCCATGCCTACGACTAACAGCTGCATCAACACCCATATATATTGGTTATCAAAGTGTGCATACCCCTGTTGGAATGCCAGGTCTATGTGCTGTATGCCAATGAGGCCACAGGAAGACGTTTCAAAATGTTTCTCACCTCAAATGTGACCCATGGCCTGTAAAATTCTATTTAAAAATAAACAAAGCTGTTTCATGGAAGGTGAGCAACCATTGCCAAGTAAAGATTATGTGATATGATGTTAGAGTACAAACCAAGACAAATGGATGCTGTAATCATCTCAGCAGGTGTTTACACAACATACCAGTGTTAGGGTATACACACACATTCAACTGGCTTACTGTGCTGAGTATTACTTCCCATATGCTGGAGGGACAGGTTCATAACCCAGAGACTGCCCATGCTATGGAATAGACTTCCCATACATGTCAAACAGAGCACCTCACTGGCTCTCTTCAAGACAAATCTTGATGAGTGGATGGGAAATAGAAAAATTCACCACAGGGATCACTGCAGTGTCTTTACTCGACAGAGTACTGGGAACGAAGGTTGGCTGGCACAATGCCAGGGTAATCCCATGGACTAGGCTTGTAAATGCTCCATGCCCATTAGCCTAGTACACACCTATGAACCTATATGTTTTCACAGGACAGGTTATGTTCCCTACTGAACTGAGCAGGCTATAGGACACATCACAGGTGGGGAGTGTGTTGACATGTGCTTTTGTGGGGTCATGTTCCAATTGCACAAGTGCTATGCATTGTAATGGGGTGTGTACACTTCATATCCATTGTAGCTATATCAGCAGTACCTTACTTGTACAAACATCCTCCACCAACGATAGAGTAATCACCCTTGATGGACACCACCAAGACACAATGCACATAATAGGTTGCAATAGTGGTTGTACAGAGACACATAGGTGCAGACCACAACTTGGAAGCAAGTGGACCTCTATCTGAGCAAGCATGTAGGTTCACATGTGACCTCCTGTAAGGCTGACTATGACTAGAAATCAGATATATGCAAACCACCAAGGCCAGCTGCAACCATGTCTACACATATGTACGCAGTCTCAGAGCCAGTAACACTAGTCAACCTACAGTGGGGGTAAAGCACACCTGATACACACATGCCATGGATACAGGCAACCTGCATCAGACAGGATAGGCGGGAACAGTGGCACCCTCTCCACAACAGTAGTACAGGTGGATATGCACATCACCCACACTCCTGCCACATCAATGGTGAGCATGGACATAATGCTGACTGATGGCAACAACAGCACATCTCCATGGGGCATGAGAACATCACAGTTTGCCTCCTACATTAACACAAGCATGTGTTCACAGTCCAATCACACACTACAGTCAAACCCACTCATGCCACCATCCACATGGAAGATGGCCACTGCCTTCTCTCTACACAGAAATGAATGGTGCATAGTGGATTATGCCATTAAGTGTCCAACATTGGGGGGAACTGGACAGGTCAGGGCCAGGAGTGTAATGCAAGATGTTCAAGTCATGATAGCTTGCAGGGTTATGGTATAGTCTGGATTATTTGCAAGTAATACCCACTACTGATGTGCATATGGACAACTATATGAGGTCCCCTGAACTTTTTTCCTGTTTATGTCTTTCAGGTACAATGTCCTGGGAATGCCTGCCCGCATACACACCCCTGAAAAATGATGCTATAATCCAATTTCTCATAGTCCATCATGGCATCCTCTTTGGCCGCAGGGCCCAGGATCTGCAGGAGAGGACTGACCTGTGGAACAAGCTCATCCACAGGGTAAACGATGTTGGCCTGCACAACCACAATTATGAGCAGGTGCGGCATTGCTTCCCGAATCTGATCTGCCACTCCTGTCAGCACAACACTGCAGTTAGGAGGGACCAGCTAGTCACAGGTGGGGTTCATGCCATCCAGTGCCCACTGACACATGCTGAGATGCTCCTTGCCAGCCTTGGAGCACCCACCCACCAGCCAAGCCAGCAAGCTAAAGACAGCATTGTGGAGGTGGGTACCACCGACACAATGGATGAGGAGCGTGCAGGTAAGGACCCAGGGCACAATAGTAGACCACTGTTGCTTATCCATTTTCATCTGTAAAGTATCAACATGCATATGTCAGATAAGATAGTCTGTTGCTGCATTGTAGTAATGAACAGATGTGCATAATCTCTAGTATTGTGGGTTGGTGCTGAAATGCTGCTCCCACCCTGTACCAATGCCACAGGTGTGGCTGCTGACATTACATGTCTCACAACTATTTAGGTCCAACTGGTATACAACTGGGAAAGCAGCCTGTAGTTGGTGAGTATGGAGTTGTTTTTTTCAGGCTTGCCAATACACCGGCCATGTTATGGCCATGCTATCTGCCATGCACACCTGTAATACACCTACCCATAATGCATACTGTACATGTTCACTTACTGTTGCTATTAACTGCACTGCATCACACTGGTCACCATGGTGGCATATCTGAAGGGTATGTAAGAGTTATGCAGTATACCCAACAACCTGTCAGTGCAAGATGTGTGGACAAAGATGAACATAATCATGGAACAAATGGCATACAGTAGTGACATGTCTGAAACATTACCTTTACACAGTGGCTACCACACTATATACACCATTATTACAATGGCAACTGTTTGTGATCTAAACAACGGCAAATCACAATACCACATTCCATACCCTTTACAACCTGTAACGTGATCCTAACACGAGCAATGAATGTGTAATATGGAAATCTATGTTAGGTCAACAAATATGGGAAATGCATACCTTAACATACACTGGAAGCATGTGTGTGCACACTCCAAATAACATTTTGGAGGCAGCTTGTAAAGTACTAACAGCATTCACTCTTCTTGAGTACAGACCTTCCATCAAGTACAGGGCCTCAATGTCAGACCAAGTAATGGTCTGCTGTCCAAGAAGTATTTGCCCACTCACCTGCAACAGAGGCAGCCATGGCTTGCACACATCTTACAAACCATGAAATGGATCCCATATCTGAAAGATAGCATTTAGGAATGGGAAAAGTAGCCTTCCCTCACCATTGCATATACCATGGCAAACAGTCATGTATGTGTGTATAACGTATGGGACAACATTAATGTTGAAAATAAACAGATGACAACAAGTTGCAAACTGGTCATGGAGGCTGCCCAGGAACATGCAGCAACACTGAGGAACTTGCAGGAATGTCTAGCAAGTACTGCCTGTGCAGTACCTGTGTCAACAATCACCTGGAATCTGCAAAAGTGAGGCCTATGGGTTAGAATAATCAGATGGAAGAGTTGCTCCACAGGCAACATCATCCAGGGCTCTCTACAAATAGCATATGCATAACATCAAGTCTCCCAAAGGCATGTGTTGCAATGTATAATGGTGTCATGAGACCAAGGCCGAAACCTACAAACAGTATTCATAAAGACATATGTGATGCACAAGCAACACACCTCTCCACCTCGGGGCCACCATCCCCATTTTTACCTTGCTGGTGCCAGTTTACACCTATAGGCCAGTAGACATGGCATTCAGAATTTGGAACACTGCGAAATAACACTTATGTGCAACCCATAGTTGTCATGCATCTGCAAAAAGGCAGAGGATAGGGAGGGGTGTCATCCTGAAATACAAGAGTAAACTGAAGCATACATCCAAAGCTCGCTAAGAATGGCTGTATCTGAACATAGTAAAGGTCAGGAATTGCGTCAGACATAACCCTGACTCCATAGCAAAAGTGAAGCCAGTGTGTGACCTCCAAGGGCTATGCACATGAGCTGACCTCGCAATCTGGCAGAGTTGGGGGACATTTGTACGGCAGAGTTACCAAATAATAGCAACTGAAGATGGGCCATACTAGTATAGCCCTTCCAGGAATAGTCACTGCTATAAATCACTTAACAAGTGCTGCAACAAACCATTGTGTTAAGGGTGTGCACACTTATGCAACCCACATATTGTATGTATCCCATTCAACATCTGCACGACTAACACATTTGTTTGATACTGCATTGGATTGCACAGGTCATATGTCACATATCAGGTGTGTGTAAAATTAACATATGCAGTACTGTTGCCTCATTGCATACCATGGAATAGGCTGGCATGTCAACAAGGGTATGTACACTCCTCATATCAACATTAAGCTTTGAAGGTTCAGTGTAATCAGATTTTACTGCTGATGACATCGGCAAATCAAAGGTCAGGCATTAACTATTGACATCAGTCCTTATATCATCCCAGGTATGCATCAACAAACACATAGAGGCTGCAAGCAACAGAGCAAACATAACTGCCACACATATACAAATTCAGCAATAGTGTGTACACTCATGAGGTAGAGTGCACAGTACATGCCAGTGTTCTGAACAGGTGCACAGCAGTACTGTGTACATGGGTGCAGTGTGTTCCAGGGGAAGGGGCATCACCTAACAACTCAAGCATTACAAAGATGGTACAATGTTGGTAGCAAGGAGCGAGTATGGCTGCAGTGCATGCTGAGTGCCATATATCATGCATGTTGACTGTTGGGTAATGAGAGGGCTGTATAATGTCTTTGTGCCACCTCACCTGTAAGTGTACGTGTGTATATTTTATATATATATATATATATATATATATATATATATATATATATATATATATAGGTAAACCATAACATACAGGTTTTAAATTATATTTTCTGTTTGCCCCTCACAGGTGGCAAGTGGGCCAGGGTCCCTACTGTAGGCAAATTTATGCTAGTGTCGATACAGACTCTGACAACAATGATAAGCATGATGAGGCACAGGCAGTGTTGCCAAGGGCAGGAGCTATGCCATCAGTTGACATCCCACTTTTATCCACCCCATCTCTGCACACAGTCTCAATACCCATACATACCCCATCACCAGTGGCCATAGATGAGGACAGTTGGTGGGTGGTGGCATGGGACAGGACAGTGTGGGGACTATGGCAGTGTGTCTGTACACAGCAGCCATGACTGGATAAACGTCAAGGTACCACAGAGGCAGATATACAGGGGTACTCTAAGAAGTACTGCTGGCCATCATGCTCCTGGCAGTAGTGCCACAGCAAGTGTCACCAGACGTATGTTTTGGACCATCATGGAGGCACAGGCATGTATGGAACGTTACACCAGACAAGAGTCTGAGGCTCCAGAGAGCTAACCATCTGTGATCTTGCAGGTGCCCACCATTATTTTGTAGAGGTCCTAGATAGACAGTTTGGTGAGATGGTGGAAATCCTTGACCATGTGATGTCTGTGGTAGAGTATGTGGTGGGAGTAGGGCAGTGGCCACATGGATGTAGGTCAGCAACATCAACAGGTGGAGGTCTACGTGGATGTGCAACAACTCACGGCTGCTCCCATAGTGGCAGTACCAGCAACAGCCGTGCAGGGGGGTGCTATCCACGCAACGCAGCATGCCACATGCACATGGTTGGCCAATCCCAACAGGGACACAGATCCAGTGGACAATTATCATCAGGGGAGTGTAACATATCTGGGCTTCTGCCTGGTAGTGCCTGTGAAACCCCTGGCAGGCAGAGTTCCTGTGTCCATGGCTGGAGACACTGAACTGTACACCCTGCCATGTACAGTCTGCAGCTGTCCAACAAACCCCTGTATAGGGCAGCCACATGGCAGATGTGTGCATGCATACACACACATTTCACCAACACAGTTAGGCCACCTCCATACCTACACACACATCTGCACAGCCCATTTAATAAAGGACCCCCTAACCCACACGCATGTCAACCAAATGGATCAGCCTAGGCCTCTGGCAAACCTGCCAAAATACCCTGTGCATATGATGATACCTGTGCCACATTCCTGTCATCCATACCATCGATGCAGGGATATGCTGATATGGTTCAGATGCACAGGGTGAATGTCCTAAGGTTTAGCAATGCAATGCTGTTGAATGTGTTTTCAGCTGGAATGACTAATGCTTACACATCAGGGTGTATAGATGTCCAGCCATGATGCATTAAACCTGTTATTAACACTGACTGATTGTGGTATCCATAATGTATTATTTTTGTCTAGGTGTCTACATGTCAGCAGGATGTTGGTCTGCTCTCCTGTCCTACAAGGGGTGTGGCACTGTGGTGACACACTGACTGTGTCATTTCCCAGGTACAGCTGAACACAGGTAACAGGTCTGTATGACAGTTACTGCATGTGCCACATGGCTGACAGGTCTGAGGGGTGTTATACAGGTGAGTGCATGGTGGCTGTCATCAGCAGTTCTTCTACAGCGGACAATTGTAAGTGTACTGTGTGGCACATATCAAATGTCCGTGAATAACACACACACACACACACACACACACACACACACACACACACACACACACACACACACACACACACACACACACACTTTGTTGTTGCTGATGCAATACTGTTCACATGGATGTACTTCATTTTGCAGTGAACTCATTATGGCCTATGTAATTCCACCCAGACCAAATTGCCAAAACATCACATCCGGAAATAATCAGTTTGCCAGTTTAATGTCATTGACAATGGTACTGGCAGGGTATATGTCCTCTTCCCCAATGTAGTGCAATCCTGGAGTTGGTAAACAACATTGCCTCCCACGTTGAAGGGTGTGGGGTGGCGTAGAACCACATATAGTGTGATTAACAACTACTTAACCTGTTAACATAAACTGTGCAGTATAACAGTACACTAAGTGGGGGATATACCCACAACAATAAACCCAAAATGGGTGGCTGTGGCCACAACAACCACACACATGTATATATACCAACTCCTGTATCGCTGTACAGCTGTACAGTGGTGAAGAGGGCATGTACACATCCACTACTAGTTTTGCTTGATGTATTTCTACAAGATGATTGCTCTGAAATGTTACATTTAGCCAGTTAGCTCTCGGACAAATTATCTACTGGGACATTATATTTCTGCAAAATGAAATAGATCCCTTCACATACACACACACTTACTTGGCAACACTGAGAGTAGAACCCCTACATAGGTACTTAGTACTACTAATGTGTTTGGCTTTAATTTCACACACCACAGAGATTTTAGGGTGAGGCATGTCTCGAGTGTCCTGTTAAGTGATGAACATCACCAGGCTTTGTACAGTATGGCAATGGGGGCTGTACTGTGTGTTAATGAACAATACATAGTATGACATACTGTCATATACACAATGACAAACACATAACAGTCAGAGACACATCTGACAGACCTGGGTTTAGCAGTGTTAACTACCTTGTCAGTGAGTCCATTCTGTTACAGAAAATTTGCACAAAGCAAATGCATCATTGGGCTGGATAGTGTAGTGTAATCAGTTACATATATGGTTGATGCTGACAGCGGTCTTCATACAGTGGAGCTTGGGACATGTACTGGGGGTACCATGGTGTAAAGACAGTATACCCAGCACCCACACCCCACATTGGATATTGTACTCACTGAAACCCATCATAATATTCTGACATACCCACAATCACACATTCACCAGGAGTGCAATATAACCCCTTGTCTATCTAATCAGTGCTACTACAGGGATATGCATTTATTGCACATGCCACAGGGATAGTAGGGTGAGGACTTGTCATGGCTCTTCTAATGTCAGCAACATCACTATCCCTTATAATGTATGGCAAGGTTTATTGTATTTGGAGAATGTGACCTCACAATGCTGTCTCCTACAATATGCACACACACACACACACACACACACACACACACACACACACACACGAAGGTACCCATGCCTATCTACACATTTGTAGAACAGTGTTATGCTGGGACTGCAAGCTCCAGGTAGCCCATAGGGTGAAGAGTGTAACAAGGTACATTTAAAGTCAATTACAGCAGCAGCCATTTCTATGTATGCCAATGGGGTGTGTAGTGGGTGAGAAGGCCCTCAGGGTATTGTCAACTACAAGTTTACAAACAGACAGACACTGTTATTCTCAGTAATGCACACTGACATATTTGTCAGTACTGGGGTCCATAGGTGCAGGTGTTCTTAGGTGTGTACCAGGCTAATGTCCATGGAGAGATGAGAAGAGTAGGGCATGTGGGTACCCTGGTATCATGCCACCTAACATTTGTCAGCAGGCCATCTATCAACTGATGCCACTGGAGTGATCCCCAGGGTGACAGTTAAATTCAACATCAAATCATCTGGTTTTCTCTTGCACAGGACCAGTGAGGAGCTACAACTGACATGTATGCAACATATATTACATAACATGGCCAGTGTCTGGGTTAGAGACCTGTACCCAAGCATGTTCTGTTGACTGTGGTAGTCTGGTTGAGGTATCTATGGCATGTGGTGCATGCAGGGTGGGATTTCCTAGCTGTGGCATTCATAACACAGCTGGGTAGACATGTCAGTGTCAATCAATCATAGATTGCCTGTAAGCAGCCAAGATGGATAACCTGACATCTGCACAGAGGACAGACAGAAATCAGCTAGCCAACAGGTTATGCATTAGGATGAATGTTTTGACAGACAGACGTCTGACACTGATAGGTATGCCATTACTACATAACAGCAGCCCTCAATTACATGTCCTAAACACATAGTAGTCTACAGTTAATATCCACATATCAGATCAATATCCGGTAGCAGATACTTAATGACATACAGCTCACATACCAAGAACACGATAGTCAGTGCTCAGAGTCCAGCTTTGCATGTGGGGCTGTATGGTTCCAATACTACAATCTGCAATCTATTCTTACTTGGAAAAGCACTGTTAAAAGTAGTAATGTAATGATACAACACATGCAAGTGTGACTCCATATAACCTGGGATACTACCCATGTGTAAAATGCATACAAAGAGAAAAGAAAGATTGTTGTACTAGCCATGTATACTCAGGTGTCCCATACATTATACTCACACCCCTTGCTACTGCAATGGCAGCACATAGAAGCACGTTATGTACATGGAATTAAATGCACTTATTAAAGATGTCATTACCCTGCTATTTTATCAGAATGGAATGTGATCACTGGTTACTAGGGCTGAGCTAGATTTAGCAGGTGTAAGCATTGCTTAAATGTAAATGCTAAGCACATTTGTGCACTGGTAAGCGAAGCCTACAGGGTGTAAGTGCTTATTCATTTAACCATATGTTAGCAGCACTTACTGTCACGCAAACTCGCTTAAAGCTGCTCAAAACTGCCTTAACCACTCTGTATCCAACAGTCCTTGTTCTACCTAGCAACAAAATAAACAGCCCTTGCAGGTCTTGAACCAAGGACCCTGTACACTATAGTCATAGCAGTTAACCACTAAGCCATCAGGGCTGTGAAGATGTCTATTGTTTTTTTCAAATATATCATTCAGTACACATACTGAATAATAGTGAACAATGCTTTGACTACTACAATTTGAGAGAGACAGAGACAAAGTAAGAAAGGAAGGGATTAAGAGATTAAGAGCCAAGCGTGTTCGTGTATGATCCATGTGTGGAGAGTGATATCTGGGTATTATAACGGTTGCCTATATTGTTTACTAATCCATACTGTCACATAGTAATTGCACATGGCTGTACACATTTATGGCTGAGGATTGTCTACAACAACCTCTACAGTGTTTGAAAACTGGTGGCCTTGTAATGTGGACACTGGGACATATAGGTCCTCAATATAAGGATATAGCAAAACCCACACTGTAATGGATCCTTTCATTACACAATCACCCCAACAGGATACTGATGACACACACACACACAAACATACGCTTACCAGTACCGAGTTTCAAACCCCTACCTGACTATGCATTGCTATTACAGTGTTACACAGTTATTGCACTCACCATGGAGCTTACATGTTGGAAATCTGTCCAAAGGTATCTTTGAAGGTGACTGACATCAGCAACAGTGCTAAAGGAGGGGTAAGGGAAGTGTAGTAAGTGTGAATGTCCATAAACTCAGGTGTCAACAAAGACACACACACACACTCTCACAGAGGAACACACAGAGTATCACAGTTGGCAGGATCAGGATTAGAACTCCTATCTAATTAGTTTGCTACACTACAGTACTACGCAGTTATCACAAGCATCACAGAGTTTATAGGACTAAAACATGGCTAAAGGGTTATTTCAAGGTGAATGACATCAGCAGGTGTGCTAAAGTAGGGCAATGGGAGGGATGGTGAGTGTGAATGGCTTCAAAATCATTCTTCTTCACAAACACACACACACATATTTGCCAGCACTGAGATGCACAGGTTCATTTCTTCACAGGTGTGTAGTAGGTGAATGGGCTTGAAGGCTCTACAAGGCTAGGCAAAGGGAATACCTTGGCATCAGGCCACATGACAATAGTCTCTAGTGTGGCTCAGGGGTATAGTCCCTGGAGTGGTCCCCAGCGGTGGTTATTGTATTCACCATCCACTCCTCTGGTTTACTATTGTGGGTGGCCAGTGATGTGCACTGCCTCCCATGTATGTGATCTATATTCCATAACATGGGCAGTGTCTGGGTTGTGCACGTCCCACACTAATGTTCTTTAGCATGTGGAAGTGTACTTGAGGTCTCAGAGGCATGTTGTGTAGAGAGATTTTATCTTCTGCTGTAGCACTCCTGACCTCATTTGGTGAGACCTGGCTATGTTTCTGAGGTCATGCTTGCACCCACATTGACAACATGATACAGGTATTTAGTGGAGTTAGTGATGTCTGTCCATACAGGGCATGTGTATAAGGCATAGTATTCCCTTTGTGGGTTACGTTTGCAGACTCTACAGTTGTTGCATGCATCCAGTGGGGAACACAGCAAAAGGGATACTGTAAGCATTTATTTGCCTACTGTGGGGATGGAACAGGGTGCCATGTCCTTTTACTTTCTGGATAACACACACTCAAGTCAGGAGATGTAATACATCAAAGTACTTTCTGATGTAAGTGGCACTGTTGTGGTCAACAGGCATGTAGTCCACTGCAATCACACCACAGTTCCTATCTGTTTGGCAATATGCAGGGAACTACCAATATAGTGTTGTTGCCTAGCCAAGTGTGTTTGTGTATGAGACATGGGTGGAGAGTGTTCTCCGAGTAACAGAAGGGTTGCCTATATTGTTCACCAATCCAAATGAAAGGCTATGGATTGTCTACACCAACCTCTCTGGTGTTTGACATCAGCTGTCCTTGTAAGGTAGACATTGTAACATATACTAGGTCCTCAACATAATAATTTAGCAAAACCTGCCCCACAATGTAGCAACCTACACACAGGATACTGATGACAAGACACACACACAAACTTGCTAGTACTGAGATTCAAACCCCTACCTTGCTATGTACTGTTACTATAGTGTACCACATTTATCACAAATGCCACAGAACTTATAGGATGGATGTTGTCCCAAGGTTCTTCTAAGGTGAGGAACATCACCAGCCCTTGTAAATACTGGCATTGGGTGATGTAGTGGGTGAGGGATCCCAAAAATAACTTTATCCTACATACTCATTTACATTTGCCAGGGGTGAGGTTCAAACCTTTATCTAACAAACTTTACAGACCATTATGGTTATGCATTTACCACTTGCACCACTGACCTGACATGGTTTAGGGTTGGCAACAGGTACTTCTACGGTGAAGGATATCTGAAGAACTGCTAAAATCAGGCTCTGAAATGTGTACTGGGTGCAAATGGGGCCAAAATCTTTGAGGTATACACAAACACTTGCCACATTGCCACAGATGAGATTCAAACCCATACCTATGTAGTTACTGCTACTACGTTGTTCCGCATTTACCCCATGCACCATGGAGCTTACATGTTGGAGAGCTCACCACAGATATCTTTGAAGGTGACTAACATCAGCAGCAGTGCTAAAGGAGGGGTAAGGGAGAGTAGCAAGTGTGAATGCCCATAAAATCAACAATCATCAAAGACACACACACACAGTTTCACAGTTGCTATTTCAAGAATTAGAACTCTTACCTGACTAGTATGTTACACTATAGTATCACACAGTTGTCGCAAACACCACAGAGCTTATGGGGCTGGCGCTTGTCTAAAGGGTTATTTCAAGGTGACTGAAAACAGGCTTGCTAAAGTAGCAATGGGAGGTGTGACTGTGAATGGCTTCAAAATCCTTCATCTCCACACACACAGTTTCACAGTCACCATTGTGGTGATTAGAACTCCTACCTAACTAACTAGTATGCTACACCATAGTATCATGCAATTATCGCAAGTGCCACATAGCTTATGGGGTTGGTCCTTGCCCAAATGGTTATTTCAAGGTGATGGACATCAGCAGGCTTGCTAAAGTAGGGCAATAGGGGGTGTAGTGACTGTGAATGGCCTCAAAACCATTCATCTCCACACACAAACACACACACACAGTTTCACAGTTGTCATGTTTGGGATTAGAACTCCTACCTAACTAGTTTTCAACACTACAGTATTACACACATATCGCAAGTGCCACACAGCTTACAGAGCTGAGACTTGGCCAGAGGGTTATTTCAAGCTGACTGACATCAGCAGGAGTGCTAACATGGGCAATGGGAAGTGCAGTGTTTGTGAATGGGCCATAAACCATTCCTCTGGAAACACACACACACAAAATTTTACATTTGACAGGACCGGGTATACAAATGCTAGATGAAAACTGATTTGTACTATTGTGTTACATAGTTATCACAAGCACTACAGTCACTACAGGGATGAGAGCTAACAAAAGCAATGTCTGCAGTGATTGACATCAGCACATCATGTGATATTGCCCAATTGGATGTGTGGTGGGTGGGACAGACCTCATGATGGAAATCTCTTTGTCAATGTCTCTCTCTCTCTCTCTCTCTTCCCCACATCTCTGTGTGTGTATGTTTAACATATTATAGTGTGGCCTTGAATATGTGTGAGTATTCATACCCAATGTGTGTGCAAAGCATGAATGGTGTACAATGTGGTGTGTGTGTGCACAGATATAGGTGACTGACAGATATGTATAGTCCACTGTGTTGTCAGACATGGGCTTCATACCTGTTGCTGTTGCTCAAATGTAAACAAACAGTTTGGCAATTTCCTCTGTTTTTTTTTTAGACCTGCTGTACACCGTACACACCCATTTAGCCAATACAAGCTCTTTTGAGCAGAAATGGCCCTGCCTGGACAAGAACATGCTCTGCATTTCATGGTGTAAACCAATACAGCCTTAGACACACCCATTTCCTTAGCTTTGCTTAGCTAAGGGCAAATACGGGCCACAGAGCTCCAATGAGCTTACAGCAAGCATGACACACCCCTTTATGAAGTCATTTAGCTCTTAGGCTTGCCCTGTTGTATTGCTGCACCTACACAGTTGGGTGCAAACTAACACTGAGAGGAAATCTGTGATTCAGTATCAATCCTCTCATTTGCATAAAACAGAATGCCAATTCATAGTTACCATACTCACACTCAGCCTTCCCCCTTAGCAATGACTACTCCATGGTATTGTTGTCTTATACGTGACATTGACTATCATGGCAAAATGCTGATTTGGGTTTAAAAGCTTATTTCCAACTTTTTTTCTTATTTTCGGACTGATCTCGTTTGGAACCGCTGCCCTACACTTAAACATCTGAAATCGTCCACAAAAAAATAAAAGTTACTTTTTTATAATTTTGCAACTATTTATCATGCCAATGGCCATATATTTAGCCACTGGCATGTTTACTCCATTGCATACATGCTTTCTTTGGAGCTGTCATGCCAAAGTTCTGTAATTTGCAGAAATGTATTCGGTCCCGAAAACATTTCTGCAGGTTACACTATTCCTGCACAGATGCCTGCCTGCTTCCTGGATCGCTAATTCACCTCATTTGCATGGTTTTCACCTGCAAATCGGGTAATTATCATAAAGTAGCGGTGTCCATGTAGGAATAGTGTAGGAGCGCTCATGCATTTCCCAGGAGCTCGTTACTGGATCGCTCGTCAGCCATATTGCATGCAGCAGCTCTTGCACTATTCCTGCACACCGTGGAGAGCTTGCTGAATCCTGATAAATGTGTTATGCTGCGCTATATGAGAGTGTTTAATGAAAAGCCTTCATAGTAACTTCATTAAACACAAGACCTTAAACTACCCCCAACTGAGGCAGATGGGCATGGATAAAACCAGGCATATGACAACTACTCCATGGCATACATAGCTCTTTAACCTTCTATCTCCAAAATGAGGAACACTAACTATCACAATGAGGAATGCTTACTAATAGGTTACTCAACTTCAACTAGGAAGATCAAAGGATGCTTAAATGTGATACATTTACTTATACAACAGCTCTTTTAATGCATTAATACGATTCAGTTTTATTTATTAAGAACAACAGTTAAAAAAATTAACACTGAATGTATGACAAAACCGTTTAATATGAAACTTCAAGGATCATTAACATTTTAAGACCTCAAATGAACATTCCTTATTATGAGGTACACTGGTATACACAATTTAAATATCATTTATTTTATTCACCGAGGCATGCTATGACTGAATATAAGACATCATATATTTACATCATGGTTTGTAGAGGGTGTTAAATTGCTTTTTGATTTCAGAACATCTGGCTGGCTAAATTTATTTTTACCTTCCGTTTCCTTTTTTCTGTAGTGAAAAGGCAAATGTAACACTATCCAAAAAACATGAATAGTGGGTTTGAGGACACCTTCTAAAAGACGGTGTACAATTTAAAAAATAAAATAAAATAAAAAAAGCTTCACAAGCTTTACCAACCCCATGCAGTCATGAACTCAGTATAAATTTTACCCAAAGGTCAATACCTTAGAAGTTCAGAATTAAATTGAAGTACCTGGTTTGTGGATGAAACTTACAGCCTTCTGTTATTTTCTGCATACTGTGCTATCTGTAGAGCTGCTGACTGCTAAGCTTACTATTTTGTAACGGTTTTCATTCACTACGTTTCTTATTTTATAAGCCGTTACTTTGTCTTATGTCTGGGTCAAGGCCAAATATGTTGCTTTGGTTCAATTTGCTTAACCATTTGTTAAACGTTAAAACAACCCATTGTATTATATACTTCAGAAATGGATCTGAGGACTTTTAGGTCACATCTGTCTGTGCAGAGGCTTCCCATATTTGTATTTTTCCCCCTCTCATGAGATACAGTAAAATACTGAATACTTGATTTTTTTCATTGTTGTGATCTGTCTACTTATTGGTGTTCCAAGTTACAGAACATCAGGTGGAATTAATAAACAGGGTGCTTAATGTGATAATTTAGTATTCAGAAAGAAAGGCCTGTAGAAAAGCAAATGAGGCCCACAGACAACAGTAATACAGAGTCACAAAACTGTTACAGCTGGTTAGCACCAAACAGGCAAACATGCAAACAGTGCCACTATGATAAATATATAGGAAGTGGACACCAGAACCTTCACTTTATGCATCACTGCGGAAAGTAAGGATTACTAACCAGGCTGGAAACAGCTATCCAGAATTACAAACCCTCATAACTACAACAAGAATATATGCACAAAGAGCACTTCAGACAGACAAGACACACAAATGTAAATGACACACACCACAGACATGAACAAGGACAACAGCACCAAAATAAAACCCATAGCCACAACAACACATAGCCAAGTATGTTCAGAGACAGTGAATATCATGCCCAGTAACAATGAAAGCTGCTAACAATGCTTCAGTGCATAGCAGATACACTGCTGCAATACAAGTTATATATGACACAAGGCAAACTGAGACAGACTTGTAATGCCATTGTTATAGCCAAATGCAATACAAGTTATATATGATACAAGGCAAACTGAGACAGACTTGTAATGCCACTGTTTTAGCCAAAGAAGTATAAGGTTGTAATGAGATGCATTACAGAATGGGTAAGGAGGTTAACAATACATGCCTGCAAAGATCATACCCTTCATACAGTGTGTACTGCCTATCATGGGACTCTGGATATGAGCCGAGATGCATACTATGAGTGGGCTGCAAATATGTGACCATGTGAGTGAGTAAGCGAGCCATGTTCTCAGTACCACTACATGTCACAGCACCACCAGTGGTATGGCCTGCTGATAATACAGATTTCTGAAAAAGGCAGAAATAGCATGCAGGTTTTCAAAGCAAGCAAATTAATTAAGTCAGTTAATAAACAAGTGCTGTCAAAATACAAAACATTTGGTGAAAGAAATTCTCTCTCACTGAAAAGGAACTTAAATGGGAAAAAAATACTGCAACACAATCATCACTCAACAAAGAATATAAAAACAAAACAACATAGGAAATGCCAACCACCTCGTTCATAATTCTGTTTTTTTTTTTTTACTGTTAAATGTCACCAGGAGTAAGTAAACTGGCATGACCAATAGACCTGGCTGTGATTACTTCAATTACATAATAAAAATATGTTTCTTATCTTTTCAAATTACTGTAGAACACCTCACATCCGTGTACTTGTCTCTGTGTACTGAAATGTTCCAGAAGAGACTTATTTGCTATGTACTCCATGTGTTTGTCATACATGTTTGTTCATTAGCAGTACATTGATGAAGTACATTCCCAGCCATTCAACCTATGTTCAAAACGTTTTAAAACACATTTTTATGCAGAATTTATTTATTTTTAATTGAGTTTGTTAACTGTGGTGCAGCACAGTTCACAAACAACCAATTTCAATCTCAGCCTTAAAGGGAAAAAAAAACTATAAAGACAAAAGACATGTATTATGCAAAAATATACAGCTATATACATAGTTGTACAGTTACTAGATTACATACAATTACTTACATATAGGTTGTACAGGTGATAGAGAAAGGTAAAAGATGAAGTGAAGAAGCTGACAAAAGTGCCTAGGTTAGGAAGAGTATGGTGAAATTATGTGATATGTGGTTAGTGGTATAGCATTGGCATATTGACATTTTATGGAGTAATCGTTTAAAATTATACATGGAATTCTGAGTAAGAGGACGGTGTGTTTTTAAGATGGGGGTATATTCCCAGAGTTTGGGACCTAGAACAGAGAAACAGAGGTCTATACAGCAGTACAGTACAGTTTTGTTTGGGGGGGCTTGTAGGGAGGTTGCTGAGTAGTCAAAATTTCTAAGGTTGTAGGCCGAGTACTCTCTTAATAATATGGACTCTACGGTTGTGAAAGTTTGTGTAAAAGTATGAATAATCGACAGCCTAGTAATATGTTAAACCTTTGTTAAACTTTTAGCCATTTTGCTTTCTGTAGTGTTGTGCAGTGGTATTCTTGCTTTGGTGAGATTGTGATGATTCTGCAGACTCTATGCATAACTGTTTGAATGAGTGCTGAATTTCTATTTGAGGCACATGCTACTGTGGACAGGCATACTGAAATTGGGCAAGTAATATGCCGTTAGCTATTGCTATTCTGGAAGCCTTTGAGAGGAAGGAGGAGATCTTATTGGCCCATAGTAGGAGTGGGTTAATAAAAGGAGTCAGTATTTTCTACAGCTCTATTGCGATTTGTAATGAGTATGTGATTTTGTTCCATTTTTGTTTGGTTACAAACAACACAGTTTTGTTTAGGTATATAATAAGTAGTAGAGCAATGGTGCACTGGTTAACATTAACATTGTCACCTCACAGCACGAGTTTCTCTGGTTCAATTCTTGGCTGGGGTGTCTTCTGTGCAGAGTCTGAATGCCCCCTCTGATTTTGCGTGGGTTTCCTCTGGGTGCTCCAGTTCACCCCCACCTGCACACATTCCAGAGAAATGCATCTGGAGTATTTCTCCTTGGGCATCTGCTAAAAATGGACTTTTGTTCCCAGTAAAAAAAATAAATATATATATATATATTTTTATTATCAATGCAATAAATGAGAGAGAGGAAAACACATTGTAGTTGTTTTTGCAGTAATGTGAATGATTGCTTAGTGTCGAACATGACCGTGTGGTCAGCAAGCAGTAAGAGCATAAGGTGTAGGAGATCTAATGACAGTTTGTCGATAATGATGGAAAAAAGTAGGGGGGCTAGAATGGATCCTTGTGGAGCACCTTTTTTCACCTTGGCTAAGGATATGTGAGGACTGAATTTTAAAAAAAGATTGATGATTTTTGAGAAAGCTTTGAAAACAAACTAGAGCATCTGGGTTAATGCTTGCATCAAGTAGCTGGTGCAATGTTATGCTCTGGTCTGCTAGAGCAAATGCTTTGGAAAAGTCAATACAAACTAGCTCTTGTAAGATGTATTTTTGTCCATCCCTAGCAATATTTAAAAAGTTAGAGTCCATAGCGTTGTTAGTTTGATATGCCTTGGCCAGAACCCATGTTGTTTGTTTGATAGGAGGTTGTACTTAGTTATGAAAGGTATAAAAGTGGGTATAGATGATTTTCTCTAGGATTTTATCATGGGTAGGGTGAATGGATACTGGCTGGTAGTGAATGAGTTTGGAAGGGTTGGATTATTTTGGAAAGCTAGTTATATCATAGTTAATTTCCATATGTCTGGCATAGTGTTTTATGGTAGGCAAAGGTTGCAAATATGTTGGAGGGGAGTTGTGATAAAGTCCCTGTAGTGATAGACAACTGGGGATGGATTCCATGTGCTACAGAAACAGTGCTGACTTTTAATTGTTCAAGGACTGATTGTATGTGCTTGCTTGTAATATGCTTAAAGTCGACTTGGGTAATGTTTTTGAGAATTTCTGTCGTGATGACGGGTTTTACAATATTAGGATGAGCTGTGCGGAGGTTGCTGAATTCTGAGAGGAAATCTGTGAGGGTGAAAGAGGATATAGCATTGTTTGAGAATATGGCATTTTTTTCTACCCATCAGCTACTTTGATGCCGGATATAGTGCTTTTATAGGTTCCTCAGTTACACATAATGTTTCCTTGCTTCAATATTTGAGTTTGCTATCCGTAAAAAACATGCTTCATCCCTAGGTTTTAGTAAAAACTTTAATTCTTTGGGTATCCAGTTATTCTTTTTTGGGTATGTGTCAATATTACAAGGATGCGTGTATCTTGTAAATTCTTGAGGATGTTAGCAAATGATTCTACAGTCAAGTTGACAATAATATTCAGGAGGTTGGACCAGTCAAGGTTGTTGTGGACTGATGTGTTCTTTTATGTTACAGTTTGATTTGGGTCTGAAACAGAGTAGTCATGGGAGAATTTTGTGGGGCAAGGTTAATTCTGCTGGAAGCTTACTGGGCAATGGTCACTGAACAAAGGTTGTTGGATGGTAATGTCCAAGACCAGTGAAGGGTTAGTGACTATTATGTCTAATAAGGACTGGATCGTTTTGGGGAAAGTGGGTTGTTGTACAAGATGAGATAACTTGCTGTCTGTGAGGATGTCTGAGATGTTATTGTAGATGGGACTAAGCAGGTTGAGGTTGAAGTTCCCAAATAGTATGAGTTTCTGTATATTTATACTGATGGATGTTTTGCCTTGTAGAAGGTTTTTGTATTTTTCTATACTGGGGGAGCAGGCTATGGCCAGATGTTGTGATTTGTTGTCCAGGGATGTTGGTAGCATTCTTGGGAGCCCTAGCAAGTATAAAGTTGGGGACCCTAAACACTTCCATCTAAGTATCATCCTGCTGCTTCCATCAGTTTAGAGCAACCTTTAACTCTGTCTAGAAAGCTTTTGAAATATTAAAGCACAGGCTGAACTATAGTTTCCATGCTCTTACTTTACAACAGGCCTATGTACCACATCAGCTTGGTTTATCCCACATAGATATATCCACACTGACTGGCATTTAATTCCAGTGACAGTACTTCACAGCAGCCCATGTCTGGCCCCAGGCAAAATGGTGCCTTAGACAAAGTATTCCTTTGGCAACCCTGATGTCTGCTGCTCACACACACACACACACACACACACACACACACACACACACACACACACACACACATATCCCAGTACCCCCCCCCCCCATTTTTCCAACATCCTGGCCAACACACAATGCACATGATTACATTTTATTTCCTTTTCCGTCAGCTTTTTACAGCTTTGTTTTTCTAGATGTTCTATGGTAAATTTTGCCTTTTTAACAACCTTTTCATAGAATGGTGGCCTGAAAAAAACATAAATAGGGAAAGAAATTCCTGTTTGATTTTACTTTTTGTATACTTTCAACACACCCTAACTGTCCAAGACTGCTCAGTAATAAAAGTATAAGAAGTGACTGAACTACACTGAGGACCTGAAGACCAGGCCCACAGAAGCCATGGGATTAATACATGCTCAGATCTGCATTTTAGACCATTTTTGCAATGTTTGTTTTCAGTGATAAGAAAGAAATGTTGTCTTTTTTTCAAAGTTGTGGCCAAAGCTTAAGGTTCAAAGGTGATAAAACAATGCAGAAAACTGAGAAGACAATTGCTTTTGAGGATACATAAATAAAAGATGAAACTTCGCAGTGTGGAGGGTGTGAAGTTCACTCCTTGAATTATGTTATTCACCTAGTTCACTAATAAAAATCAAATTGTGTACAACAAAATAATAAAATAGAAAATTGTAGGTAGTCCACAGTTGAGTTAAAAATGGAATAAGAATGGGTGAAGCATATAATAGAGTTGCTTGTAGGTGGATTCTGACTATAGCAGCTCTTGAGGAGTCTGTTAATATTTTTTGGTTTCTGTAAAGGGTGCCCATTTTTTGTGGACTTTTTTTAATTGTTTGTGATATATGCAAGTCAATCTTAGCTTATCATCTACAATGTCTCCTAGCAGTTTGGTGGATGGTTCAGGTATAATCATGTTATTTTGGCAGTAATGTGGAACTGTAGGGGGAATCTAATGGTCTTGTAGGTTGAAAGATCATAAGTTTTTTTTTTTTTTTTTTTGGGGGGGGGGTTAAGAATAAGTTGGGAGTTAGCCAGACATGTTTCAGTTTCTGTAAAGGCCTGTTGTGCTTTGCCCTGAAATTGTTGCATGGTAGGGGCTACACATATTAATGTTGAATCATCTGCATATTGGTTAATGGTGGCAAGTGAGGTGCCTGAGTTGAGGTTATTACTGAAAATACTAGAGAGAAAAGGGCAAAGTATGGATCCCTGTGGGACCCCAAGGGTAATAGGGAGAAGTGTGGCGAGGTCATATTGCCACTTAACTGCCTGCTGACGACCTGTTAAGTAACTATGTAACCATGAGACACATGAAAGGTGCATCTTTAGGTCTAAGACAGCAGTTAGAAGTTTGTTGTGGGAGACTGTCAAAGGCTTTAGACATATCCAAGAAAACTGATGAGACTATGTTTCCCTCATTCCTGTATCGGTTTATGGTGTAGGTAAAGCTAAGAAGAGCAGTGGTTGTACAATGTGATGGTCTAAATCCATGCAGGGAGATGGAAAATAAGTTACTGGATGTGAGATATCTTATAACTTGGGAATGTATACATTTCTCCAGGAGTTTTGAAAGTGTGGATAGGACAGTTATATATATAGATAATGAGTTAGTTCAGTTAATTTACCACCTTAGTGTAGGGGGATAATATAAGAATTTTTCCAGATGGTAGGGACGTAGTTTTCAGAAACTGAGTGGTTAATCAGTATTTATATGGGATAAAATATAGCCTCAGCTGCAATTTTTAGGAACTCTGCTGGTAAGTTATCAACTGCAGTTCTAGTTGGTTTAAAATTTTATGGAGTTTTTCTATGGTTTTGGTGGGGATGGGTTGAAATGAGAAAGAAGTATTATTGTTGTTATTTAGTTTGTTAGCTGTTTGTAGGTTATTTGGGTTATCCCTGGTTAGTGCAAGAATGCTTTTTGTAAAGTACTTGAATTATGTTATGCGGTGGTTTCTGAGTTATTTGGTAAGGTGGGGGAGGGGTATATGGTTTGCCCGTGATTGAGTATGTTTTTGATTACAGCCTAGAATTTTTGTGGGTTATTTTGATACTTCATTTGCATGTTAGTATAATAGTTCTTTTTGTCTATCTTGATTTGGTGTTTAACTTTGTTCCTGAGTTAAGTTATACGATCAGGTAGAGTTTTGCTAGTATACCAGGAGATCCAGGCCTTGCTCCTTCGCTTAAGGATGTTTTTTGTTTCAGTAGTAAGTACACCATAGGGCAGAATCTGCTTAGACATGAACTGTTCTTGGGGGGGTGCCATACTGTTGGGTATATTGAGGAAAGTATTATTAAAATGTTCAACTGCTGCATCTAAGGGTAAAGTCTTCAGTGGGCTACAGATAGTGTTTTAGACTGTATATTAGTTCCTGCAGTTTATATACTGTCACATCCGTAATAAGAAACATTTTAGAGTGCTCAGTAGGGTTAACGTGTTGCCTGAGAAGGTAGGTAGGTATGTGATCACTGATGTTGCCTGACAAACAGCCAGCATTTTGATAATGGGAGGGTTTGTTTGTTAAGGCCTAGTAGAGAATGGAGTGTTTGTTAGAATTTTTGTCTATTTTGGTAAGGAACTGGGTAATTTGTGAGACGCCATAGAGATTAATGTGGTTGCAAGTTTAAGTGTTACAGGTAAACCAGTCAGTATTAAGATCACCCATGATAACAGTTACTTGGGTGATGTTATTACAGATCATTGAAGGATATGTTCAGTGGTGGAAATATTAGGGTGTACTTTAAAACATTGAAATTTCATAATGTTGAAATTCATTAACATTGAGACCATAACACTGAAAATGCAAAACACTGAAAACTCAAAACAATGAAACTTCAGAACATTGAAAACTACAATGCACATATAAATAACATCTCTCCACCTATAACAACAACTAACTAACAAACACACTTTCTACTATGTTTCTATAGTGATCTCAATACAGTGAGGTTAGCAAATTAACTTTTTCCAGGGGGGGGGTTGCAGGGCGACTTGTCCCCCTGCAGAAATGTAGTAGAAAGTGTGTTTGTTAGTTAGATGTTGGTATAGGTGGAGGGGATGCTATTTACATATGCACTGTAGTTTTCAAAGTTATGAAGCACACTTTCAGTGTTACGAGTTTTCATTGTTTTGGATTTTTCAGTGTTTTGGGATTTCAATGTTTTGGTCTCAGTGTTTTGAATTTCAATGTTTTAAAGTAGACCCAAAATATTATTGCTTGATGGGATGTAAATGACTATAGTTATGCGCTTGCTAACATTAATTTGTAATTTGGCAAGTAGTAGGACAGTTTTAGTAGGGGTAGATATTTGTTGATGTAGAGGTGTCACAGTTAGGTTGTTTTGGAAAAGTATAGCTACTTCATAGGTTCATAGATTCATAGGTTCATAGATTAGTACTAAGCTAACTGCCCTTGCGAGCCATTTTAAGCCTAGCCAATTATCCCTTGTGAAACTCAAACCCTGCACCTTGTGTTTGTAAGGCAAACACCTTAACCATTAGGCCACCCTCCCAACCCCAAATATTGAACTTAGGTTTATAGATTAGTACTAGGCTAACTGCCCTGAGATTCAAACCTTGTACCTTGTGTTTGTAAGGCAAACACCTTAACCATTAGGCCACACTCCCAACCCACCTCCTCTTTCGTCATTTCTGTGTGCTTAAAGTATATTATACCCTGAAGGTGTAATTTCATTGTCTGAGATATGGGGTTTAAGCCAGGTCTCCGTTAGGATGGCTATTATGGGGAATAATGTGCTAGGGAAGTCTCTAGTCATATACATTGTGTGTGTGAGAGAGACACAGAGAGAGAGAGAGAGAGAGAGAGAATGTGTGTGTGAGAGTGTGTGTGAGTGAGAGTGAGAGTGTGTAGACCCCCAAGTGCAAAAATGGGAAAAAGGGGCTGTGAATGGATACATACATGCACACACATAAGCTATATATATATATATATATATATATATATATATATATATATATATATATATATATATATATATACACACACACACACACACACACATGTGTGTGTGTATATATATATATATATATATATATATATATATATATATATATATATACACACACACACACATTTATATATATATATATATATATATATATATATATATATATATACACAAACACACACACACACACATATACATGCACGCACACACGTGTGGGTGTATGTAATATATATATATATATATATATATATATATATATATATATATATATATATATATATATATATATATATATATACACAATGTATATGTGTGTGTGTGTGTATGTATCATTAAAACTTAGGAACTCAAAGATGATTAGACCATAGAGGAGATTTTGGCAAACAGCATGGAAGTAAAATATATATTCTATTAGAACTTAGGAATTTAAGGAGGCTGACTGCAAGCACAGCTCCAGGCAGAATATATATATATATATACATGCAGATAAATTTTTAATTGGGCAGGATTTTGGATTGTTCCAATGCCTAAAAGGTAGAGCATTCAAGCTTTTTCTAAAAAGTAAGAGTAAAGACGTTGACCGGGAGATAGGTTTGGCTGACTCTCAGGTCCAAGGGGCCTGTTTGGGAGGTAGCTGGTAAATACAGAGCTAAGGGCAGGGCAGTGGTTTGAAGATTGGTAAGTAGAAGGGCACCATACATGGGAGAAGGAAGTAGGTAGCTGTAGGCCAGAGTTTGTTTAGTGGAGGGGGTAAAGAACCAGTCGTGCCTATACAGCATTCCTAGTTTCTAATAAGTTTTTTGGATACTGGGTTGTAGGTGAAAATCAAACTTTAGATGTTCGTCTATGGCGAGCCCTAGAAGTTCTGCGTGGCTGACAGTTTCACTTTTTGCTTTACTGTGGGAATAGATATTGAATTTGGCTTTGTCAATAGGGTTGATTTTTTTAAAGAGTGAAAAGCATGATCTTGTTTTTATTTGGGTTAACGGCTAGGTGGTTATTAAACATCCATGACTCTGTGGTGGAGAAGGCTTTTTGGGTTATAAGTTGGAGTTCAGAAATAGAGTCAGACAGTAGCTGAGTTGTCTGTATATTGAGAGTAAGAGCTCCAATGGTCATAGGTGTGTGGAAATTATTAATGAAAATATTGAATAGGAAGGAATCAAGTATGGAGCCTTGAGGAACTCCAGTAAAGGTGTTAAGATAAGAATAGATATCTAGACCTATCTAGACCTTGCCAAGGCTTTTGACACCATCCCCCACTCTGGAATCATAGATAAACTTACAAAGTTGGGCATTAATCCCTATGTCACCCAATGGGTTGCTAAATGGCTTACTGATAGAACCCACACTGTAAAAGTAGCCGACTCCAAATCCAGCTCCAGACAAGTGACAAGTGGAGAACCTCAGGGTTCAGTCCTGGGGCCGCTCTTGTTTGGCATCTACTTCTCTGAAGTACAGGTCAACACTAAGGGACTCTGGCTAACAAAGTTTGCAGATGACTGCAAACTGGGAGCCATTACTGAATCCCCAAATGATGTGGATACTCTACAAAAGGGCCTTACAGAAACAGATGCTTGGTGCCAGAGCCATGGGCTCAAGCTCAATGCCAAGAAATGTATTGTTATCCCCTTTGGGAAAAAACATGTATCCATGAATTACCATATAGGTGGCAGTACACTAAACACAGAAAGTGTGATAGACTTAGGGACACAGGTGGACAGTGGTCTCACCTTCGATAACCACATCACCACAACAGTCAGGAAATCCTTCTATGCGGCACACCTCATCACGAAAGGCTTTTCATCCAGAAAAAAGGAGGTCAATGTCCCACTGTACTCATCCCTCATTAGACCCATTATAGAATACAACGCCCCATTTGGTATGTACCTCTCAAGACATCTGCAACAACTGGAAAGGCCTCAGAAATACCTAACTAAAAGAATCACAGGCCTAAAGCAGATGCCCTATGCTGACCGCCTTAAAAAAACTCCAGCTATACTCTGTCGCATATCGTCTACTCAGAGGCGATCTCTGCTTAACATACAAGGCCATGTCAAACCCAGAGCTGTTGGACATGCTAAATCCCAATCCCTCAGAGCTACACGCTCCAGGGATCTAAACCTTGTCATCACAATAAACAAAACATGCTGGAGGGATAGGTTCCTGACCCAGAGACTCCCCAGACTCTGGAATAGATTGCCCATACATGTCAAGCAGAGTGCCTCTTTGGACCTCTTCAAGAGGAACCTTGACGATTGGATGGGAGAAAGGAAATTCACCCCAGGGATCACGTCAGTCGCCCTGCTAGACAGGGGTCCAGGAAAGTAAATAATGTGGGAAGAAATAGCCAGGGAATTGTTATGGCTAGGCTTGTATAGGCCCTAGGGCTGATAGCCTAGTACCAACCTATGATACAGTTTTCCCATTTGACAGCCTGTTGCCCGTCTTTTAGATGGTGGATACTATTTTCCCAGAATCACAAGTTCTGGTAACAGTATCCAAGAATTATATGAGGGCAGTTGTAGTACCATGGCCAGGTCTGAAACTATGCTGCATAGAAGACAAGAGGCGTTCATGAAATAGGGCATCAGCTGAATGTGAATGCACTTTTACAAGATCTTAGAGATAGGTGATGGAATAGTTTGATGTTTCAATGTGAGTAATGTGAAAAAATGATCACAGTAATGTATTCCGATGTGTTGTGCTAGACAGTATACCACCCTGCATAAGTTATTGTGACCTTTTGTGCTAACATTGGATATATTTTTTTGAAACGTTAGAAAAGTAATGACCACACTGTCTCTTTCCCACTCAAGCTACCTTCTCTGTACATTTCTGAGGTTTGATTGTGAGGAAAATTCAATAAATGATAACCACACAATACTGATTCCCCCACACACAAGCTTTAGCAACTTAATAAGCACACATATGTGTAGGTCTGGTTTTAGAATAGGTGGAGTTGAGTAAAGAGACCACCACTTAGTCCATGTCAAAATCCTTTTATACAGTCTAAGATGTGGGGTTGCCAGGTCCATAGAAACTCTGAGTCTGGATGTTGTGTGACACATTTTATTATGACTTATTTTTGAAAGATAACAACATGTTAACTGCATTTCTTTTACTGTAACCAAGAAAATATATATATATATATATATATATATATATATATGCCCAGAAATACGTTGTGGCTGCAGAGATAAAAATCTGTGTGATTTTTACATTAACATGCAGACATACAGATACTAAGACTGCCTCTGACAAGCAGCATCTATTAGAAGACTGACAAGCACACACACACACACACACACACACACACACACACACACACACACACTGCACTTTCACCCTTAGACAAATTGGAAGAATGGCATTTCATCTATAGCATGTCTTTGGGATATTGGACGAAACAAGGACATGTGTAAGCCTGGTTCCCCTTTATAATCTCAAAATACTGACATCTCGAATTTCAGTATCCCGAGACCATAAAGGCGAATTTTTAGAACAGTGAAAGTGCATAATCACGAATTTGAATATCCTGAATTTACCGTTACGGCTTTACGCTTGTTTATGTCCAGTGTTTTATGTGGATGGTGTATGGCATCGTACGGATTTGGGTGCAATGTAAGGTAAGGGAGTGTTTTGTAAGGGTTTTGGGTGGGAGTTTGAGTGTATGTAAGTGTGTTTCTAAGTTGTATGTGTGGGTTAGGATAGGTAGGTGAGTGCATGAGTGTGTAAGTGTTGGACGTGTTGATGTGCAAAGAACTTTCGAATGTTTGGGTGTGAGTATGCTGTCTTTTCCTGTTTGTGCGATCTCGGATTTAGTATATATAAGTAGGGGGGTGTGGGGTACAAGGGGGCTGGCCCCCCTGCTTATACATAGTGTAGGTGTGTTGTTTTTTGTTTTTGTGAATGTTTTGTTGTTTAATGTGTTGTAGTGTGGGTAGGATAATGTATGCGTTGTGTGGTGTATGGTGTGTATATGTTCGGTATTTTGTATTTCGCGGTCTTGGGTTTCGGGATTTTGTACATCTGCCTTTATGGTCTCGAGATACTAAAATTCGAGATTTCAGTATTTTGAGATTATAAAGGGGAACCATAAACCCATATAGAGACAGGGAAAGCTGGCAGACGCCACAGCCAAGAACTCAAACAGATCAAAGTACTGTGAAATGGCAAAGCTACTCCCCGCACCACTGTGCGAATGAGCAGGTACATTCACATGTGTCCTGCATCTGCCAAACCATGAAAAATAGCCATTCATCAAGTGAAAGAAATTAAGATCAATGTGTTACTCTTAAACCAACTCCAAACAACACCCCCACACAGACAGACAGACACACACAGACAGACACAGAGACAGACACAAGCTTAACAGTAATACTAGTCTAACACTGATTTCAGTACATGTAATATACTGTATAACATTAATACTGCCACAGCAGATTGATCACTATTCAACAGTCATTTATCTAACAACAGAAGGTAAAAGTAACGTTTATTCACAGTGGTCTCTGCACCAATCATCTAGAGCAGGAGTGTCCAACCCGCGGCCCTTGAACCATCGACCCCTCAGCTCTCTCTCTTCCATGCGACCCACCTTAAATTTAAATTTAATTTTATTTTAACTTTTTCCGTGTTTACGTTTACCGTTACTTTTTGCTGTTGTTCTGCGCGCCAACTTCGTTTTTTTTTTTTTTTTTTCATACCAGCGTCATTTATCTGGCGCCTTCTTTACCGCCGTTAAACGTTTTATAGTTTTCTGGTGTAGGTGAAGAGAGGTGAGATCGAGGAGAGGTTATTTCACTTTTATTTTTATTTCATTATTGCATAGCAAATAAGTAATAAGGTAAAATTTTAATTTAATTTTTTCTTTTAACTTGGAATATGTCTCTAGTAGATGGTAAGACGTTGCTATAGTCATTTATTTAGATCTTCCCCCCACATGCATACAGATGACAGTACGGTTGTTGAGGCTGCTGTGTTCTAGAGAAAGGATATTTTTGTAGGTTTATTTCAACAGTGACTGAAAGTTGTTGTGGCAGCATTTTTCTTTGGCTCAGCATTGAATGATGGAAGATGCAGATGTATGATGATGCTGTGTCTTAAGCGGTGTCTTTGGCTTTTGAGGGAAGCGTAGCATACCTTCCGGTAGCATACCTTTCAGATGTTTGCATTTGTTTCATTTTCTTTGTTTTTTTGTTTTTTTATCATTTCAGTGGAAAATGAAGAAAATTACAAAAATAATAGAAATATGAGTTCATCCTGAAATATCATGCAAGGAAATGCATTCTAGCACAAAGTGTTTTTATAGCAACTTTCTTAAGATTAATTCTTTTTTTGTTGAAACCTTCCCATTATTTTAGGGCTTGTCCAGATTAGTTTTTTGTGGATTTTTGGAGCTAGAATGAAATAGAAATGAGCTGCTGTTTATAAAATAATTAGAACATCATTAGAATGAGATATTGAATTTTAGGGCAAATATTATGCATTTATTAATTTATTTATTGTTCAAATTCACATTAGTCCTCATAAACCTGGGTTGTTTTTTTTTTTTTTTTTTTTTTTTTTTTTTTTTTGGTGACCATTTCTGTGACCATTTTTGTGACTTGCAACTGAAACAATGCGACCCTTGTTGGACACCCCTGATCTAGAGACACTTTGCTGTGCAGAAACCACAGATGTCTGAATGTGGTAATACTACTAATAATGGTCACATTAATTCAAGCTTGTTTCACACACATATCAAGTAATCACAGGGACGAATTCCAGCATGTCGTTTGCAGAGATGAAAAGTACAGTTGTGCAAAATCTTACCATAACAGTAGATCTCCTTGCCTTCACCACTGCAGTATTCATTAGTTATGGGGATTCCCTGCCGTAAAGCCCATCGTCTGGCCAGATTACCAAAGCCTACCATTGTTTTAAGGTATGCTAAATGTCACCTACACACCTTACATAGCATAGGGCATAAAGGTGACATTCAGGCGTACCATCCTTAGAAATGATTGCCCCAGTAGGAACAGCAGTCCAAGAAAAATAAGAGAGAAACTGCACATCCAGGAAGGAAAAAATGACTAGGGAGGGGGTGGAGGGAGAGAGTGAATACTGAAGCAGTGAAGGCAAGGACATCTACCGTTATGCAAGAATTTACACAATTATAGTATGTCCTTACATTTACCACTGCAGTATTCATTACTTATGGGACAGTGCCAAAGCTCAAGAAGAAACATGGGTGGAGAAAGCAGCGGTAGTGCCCTCTAAAAGCCATGAATAATGGCATCAGCAAAGCCAGCTGTAGCCCTGGAGATACTATCCAACTGGTAATGTTTGGTAAAGGCATGCACAGAAGTCCAGGTAGCTGCTACAAGAATAGAATTAGTGGCCGAGCCCTTGAAAAAAGCACCAGAAGAAGCCACAGCTCTAGTAGAATGAGCCTTTACAGAAGAAGGAAGGCTCTCTCCATGAAAAGCGTAATAGCCTTTGAAATACAAGTACAAATAGTTTGCTTGGAAACCACCAAACCTAAAGACCTAGGATGAAATAAAACAACTGATCAGATTTTCTGATAGCTTTAGTTTTATCCAGATAAAACCTCAGCTGTCTATGCACATCTAAGGTATGCAGCACCCTCTCACTGTTAAATTGCAGAGACGGGAAAAAAGTAGGCAAATTAAGAGACTGATTAAGTGACAACTCATTAACCACCTTGGGCATAAAAGAAGGCTTAGTATGCAAGGACACCCTGTCCTCATGAATGACAGAAGTAAGAGCTAACAAAGAACTGTCTTTGAAGAACAATGTTGCAAGGAAGCTGAAACAGCAAACTCAAAAGGAGCCCGAGTCAATTTTTCCAGAAGTAAATTAAGATCCCAAGGAGGAGGAACAGGCTTCCTGGGAGGTCTAATATTAAGGACGCCTTTAAGACACTGCTTAGCCTCAAATCTAGAAGCTAACAGGGAGTTACAGGCATACAAGCAGAAAGAGCTAAGTGGGCCTTAACAGAAGAATAGGCCAAACCAGCATTCAGCAACTCACACAAGTAAGAGAACCAAAGGAACATCTACAGAAATTGATTCCAGGTCATGAAAGAGACACCAAACAGAAAACCTCTTCCATTTAGACAAGTAAGATTTCCTAGTAGTGGGTTTCCTGGCCTCCTGCAGAATCTGCAGCACATCTTCAGAAAAAAGGTGTCTATGAGAGATCAAAACCCTATCACCCACAGTGTCAGTTGAAGAGTGGACAGGTGGGGATGGATGAGAGACATTGTCTTATGCGAGTAGATCCACCCTGTGAGGTAACTTGTGATGACTGCCCTTGGCTACATGCAGAAATACAGGGAACCAGTGCTGCCACGGCCAAAAAGGAGTCACCAACAAGATTTTGGGAACATCTTATTGAATCTTGAACAGGACTCTCAGAATGAGAGGAAGGGGATGGAATGCATAAAGAAACATTCTCTTCCAAGAAAATGAGAGGGCATCCATCTTACATACCAGAGGACCTAGGACTCTGGCACAAAATAGTTGTCTGTTCAGTGGGGAGGCAAAGAGATATACTTGAGGAATGCCCCATGCAGACCGTCTCAAAAAACTGCAGCTTTACTCAGTTGCATATCGCCTACTCAGAGGCAATCTCTGCCTAACACACAAAGCTATGTCAAACCCAGAGCTTTTAGACATGCTCCACTTAAAGAAATCCCAATCCCTATGAGCTACACGCTCTATGGACCTAAACCTCATCACCACAATAAACAGAACATGCTGGAGGGATAGATTCCTGTCCCAGAGACTTCCCATACTGTGGAACAAACTACCTATCTATATCAAACAAAGCTCCTCATTAGCACTGTTCAAGAAAAATCTTGATGATTGGATGGGAGATAGGAAATTCACCCCGGGGATAACTTCTGTGGCTCTGCTCGACAGTGGCACAGGAAAATAATTTTCTTGGGTGGCGAAAGCCAGGGTACCTTTGGCTAGGCTTATATAGGCCCTAGGGCCAATAGCCTAGTACCTACCTATGAATACCACACTGGTGAACAATGTCCAGAAATACACCCCTATGAAGCAATCATTCATGGGACTGACAGAAGGACCTGCTCCAAGTGTCTGCCATAATGTTCTGATCTGAAGGAATACAAACTGCCTGAAGAGTCACTTGATACTTGATAGCCAGTTCCCATACCAGAATTGCCAGCCAGCAAAAAGGTAAGATCTTGTCCCCCCTGTTTGTTGATATACCACATAGTTGTGGTATTGTCTGTGAACACCTTGAGAGGCCCTGGACAGAAGAGAGGATGAAAGGCCTGAAGAGCCAGCATAAGAGCTCTCATCTCTTTGATGTTGATGTGCTCCCTCTGCTGATGAGGCGACCATACTCCCTGAACCTTCAGGAAGCCAAACGTTGCTCCCCATCCCACATCCGAGGCATCTGTGAACAGACCCTGAGGAGGGAAGAGGAGGTTGAAAACGGAGCCCTGGACTCGAGACAACTGCTGAATCCAGTACAGAAGTTCTTTCTTGAGACAAGGGAGAAAAGGAACTGTAAAGTCTAGAGGATGTGCATGCTGAAGCCACACTGACTTCAGAAACCACTGGAACTTCCTCATGTGGAGTTTGGCCAGAGGGAACATCAGAATGGTAGAAGCCATGAACCCCAGAGTTCACAGAAACTCCCTGGCAATAATGGAGGCCAGGGGAAGTAAAGTTGGAAAGTACGAAATGAGAGGTAAGGCCTTTGGAAGAGGCAAGAATGCCAGGTCTGAATCCCACAACCCAGAAAGACATGATCCTGAGAAGGAGTCAGGGAAGGCTTTTTGAAGTTTAACGTGAACCCCAGGCTCTGAAGAAGAGAAATGGTAAAACTAAATTTTGCAAAAGGATCTCTGGAGTGGATGCCTGAATCAGCAGGTCATCCAAGTAAGGAAATATTTGATTCCCTTGAAGCCTGCAAAAAGCAGTCATAGGAGCAAGGCATTTGGTGAGCACCCTTGGGGCAGTAGAAATGCCAAAGGACAAAGCACAGAACTGAAAATGTCAGGAAGCAACAGAGAAATTTTAAAAATCTCCTGAAAATAGGATGGATCAGAATATAGAGATGAGCATCCTTGAGGTCCAGAGACATCAGAAAGGCCTGAGGGAGCAAGAGAGAGGAAAAAGGGACTGAAGGGACAACATCCGAAAGGAAGGCACCTTCAGAAAAGTGTTTAGATGGGAGAGGTCTAGAATAAGTCTCCAAGTACCTTCTTTTCTGAGCACTAGAAATATTTTTGAATGAAACCCCTTCCCCCTTAGGGACACATGCACTCTTGAATAGTATTGTGGGACAAGAGATCTCGAAGAACCTCTCGGAAAAAAGGAAGTTGTTCCCAAGAAGGCTGAAGAATTCCCATAAAAGGAGGATGGGAAATCCAAACCATGAAGTATCCCTGCCGAATGATACACTGAACTCATTAATCCTGGGTGATTCAGAGACAAAGAGAAAGAGGAATCTGGCTGGGAACAGGTGGATAATTAGACAGCACCTGGTTTGTCAGGAAAGGAAGGTTTTAGAATCTCTGCAGTCTGAGTGGCCTTAGCAGGAGGAACCCATTTACCACCCTTTTTACCTTTCGCAGGAGGGCAAAATACCTATGAACAAAGGCTGGCTTAGAAGGATAGTGTCTCTGATATTTAGGCACAGGAGAAACAAAGACATGTTTAAGCTCCTGGAAGGCCTTCCCTTGTCCTAAAGGAGACAGACAAACCAGCAGCCATTTTCACACACAAAAGTATATTACCCAGAGGAACATCCATCAACTTAGCCTTAATATTATCTGGCAAAGGTTGAAGCCTAAGCCAAGAATACCTCCTCAGTACTGAATCACAAGCAGCAGCCCTAGAAGAGGCATCCACTTCACAACTACATTTGATAGAATGATGAACTACCTGAGAGGAAGCCCCTAGCAAGGAAAGAGAAGAAGATTTACTCTCAGAGTCTGGAAGATCAGAAAAAAGCTAACAAGCCTGAGAAAGAAGAACCAACACATACCTAGAGATACGAGTCTGATAATTAATAGCCCTAAAAGCTAGGATAGCCAAAGTATAAACCTTCTTACCCAGAAGAAGGCAGTAACTTGGACAAAGGAAGTAATTGGAGGTGGCTTATCAGAGGCTACACAGAGGGGTCAGCAGCAGGACATCTGAACAAAAAGGACTTTTGAATAGTTCCGGTGTTGCCCATTTCCTTACTTGGATTGAAGGAATTTCTTTGCTCACCAGTGGGAGTGGGGAGCCTTGAGCAGCCTATGTGTCCCTGAAGGAGTGACCTCAGCACAAGAATCTTGTAGTTAATTGGCCATTTTGGGCCATTTCTAGCTCTTTAAAGTTCCCTGCATAAAAACCCGCTTTAGCGCGGCTTTGCGTGATTGTGCGTGTAGCTTAGCATCGAGCAGAGCCAGTTAATCGGGTTTAAACTATTCCCGGCTCCACAAAGTCTGCTCTTCACTTTTTCCCTTAGAACTGCTCTATCTCTTAAGCTAAACACCCTACTCTTATTCTAAAGCCCTGCACTTGCCCCAAAAAAAGCAATCTTACAATTTAGCACTAGTAAACTAAAAGCACTACGTCCTCATTTACTCTCTGTGATTACCTTGTCCCCTATTGGTTCATTTTGATTCAGTGAAAAAGGAGTTCCCTATACTATTCTAGCATGTCCAAAGGTCAGTTAATGGTTTCCTCTCCAGTCCAGCTGGTGAATCTGGGAATCTTGAGGCAATGTTACAACTGTCTCATGTACACGGACAACCCTCTCCTCCTCCAAACAGGTTCAAATATGTGTGAGAGATGCAACCATATAGCCAAACTGGAAGCTGAGCTCTCAACTCAAAACTGGTGTAGCCAGACAGGAGGAGAAGGTAACCTCACACAACACAAATCCAGTCTCACATAGTCCTACCACAACAACAAACCAAACATAAACACACAAAAACATAATCAGAGGCTCTAAATAAAAATCTGCCTAAGCAGCAGAGACCTCCAAAGCAGACATCCAAGCAAATGCGACCCCAAAACAAAACACGTGCAACACATAGTTCACAAAGTCAGTGTGCCAAACAGTCACAGCCCTTAAGGCTAAATAACACACCTGATACACTCGTAATAGGTGATTCTATACTCAGACACACTGACATCCCGCTCACCAGGCTGAACAAAGAGGTCACAGTGAGCTGCCTGTCGGGCGCTAGAATCCGCCACATAACGCAAGCACTCAGGTCACTCCAAAGCAAGTATGAATATGACTCAGTCATTGTTCATGCTACAAGTACGAATATGATTCAGTCATTGTCCATGCTGGTGGGAATGACCTGAGACGTACCTCCCTCGACTACATGAAAAGAGACATAGAGGAGCTCTCAGATCATGTAGCCCAGGCCGGTATGACCCTGACCTTGAGCAGCATCTTACCCTCGCCTAGAATGATGCCACAGTATAAAGACAAAATGATCGATTTTAACAATTGGCTAAAATTTTGGTGTCATTCAAAGGGGATCCAGTGTCTGTCAGCCTGGGATGACATGATTGACAAGCCACGTTGCTTCGCTAGGGACGGCTTGCACCTGTCACCCCTGGGCTTTCGGATATTGGTAAAGGCTCTTGCCACCCCCATAGTGCCTTTTTTAGGCAAGGCTCAAAAGACAAACGCGCCTCCATAGACACCACAATGAATAAGAAACTAAGGGTAATGCTGCTAAACGCCAGAAGTCTAAACCTCAAGATGCACGCACTCGAAGCCCTCCTCAGTATGGAGAACATAGATACCTGTGCAGTGACAGAAACCTGGTTCAAGGCTCCAGAGAGCACCCCAGCACTACCAGGTTATACCTCATATCATGCTTTTCGGCCCCAAAACTCAGACCGAACCACAAACGGAGGGGGAGTATCCATATTTATCAAAGATACCCACACCTCCAGGTTAGTGGCATCATACGAAGCATCGGAGACCATCCATGTGCAACTAACAGTGGGCAAAACTACTTTTCAGTTTGTAGCATGTTACAGACCACCCTCTCAAAATCAGGATTCCCACTCGGCTTTCTGAAAACACTGGAGAATATGAAGATCTCTCCAAACACCATTATACTGGGTGACTTCAACTACCCAAACACAGACTGGGAGCATTACTCAAGCCCCAACACCCTAGCCCAAAGGTTCCTGGGATTTATAAACTCAAATGCTATGGAACAACTAGTCACCACTCCCACAAGAGGGGAACACATACTTGACCTGATCATTACCAACATGGGGGCTCTATGCTCCATACCAGAGGTTTACCCCTCATTGGTGAGATCAGACCATAAATTAATCTCACTGGATATCCACATCCTGACCCCACCCCCAACCCAGAAAACCACAGTGAAAAACTTCTCAAAAGCAAAATTCACACTTCTCAAAACTGAGGTGGAATCCTTCAAGGCCCCCGGGCCAGTGGAAACTATGGCCCAAACTGCAGAAACCTATATAAATGCATTCTATGGACACCTCCAGGAATGCATGGATCATGCTATCCCAAACAAAACTAAGACCCAATCTTCCAAAGGCAGGCGTCCAGTTTGGTGGGACCCAGCCATAAATAAGCTGTACAACAGAAGGAGGAAGCTACTACATGATAGAGCAAAATCCCTAAAAGGGAAAGCATCTCTGATCAGTACTAGCAAAAAACTACGATCCCTCATAAAATCCTCCAAGGCCAGCTTCGAGAGAAAAATTGCACAGGACACTAAAGACAATCACAAGGCTTTTTTTAGCTATGTTAGGAACCTGGGATGCAACTCCCACATATGCTCAGAGTTGATCCAAAATGACAAAAAATACACTGAACCCACAGACACTGACAACATCCTGGCAGACAGGTTTAGTGCAAACTTCTCCCCCCCTCCCCCCCAAAAGAGCAAATATCTATCCCAGCAGAGTGCTGCCTCCCTAACATCTCAGATGCTCAGGTGAAAGCCACCCTCTCCAAATCAAAAAACACTGCATCAATGGGACCAGACGGTGTCCCGGGTTGCGTCCTACATGAACTCCAAGAACTAAACCCCCATGTAAAGCTGCTGTACAATCTCAGCCTTACTACAGGATATGTACCCAAAGAATGGCATACAGCAACAGTTGTCCCACTCCACAAAGGTGGTGGAGCCTCTACGGACCCTGGAAACTATCACCCCATAATCCTAGTCTGCAAGGCCATGGAAAGGATCATCATGGAACTCATAAACAAAGACACTGGGGACCTACAGACACTAGATCCTACCCAATTCCGCTTGGTCAAGGGCAGATCCTGCCTCTTGAACCTGGTCGACTTCTATGAAACAATCACCAAGGCCACAGATGAAGGGAAGGTAGTCCACACAGCCTACCTGGACCTCGCAAAAGAATTTGACACAATACCCCACTCGAGCATTATAGATAAGCTATCCAGCTTAAATATAAACCCCCATGTCACAAGATGGTTTGCAAACTGGCTCAAAGACAGAACCCACAGAGTCAGAATTGTAGGAGCCATGTCAGACTCGAAACCAGTTACAAGTGGTGTCCCACAAGGCTCAGTCCTGGGACCTCTCTTGTTCGATATATATTTTTCCGAGGTACAGGCAAACACGGGAGGACTGTGGCTGACCAAGTTTACAGATGACTGCAAACTGGGGGCCATAATTGACTCTTCAGCCGACATGAGCATTCTTCAAAAAGGTCTCACAGAAATGGCTAACTGGTGCCAGAGCCATGGCCTAAAGCTAAATGCCAAAAAGTGTATAGTCATACCCTTTGGCAAAAACAAAGTGCCCACAAATTACCACATAGGTGGTAACCCATTAAGTACGGAGGAAGTAATTAGGGACCTGGGAACCCAAGTTGATAGTAATCGCTCCTTCGACAACCACATTGCCAAAGTGGTTAGAAAGACCTTCTATATAGCCCACCTTATCATGAAAGGATTCACATCTAGATCAAGGGAGGTCATCGTGCCCCTTTATTCATCCCTCATCAGGCCCATAATAGAATACAATGCCCCATTTGGGATGTACCTTACCTGACACCTGCAGCAACTAGAAAGACCCCAAAAGTACCTCACAAAGAGGATCAAGGGACTTAAACATATGCCATATGCTGCTCGGTTAAAGAAACTCCAGCTCTACTCAGTTGCATACCGCCTATTTAGAGGCGGTCTATGCTGGACATATAAAGCTATGACCAACCCAGAATTAATGGACATGCTCCACCTCAAAAAATCCAAATCCCTTAGAGCCATGCGCTTGAGGGACTTGAACCTCAGCACAGAAATAAATAGGACATGCTGGAGGGACAGATTCATAACCCAGAGGCTCCCTTCGTTCTGGAATAGAATCCCGGTCCATGTTAGGCAGAGCCCCTCACTGACTCTCTTCAAGAGGAATCTTGATGAGTGGATGGGGAATCGTAGGTTTACCCCGGGGATTACTTCTGTGTCACTGCTAGACAGAGGCACAGTAAACTAACCTTAAAAAGAGCACAGCAAACTCAAAATCAAAGGGTGGCGAAAGCCAATCACACTCTGGCTAGGCTTATAAATGCCCCAGGGCAGATAGCCTAGTATGAACCTATGAACCTAATCCTCAGGTACCCTATAAAATCTATCAGACTTCTTGAGAGCAGGGGGCAGAAAATCAGGGGCTTTAGAGGCATCAGGAAAAACATTTAATAAAGCAGCCAAGATAGGTGGAATGGCTGCAGGTTTAGGAGATTCCATCAGCAGTAACTCATAGTACCTCTTATGGATATCAGAAACCTGGGCACAATCCCACTTAAAAAATTCCATCATCCTAGAAATTGTGTCCCCAAAGGAAATTTCCTCAGATGGATTATCTGAAGCATTAGATTCATCCTCCTCAGACCTGCAGTCTAAAGGAGAAGGAATCTGGGCAGAATAAGTAAGTGAATCTTTATCAGAATCCAACTCTTCCTCAGATGAATTCAATTCCCTGGGCCTTTTAAGTGAAGAAAAGGACCAAGGAGGAGCAGGAATCAAATCCCTTGAGGAGCCTGTAACGATAGTAAAGCATTAAATAACCACCGAGTAAAGCCATGCCGCTCACCTTGTGGATCCCTAGGAGCAGAAGAAACATGATTAGTTTTCCATTTCTTTTTTAAGGGGATGTCTGGCCTAGAAACCTGAGAAGGCTCTGACTACGGATGGCATTATACAACCATAGTAAGAACCTCTTCCCTAAGAAGCAACTACGGAACCCTCTAGACCCCTCAGAAACAATGAACAGTGGTTCTCCCTGAACACCCGAACAGAACACCCGCAAAGCCTCGTCAGACATACTGCCTACCAGATCCTCGCCACCCTCTAATCTGGATGCACCAGAGGAATACGACAACACAACCAAGCGAGTCTCTGGGTTTGTAATAACCTCGGGAGAAACACTCAGCAGAGGCTGGACAGTGGAAGATTTGGTCTTATTTTTTTCACCTTCTTCTTCCCTAATAGCTGATCCTTGGGGCAGGAAGTTCCATCTTCTTCTTCTTCCCTAATAGCTGATCCTTGGGGCAGGAAGTTCCATCTTCTTCTTCCCTAATAGCTGATCCTTGGGGCAGGAAGTACCATCCATAGTATCTTTAGCCAAAAGCTTAAGACGCTGGTTCTCAAGATACAATGAAAGGGAAGAAAGTGTACTACGAAGGGTTTTTGGGACAAATGCCTGACAAACTGAACAAGATGTATGGTTGTGAGAAGCCCCTAGGCACTTATCGTGGTGGTCTTTATAGGGAATCAAGTCTCTCACACTAGTATTTACCCTTCCTGGATTAAATTAATCCACAACCATCTGGGTACTTATCTGCAATGGTGAGGACTTCAGCAAACAGAGTAATCACCAGAATTATAACAAACAGAAAAACAGCAAAAAAAAAGATGGAGGCAAACAAACTGACTGTTTAAAAGCGTGTTTGTCACCTTTATGCCCTACTTTACACAAGGAGTGTGTAGGTGATATTTAGCATACCTTAAAGCAACAGTAGGCTTTGGTAAACTGGCCAGATGATGGGCTTCACGGTAGGGGATCCCCATAAGTAATGAATACTCCAGCAGTGAATGTAAGAACATCAGCAGGGACAATCCAGCAGTTATAACCACTTTCAGGTACCCTTCAGACATTGAATTGTAATTAGAAAAATAATGGATTTGCAATGCATTTCGGCTAAGTTCCACAAAATCACTTTAAAGTATACCAAGTTACATCACTAAAATCACGTTATGCAAAACCAGAATAACGAGCAAACACTTTTTGTACTAGTTAATAACAGCAAACACAATGAAAAGTGAACACACTATTTCATTGTGTTTCAGCCTGCCAACTCCTTTCTGTATGATACTGTGTTGCAATGAGTTCAGGGAATTTGCCCTTACCCCACTGTTGTGTGATCTCAGAGGTGGTATACATAATTAACAGGTGGGTGTGTCAGGAGATTTTTTAAATTTTGATCATTTTAGATTGGCTCTAAATTGGTCATTCTTTTTCATACTAGGGTGTCAGGATTATGTGGGCATATATGGAAGATCTTAGGAAGAGGGTGAGTAGAATTGTAGGTACTGCTAGTGTTGCAGTGATAAAGGTGGTTGAGTGTGTTGTGCAGTAATGCAGATAGACAACAGAGAGCCTGAATGGCAATATGTAATTTATTGCCTGTTGCATGTAGGTTGTTTGGTGGTTATTTTCAAATATTAGTAAACCAAATAGAAAGAAATATTTAAAAGTAAGGCTTGTAAGAGTTATATCAAGGCATTTATAAATTAATACTGACAGTATTAAATATTCTGATTTTGAAAAGGTATTGTTGTTGTTACAACTGTGTATAACAATAAAACAATATATATTCCGGTAGGGTGACTTCAGCTGGTGGCAATTAGGTGGCAATTAGCAAGCAATGTATTCATGATGTCACCGGCAAATCTGCATGGTACATCAATCATGCATAGTTTGCAAGGTACATCACAGCCACTGTGCACGTCCATCATTGTGGTCATGCCCATTCCTGTGCAAACCAACTGTTGTAAAACATTGGCAGAGGGAATAGAGATGAAGAATTTCATCAGCAAAAAAGTGTATTAAACTAGGGTCATGCCATGGTTCCTGATACATACAAGTATCTTAGTAATGGAGAACTTCTGTGTTTGTCTGTACAGAAATGTTTTGGTCTTTGTATTAGAACATTACCCCACCGCGATTTTCGTGCAGGACCTACAATGAAACACACAAGTAGACGAAAACATACTCGGAGGCTCTAAATAAAAATCTGCAAAGGCAACAGAGACCTCCAAAGCAGACATCCAAGCAACCTCCACCCCCCAACACAAACCATTAAACATATACTTCACAAAACCAGTGTGCCATGCAATCACAGCCCTTAACGCAAAATAACATACCCAACACACTAGTAATAGGTGACTCTATAGTCATGCACACTGACGTCCCACTCACTAGGCTGAACAAGAAGGTCACTGTTAGCTGCCTGTTGGGTACCAGGATCTGCCACATACCACAAGCACTCATAACAAGTACAAATATGACTCTGTCATTGTCCATGTTAGCGTGAATAACCTGAGCCGTACCTCCCTGGTCTATATGAAAAGAGACATGGAAAAGCTCTCTGATCACATAGCCAGGCCGGTATGACCCTGACCCTGAGTAGCATCCTGCCCTCACCAAGAATGATACCATGATATAAAGAAATCCATTTCAATAATTGGCTAAGCTTCTGATGTCATTCAAAGGGAATCCAGTGTCTGTCAGCCTGGGATGACATGCTCAACAAGCCATGCTGCTTCGCTAGAGACGGCTTGCACCTGTCACTCTTAGGCTTTCGCATACTGGCCAAGGCTCTTGCCACCCCCATAGTGCCTTTTTTAGGCAAGGGTCAAAACACAAACCCACTGCCATAAATAGCATAAGTAACAAAAAACTGAGGGTAATGCTACTCAATGCCAGAAGTCTAAACCTTAAAATGCATGCACTCGAGGCACTCGGTATGGAGAAAAATCGATATATGTGCAGTAACAGAAACCTGGTTTAAGGCTCCAGACAGCACCCCAGCACTACCAGGCTACAACTCAAACCATACATTTCAGCCACAAAACCCGGACCGAAATACAAAAGGCGGGGGCGTATCCATATTCATCAAGGATACCCACACCTCCAGGTTAGCGGCACAGCACGATGCTTAAGAGATCATGCACATGCAACTAACAATGGGCAAAACTGCAATTCAAATTGTAGCTTGCTACAGATCGCCCACATTGTCCCAGGACCCCCATTCCGCCTTTCTGGAAACACTGGGAAACATAAAGGTCCTACCAAACACCCTGATACTGGGTGATTTCAATTACCCAAATATTAACTGGGAGAACTACTCAAGTACTAACTCCCTTGCCCAACATTTCCTAGAATTTATAAACTAGAATGCCCTGGATCAACTGGTCAACACCCCCACCAGAGGTGACAACATATTGGACCTGGTCATCACCAACATGGGCAACCGGTGTTCCACACTGGAGGTCAACCCCTCGCTGGTTAGATCTAACCATAAACTAATCACTCTGGACAACGACATTCCGCCCCCAACCCTGGTCAAAGAAACCACCTTGAAAAACCTTTCAAAAGCAAACTTCACATTACTTAAGACCGAGGTGGAAGGTTTCAAAGCCTCCATGCTAATGGATAACGTTGCCCAAGCTGCAAAATCCTTTACTAATGCACTCTACGGGCACCTACAAGAATGCATGGATCATGCTATCCCAAGCAAAACCAAGACTCACTCCTCCAAGAAAAGGAAACCAGTCTGGTGGACCTCTGCCACAAACAAGCTATACAATAGATGGAGGAAACTAGTACAGAAAAGAGTAAAATCCCAAGAAGGGAAGAAAGCCCTGATCAGTATCAGCAAGAAACTACAATCCCTCATAAAATCATCCAAGGCTAGCTTTGAAAGAAAAATTGCCAAGGACACCAAAGATAACCACAAGGCATTCTTTAGCTATGTCAAGAATCTACGTGGCAATTCTCAGATCTGCTTGGAGTTAGTGCAGAATGGCACAAAATACACTGAACCGACCGATATCACCAACATCCTGGCAGACAGGTTCAGTACAAACTTCACTCCCCTCTCACCCCCAAAAGGACCCATAATCATGCCAGAAGAATATAATGCCCCTGAAATCACAGACACTCAGGTTAAAACAGCCCTCTCCAAAGCCAAAAACACAGCATCAATGGGACCGGACGGTGTCCCAGGCTGCATCCTACACAAGCTCAAAGATGAAATAATCCCTCATCTAAACACACTGTTCAAACTCAGCCTCTCCACAGGCTACATGCTCATAGAGTGGCACACAGCAACGGTTATCCCACTTCACAAAGGTGGAGCCACAACAGACCCTGGGAACTATCGCCTATAAGCCTGACTAGCTTGGTCTACAAGGCTATGGAGCGCATCATCAACAGAGACATTGGGAACCTCAAAACACTGGACTCTACCCAGTTCAGCTTTGTTAAGGGCAGGTCATACCTCCTAAACCTGGTAGACTTCTTTGAGACAGTTACCAAGGCTATAAACGAAAGAAAAGTGGTCTACACAGCCTACCTAGACCTAGCAAAGGCCTTTGACACCATTCCCCATTCTGGTATTATAGACAAGCTCACCAGCCTAAACATAAACCCCTACATCACGAGATGGGTTGCCAACTGGCTCACAGACAGAACCCACATGGTAAGAGTTGCGGGAGCCAGGTCTGACTCTAAACCGGTTACAAGTAGCGTTCCCCAGGGCTTAGTCCTAGGACCCCTCCTGTTCGACATATACTTCTCAGAGGTACAGGCAAGCACAGGTGGACTATGGCTGACCAAGTTCGCAGACAACTGCAAACTAGGGGCTATAATTGACTCCCCGGCTGACACAGATATCCTCCAAAAGGGTCTCACTGAGACAGATACCTGGTGTCAAAACCATGACCTCAAGCTAAATGCCAAAAAGTGCATAGTCATCCCCTTTGGAAAAAACAAAGTACCCACAATCTACCACATAGGTGGTAGCCCCCTAAATACAGAAGATTTAATAAGGGATCTGGGGACCCAAGTAGACAGTAATCTTTCCTTTGATAATCACATTGCCAAAGTGGTTAGAAAATCCTTCTATGTGGCCCGCCTAATCACAAAAGGGTTTGCATCCAGATCAAAAGAGGTCATTGTGCCCCTCTACGCACCACTCATCAGACCCATCATAGTGTACAACGCCCCATTTGGGATGTACCTTACAAGACACCTGCAACAGCTGGAAAGACCATAGAAGTACCTCACCAAGAGGATCACTGGCCTAAAACAGATGTTTCTTCCAGCTGTACTCTGTTGCATACTGCCTACTCAGAGGTGATCTCTGCCTGACATACAAGGCCATGTCCAACCCAGAACTGATGGACATGCTCCACCTAAAGAAAACCATATCCCCTCGAGCCACATGAGCTAGGGATCTAAACCTCACCACAACAATAAATAGGGTGTGCTGGAGGGATAGATTCCTGTCCCAGAGACTTCCCATGCTCTGAAACAAGATTCCAATCTATATTAGGCAGAGCTCCTCACTAACACTCTTCAAGAGGAACCTTGATGAGTGGATGGGAAACAAAGTTTACCCCGGGGGATCACTTCAATGTCTCTGCTGGACAGAAGCACAGGGAACTAATCTAAGGGGGGCAGCAAAAGCCAATACATTCCAGCTAGGCTTATAAATGCCTTTGGGCAGATAGCCTAGTAGCTACCTATGAACCTATGGGTGTGGCGTACATGATTGACAGGGCAAGCCCGTTTGTGAGGTTGCATGCAAAATACAGCTGAGTGACAAGCCATGGAGATTATCCAACCACCTGTTTAATATTCATTCTGAATATTCCGTCTGTGACCATTTGTTGCCTTTCTTGAAATACAGCCATTCCACAATAGTTATTTTGTGTATTGTGTCCGTCATTTAAGAGGTGTAAGGACAGGTTCAACTATTATTAGTCAGAAGGGCAGTATATATGCAGTACTTTACACCCCCACCTAATTTTGTGCTTTAAATTTCTTTTGCGGGGGGGCAAACCCCTCTGCACCCTCACCTTTCTTAACTATACTGTTGTGCTTATGAAAAGAACACAAAATGTGTAGTTTTCTGGTAAATTACTGAACATGGAAGACACTAAATAAAGACACATTTTTTCAGACTTTACATTCATCTGAAATGCACACTAACATAAAACCAGTGATGCTAGCAACTAAGTTTATAAACGCAATACTTAAATTCTCTCCCTCCCTATATTTGGGAGTTTGTTCCCCATTATATTAGGCTTTGTTCAGATTTTGTGTGTTAACTCATTGAGAAGTGTGTGTCACTGTTAACAACTGCAACTGTACGTTAAACATTACGGTTCTAGGTTTGTACCCATCTTAGCTTAGTTACCGCAATCCACTGTCTCCCGAAAAGCAGACATTACAAATAAAAATAAATCACTTTTTGAAAAGCATGGCCTTAATCGAAATAAGGCGTAACTACAGATACTCACAAGGTCATAGGATGGTTCAAATATGCTGGTTTTACTTATAAAGAAGATCTTTTAATGAATTAATGATTAATTTCTATTTACAATGGATTTCACTTAAATTCCTAACACCGAATGTGTGACAGTGTCTTTCAATGTGGAACTTTGAGGGAAGTTCAGGGAACATGAACTTTTTAAGACCCCAAATGAGGTACGCTCTTCATAAGGAGGTACACTTGAGAGGTATGGAAGACTAGCAATTACAGGCAACACAGAGTAGTGGGCGGTTCTTGCTACTGCGCATCTGGTGGGGTAATGTTCCAATACAAAACAATGCATAGCTCTCAACCTTCCATCTCCAAAATGAGGTACACTATGTGGGACAAATGGGCAAAATGTGGAACACATACTAATGGCTTACTAACAACTTCAACTAGAAAGGCCATAAGATGGTTACAATCAAGGGCGCCCGCAGGCAGGTGCAAGGGGGTGCACTTGCACCCCCCTGGAATAGTAGGCTGACTAGCTTAAAAAAAAGTCTTATTTTTTTTTTTTTCTTCTTTAAGAAGAAAGGAGTCCAGTCGCTGACATCATCGCCAGCGGAACTGACACGGACGGTTTCGGGTTTGCAAGCGGGAACTGAGACGGACTTCACTGAAGATGGAGGCGGGACACGGACGGTTTCGGGTTCACAAGCGCGATGGATGGATGGATACTTAGGAGCACGCCGCACGGAAACTGAAATGGACAGAAGATGGGACACTTTCAGAGTGAGTAGTTGGACGGAAGATGGGACAGTGATGTGTATGTGTGTGGAAGAAAGGGTACTAAGTCTTGGAGGAAGGCGTGATGCACCTCTTACTACTGTTTTCTATTTCATTGACTTCAGTATTTAAAATTTTTTTTCTTAAGGATTTAGTTGATTTTATTTGAATGAATGTGGAAAGGTCTTCAGATTTTCAGTAAGGTTATTTTTTTCTGGTTTTTGAGAAGCCTTTTGTGGATCTGTCTTTTTTTTTTTTTTTTTTTTCTCCTTCCTTTCTCTTTTCATTGTTTGCACCTGCAGGGGTATGCTGCTGGCTTTTCTCACACTTTCTTTTAATTCTGGCATGAAAAGTGTTAATGATGCTCCATTTGGTTATGCCAAGACATTCTTACATATAGTTAGGTAGCATATGTTTGTTCTAATTTAACTGGATTGTTTGTACTTTGGTATAGTCCATTTTTACAGTGGTGAGCAGAGAGAGGACCAACATTCTGTTTTATTCCAAATCATTTTGAGCACTAATGGAAGGCTTTTGCTATGCTGTATTGAATTAACATCTCTGCAGGTCCTGCCTCCTATAGCAGTCCATAGTAACGTATAATACAATTTTTTCCAGATTTGTATTTTAAACATTTTTTTAAGTGACTAGAAATACACTAATTTTATTTTCAAGATCCTTTGAGACAAATTTTGTTTTGTTTGACTCCACACTGATCTTGAGGATATGCTACTTTAAACATGGTGCACTCTTAGTATAGTGTGTGTGTGTGTGTGTGTGTGTGTGTGTGTAAGAGGGAGGTAGCATACTTCAGAAGAAGTCTTTTGACGAAAGTGGTCAATAAATAGTTTGATACGCTAATTTTCTGGTAATTTTTGGTCCATGCGAGGTTCTTATTTGGTGGTTTTTATTTTACCTTGGTTTTTGTGGCGTTTTTTTTACTAATGTATAAAAGAATGCAAAAAAAGCCTTGTATCAATTACATTTTAGCAAACATAAAAGAAAAGGTAGATATGATGCTTTTGTTCATAAATTTAGAAGAAGTGGTCCAAACATATATCTTGTAAAGAAAATGTTTCATTTTCCAAATGGACTATGTAAATTAAAAAAGGTGCACTTTAAAATTATTTACTGAGTATTAAATATGTCTCAGAATATAGGAAGCCTATCCATGCTTCCAAATGTGAAAGGATTCTATCCTAATGAAAATTGATACAGCTTCAAAAACTTTCCAAAGTATATTGTAGAAACTTAAAAATGACTACCTGAAATAGCACAGATTGAAGATAGCATGAAAGCAAGAATGACAAATATTTGCAGGTCCTTTAGTTTCATTTCCTTTTTCTAGTATTAACTTTTAAAGATGGATGTCACTCATTTCACACGCAGATCTCTCCTGTTTCCTGCTCCTATTTCTCTCCATTATCTTGTAAAGGAGACAGCAGATAGGCTTCACAAGTTTCCAGCATGGCATTTTAATAAACTTCAAACAGATTATTTAATTTCACTCCTATCTCAGTGACATGAGGGCTCTGTTTCACAGCTTAAGTAGGCATATAGGACTTCCGTAGTATTATGAGTTTGTAATCCTGTCCTGTTGACAAGAAAGTCAGTTCATTATAATGCTGACTCACAGGCCTGGTAAAAATAAAGTACTTTCCAGTGCAGTTCCATTTTGTGACAGTAAAAGAAATGAATTCTGCATGTATATTTATGTGATATTATGTATACAATGCATTAAGGTCATACACAGTAAAGGGTTTCTTTTTCCATTTGCTGGAATAATTTTAAATATGCATATAGGCATTTATTTTTTGTTTGCTGTATTTTCTAATACTAATGGGTGTAAATTGATATTCTTTTGCTTTGTTAAATTAAAATATGAACAGGAGGTGGTTATCAAGTATGAATGGACAGTGCAGTGGTGCAGTGGTTTGCATTGTCACCTCACAGCAAGAGGTCTCCAGTTTGATTCTTGGCAGGGTGCCTTCTCTGTGGAGTGTGCATGTCCTCCCTGTGTTTGTGTGGGCTTCCTCTGGGTGCTGTGGTTTCCTCCCATGTCACAAAGACATGTATCTGGAGCGTTTTCCCAGGCTTCTACTGAAAATTGGCTTGTTCCAATTTGGACTTTCCTGGTAAACACGTTAAATAAATAAATATTTATGAGTTAAAATATGCAACTCTGATTATTATCTTATATTAGTCAGTAAACATATTATCTAGTTAGTGGCATAGATGGATAAAACCCTCAATACAGTCCAGGGGTTCAATTAGGTGTCTGATGTAGTGGCAGGTTGAAATGGGTGCTACCATGTACCAAAGGGGACCAAGTGGAGGGAAAGCATCAGAGGTAGATGATAAAAATTTAATAGACCCCCGGTGGATGTGAATGGTCAGATCCCACAGGACAACCTCAAGTTCTTGTCATTAGGAGCCCTTTCGGAGACGGTTGAAGATGCATCCGGCAGACCTGGAGATGGCCATGTGGCGTGGCACTGGGTAGGAAGGCGACAGTGATGGGGAGGGAGAAAATTCTCAAAAATGTTATCTAGACATTCTCATTTGCAGTTTTCCATAGCTGTGACTTTCCTTAACCAAGTCATATAATGATTTTCTAAAGTTTGAGTCTTTCATTACAACTGTCATCCATAAGGATGAAAATAAAAGCATGTATTCAGTACAGATGCAGCTCTTTAATGAACCTATGTTATCAGTGTCAGTAATACATCAGGTAGCACACTTTCCTTTGATGAAGACCAGAAGGCTGTGGGTTCTATTTCCACTCTAGGTAACTAGATTGCTGACACTACAGTACAGTGCTGGGGAGGTGCTGCATTCCTGAGTGTGTGTTATACTTTGGAAGGAACATTAAACTAAGATCCCATCTGACTGAGTTAGTGATACCTCAGGTGGATATAAAAGATCCCATTCCACCTATTGAAAATAGTAGGTGCAGTTCCCTGATACTCTGGACAAATTTTCCCTTGTATAAGAAATACCATATCTCCCCTTAAAAAAAAGCTAATAGACTACTAGAACTAATCCTGACAACAAAGGATAAATACAATAAATTATCCACTTTGTAAGCTGCTAATAAATGTTCTAAATATTATAAGTTTGTACAGTAACCTCACACACCCTTTCCTCCTTTTAACTTCTCCTTAGCTCTTCTTTCAGACTACCCTTCTTAAAAGTCAGCTTGAGTATCTTCCTCTATACTGTTTCCATACCCCTACAAATTTATTCTCCTTGTTGAGTATCTTTGCCACTTTAAGATTTCCTTCCCTCCTTCTTAAAGAATTTTCTGTTTCGTTACCTTTCTATGTTTAGCTAGACAACCGTTTATCCACTATGCCCACAACATCAGGAGCATGCTCCTCTCTTCCACTTTTTCTTCCATTCTTCCAACCAAAATAAATGTCCGCCTTCCATCTTCAGTTATGCTATCATTATTTCTAATTATTGACAAGTTTTTGACATATCAAATTTGCCCACTCACATCCCCACATTAGAGAACTAATTCAAGCCTGACCAGAATTCTTGTGTGTGTGTGTGTGTGTGTGTGTGTGTGTGTGTGTGTGTGTGTGTGTGTGTGTGAGGGAGGTAGCATACCCCTCAGCTGTCCAGGTTTTTGCAGAATGTCCAGATTTTTGCCCCATATTCTTCCTGAAAAGGATTGAAGTTGCTAAATAATGAGATTTCAGTTTTAGACGTCATATCATTTAGAAAAATGCATACTAACACAAATCATGTTACTCTTGCAATTTTCTAAGTTTATGACAGCCATATTTATAATCTGTCCCTATTTATTTTAGGCTTTGTCCAGACTTCTTGCACTAAGGTTGAGGTGTGTGGTATGTTTGTGTGAGAGACACACACACAGTGAAATGCCCAAGTTAGAGTTAGCAGGTGGAATTTATTTTCAAATGCATTTTCAAGGAACTGTGAGTTTTAAGGGAAGCAAAGTTTACTGCTGCTCATGCCAAGTCTATTTACAATGTGCAACTGTTTTGTTTAGCAAATGGTATCTCTATTGTGGTATAAAGTTTTAAAGCTATAGTAGTTAGTAGCACCACAAGTAGAATACTTGCATCTTAATGTAGAGGCTTGAGGTTTTATTCATACAGCATCTACATTTGTATGCTGCAGTCCTGAGGATGTCCTCCTTTGGATGAGATGCCTAATAACTATGAATCTGTTTTTCAGCTTGCCATCCATTTTCTATTGCAATATACCAGCTTACCATTTTTTTTAATTTAACATTGGCAATTTATTCTTTGACGGCAGCAGGCACTGAGTTTGTAGATGAAACACTGAAATATACAGTTGTTTTCTAGCAACAACCTCTTCATTAGTTTCAGATATATTTAATGCGGAATTATTCAGATTACTTTTACATTGACTGATATTGGTGGATTGTAATGAGTGGCCTTTTATGGTTGAAATGTTCTAAATTGGGCAGTTTGTCATTATTGGTTTGTATGTTTTGTTTCATTGCTTACTGGAAAAATGTTCAAAACTATAAATTTAAAACACACTCAAACAAGTGTTGCTGTATAATACAAGGGATATAATTCAGTTATATATTATATATTATAATTAATACAATCAGGTAAATCAAATAACTTTTGCATGGCCCTAACAGTGTGCAAGGAGCCTATTGCTTGAAAACAGTTCAAAGGTAAATAATCTGCCACTGGCCAGATGCATTTTCTTTGAATGTGGGTTTCAATGCTGTTTCATTGAATGTGAGTTTCAAAAGTAGAGAAGCTTTAATGCCAAGTCTGTTTTCGTTGTAAGACTATTGCTTTGTTTAGGTTTAGTAAATGTCTATCAGTATTTGGGCTATAATGTTTGAAATAAAAGTTGTAAATTAAATCCAACTGCCTGTAATCATTGTAGAACTAAAGCATAAATCAGTATGTACACAGAGATTTGAACAGTGTCTATGGCAAATGGGGAGAAATAGCAAAGTAATGGGACACTTGAATGGCTGTGTGGGCGGGGCTTGAGGTGGGTGGATGTGGGCGGGGCTGTATTGGCAGGGGGCGGGGAGAGCTATGTGGGTGGGGCTCTGGGTTTGCACCCCCCTGCAAAAAATCCTGCGGGCTCCCTTGGTTACAATATGATGGTTTTACTTATAAAGAATGTATTTTAATGAATTAATATGATTCATTTCTATTTACTATGGATTTCACTTAAGAAAATTCCTAACCCTGAATGTGTGACAGTCTTTCAATGTGGAACATTGAGGAACATGAACTTTTAAGACCCCAAATGAGGTACGTTCCTCATAATGAGGTACACTTGAGAGGTATGTAAAATGTTTTGCACTTGTATCCATTCCTAATAGTGGCAACTGTGCTTTGCTGTGAAATGGAGTACCATTTTTTTCTGAACCTGTTAGAAACGTACTACGCACACTTAGTACACACGTTAACACAACTGTACGTTACCAGACTATCTTACCGTCTGTCACCTTTTTTTCGGGAAATGTAGAGAAACGGGGTGGGTAATCGGCATCCGTGCAATTATTAATACTGCAGGCTGTGTTTACAACAAAAATAAATATTTACCCTACTACGCCATGAATGTTATCAAGTAGCTGAAAATAATTATGCAAGATAAAGTTTGCGATATCGAAAACAAACAAAAAAAAGTACGTGTGTGACTTTTCTAAACAGACGTTAGTTAAATAGGACGGTTGCTGTTCCCCCCTTGGCTCGACGGTGTTGCTCACTATAACAGTTGAGTTTGCATATAACGAAACACACGCCTATGTCAGCAAGTCTACTACACCATTTAGCTTCCCCGCCCAGTATAACTAATGCAGACATGATTCCAACAAACCTGACATTAACAGCAGCATCAAAAAAACAATCTTCGGCGAAAGTATCTTCATCGTTTTCCTGAGGTGGTGCCATAAATCGCCAATACTTGCATCCACTTTCTTTACAGTAAATTACTCTTCCGTGACTTTAACGATTAAACTGTTCCGGTATACAAGATTATTTGCAACTACAAGAAACCAGTTTTAGTTTCATTTTTGCGATATCCCTCCTCCGTGGGCAGAGATTTTGTCAAAAGTTCAAATTCATGTTCCCAACATCGCAGCTTAACTGGTAGAACTTACGACCTGCGATAGCTCTTAACACTCCATACTTTTTAAATCATTTTTTTGGTCCGTTTCTCATAAAATTGTAGTTTACTGTTAAATCATCCAGGACTGAAGTCAGAAAAAATGCAAAACCTGTTATCCCAGTAACTTTCTAAGAACAATATTTAAAATGTCTCCCTATTTTTTGAGTCATTGCACCCCCATTATTTGCGGCTTTTTCGAGATTTCTTTTCTTAAGACATTGAGAGGTATGCCTTTGATTTAGTCTTAGCCTTTACAAATTTACTTAAGGTCATAAAGTCAAACCTGTTAATGGGTGCAAACCTTATTAAATAAATCAAAGAAACCTATACAAATATCTAATTAGGAAGGGTCAAATAACTACAAAAACTTTTCTGGAAAATAAGTGCTTCTGTTCCTGACCCTACATTTGATTTTAATGCTTGGAGATTGAGAGGCATGTATCTTTCAAGCAGTATCCAAATTATTTTTATTGCATTTGCTAACTACTCTGTTGAAGAGTATGGAGCATCCTGATTGGTCTGCATTAATGGGAAAAGAAATAAACTTTTCGGACATAAAAGTTTCATTAAGTACCTTTTAAATGCAGTTTTCCTACACTTTCACAGTGGCCAGTACTGGTCACTATGGAACATTATCAAGAAGATAAAACAGGTGTTAACACCTGTAACACCCTTCCTTTTCCTACAAACAAACATTTAGCAGGCAGCAGAGGAAAGTGTCTAACAGCAGGAGACATACCTTCTAGCCAAGGTTAGCAATGGGTGACTGGTAGTGTCAAAACAAGGGTGTATGGGGGAGGGGGTGTGTAGGAAGCGAATGGATAGGGTCAATGTCAGTCTTGGGCCAATTGAACCAGTTTGGCCTGATAGGGCCCCACTCCCTTGGGGGGCCCACACTAGACTATGACGAGTCATAATGCCTTACGAGACCTGCCCAAGAGACACTACTGCAAAGTGAAAGGGATTTTCCTCCACTAGCCTTGCTCCCATACTGTTTACAAGCTCAGTATTATTAGTAACTGCAGCTTCAGTCCTCTTGTATGTCTCACAGTGTGTTAGCAAATCACTCTCCCATAGTACAACATAGCAGAGGCTGCTTATCTTGCAGACTGACAGAGAAGTATTGTTTTCTTTTGCTTCTCTTTTTGATATGGGATTAATGAATCATTGTTAATGAACAAAATTACAAGAAATAACTGGAGCATAATAAATCTCAGACAGCATTAAAACAAACACTAGTAAGCATTAAAAATGCAGTTACGGTGATGTGACGTAAAGTCTGATCACTAAGACATGCGACAGAATGTTACCATTTCAGCAGTATGGCAGAAAATGTTTGTTTCACTTACAGATAGGAACAAAATAATCACAGTGAAATGAAATATGAGGTGTGTGGTGAGTGGTGGATGGCAGAGGAAAACTGAAAATGATTCACTTTTCTGAAAGTGTTAAAACAGTGGCACAGTGGAAAACAGCCAAAGAAACAATAAGAACAAGCATGCCAAAAAGTGTAAATTAGGATAGTATGTAACATAGATTAGCAAACTCATAAGTAGACATGATATAATAATTCCCTCAGAAGAATAAGTAGAAAAACTGGTTAGGAAAGTACCTGTACAATGCCATAACATCATTAGTACAACATTCCAATGTAGAAAATAATATACAAAAATTGTTTGCAGCATGTACTGTTGCTGGGTATGGGGTGTGAAGGAGAGTAAGGATTAAGTTGTGGGAAGAAGACAGGAAAGGAGAGAGACAGAAAAGTCATAAAGAATAGGGGAACAAGGGGAAATGTATACTATATCCTACCCAGGTTCGGGAAATCCAGGCAGTATTATAGCATTTGGGACTATGTTTACTCTTAAGCCAGGGGGTGCCCACTGGCGACACACCATATAAATAGAGAATCTCTGCGGCCCATCAAACAGGTCCCTTACTGTGTGCCTGAGTGAGTTGAGTGAGCAGACCCTGAGATAGAAGCAACAAGACATGTTGGACTGGGGGGGGGGGGTAATCCAACAGTAAAGTATGTAAAACATAAACTTATTGTTATATGTTAATATGTGGTAATAGCATACATTTTCATACATAATCTGAAATAGTCACGTTACAAAACACAGCAAGTGGAGGGAGAAGTACAGTAGTAGATGAGGAGCTCCACCAAAATTTGTCCAAATGGGCCCTATAAGTGCTAAGGCCAGCTCTGGAAGGGGCTAACTATGATGGGTGGGGCTATATTATGGCATGTCAACCACTGTTTTACCTGTGATCAAGCAACAGCCAGGATAATTTTCATCCGCAGACTGGTTCAGTGCTCACTGTTTCTAGCTACTTTATTGATTATATACACATCAGATGTCTGCAGTCAACAGGGCTGAATCAATTAATACATCTAATGATTGCAATATCACACATGCATAGGAAGTGAGATAGTTGAAATCTAACTGAGAGAAAAGTCATTTTACAAGTGACTTTCTACATAATCTTACTTTCCCAGGTCATAAAAAATGAAAGAAGGAAGGAGAATTACATTTGCATGCATTTATATTCCAAATAAAACTACTATTAAGGAGCTTAAAAGAATTATGTGAGACATAAATAGCTTTTAGCAGGGAACAGAACTCTCAACCTCTTAACACAAAAAAATATAAACAAAGCCAAAAGTAATGGGAGACAAAGCCCAAAAATAGGGACGCATTTTAAATACTGCTCTTATAAACCTAGAAAGTTGCAAGAATAAAGTTGCATTTTCTGAAGGATATGAAGCCTGAAACTCAAAGATTGTCATTATTTAGTAAATTTAGTCCTCACTGATTTGCCACAAAAATCCAGAAAATCACAATTTTTATGAGGAACAGACCAAAAATATGAGGCAAAAATCTGGACATTCTGTGAAAATCTGTACAGTTGAGAGGTATATTATTAATGTGTGGTGGCTGGAACCTGATCTGCAACAGTAAAATTCTACATGGTTGACATAAAAGGAAAAATACAACAAAAGAGGGTAGATCTATAAAGAAATACAGGAGAGTATTTGGAATGGAAGATGTGAACTTATTAGGAAGAACCCAAGAAAAATGTACACATTATTCCACAAGGTACAATAACTGGGTTAGACTGGATAGACTTATATTTCCTAGGAGCATGGGTACTTAATTGAAAGCTTTGGAATACATCCAATAACTATTTAAAATTATTCACTAAATAGACTAAGATAATGATGCAGGGTAATCAAGTAAAATGAGACATTGGTGCTTTAACACTTGTTAAAAAAGGCAGGAATTTAAGAAAAGAGTAGTGGAAATAATTCAGAAGTCGTTAGGAAAGACATAATTCTTCCAAAGGGATAACAAGGGTGTGAAGTATAATGAAAACTGAATTTAAAATATGGTAGAAAGAAGAGAGAAAGTGGTATGGGGAAAAAAGAAATAGGAATTATTTAGCGGGTTATCAAAGGTCAAAGTACTTCAAGTGAAGGGGACTCTTAGAGGAGCAGTTGCCGAATGTGAAAGGAAAAATAAGGAAGTAAAAGGAGGGAGTGTACCAGCATATTGGAAGAAAGCTGTAATGGCTGTCCTACCTAAAGAGAGTAAAGACCTTTCAGACACAGGTTCATATAGATCAGTTTCAATGTCAAACCATGATTATAAAGTGTTTGCCTGCGTTAGCTAAGAGAATGACTGAGGTGTTGTCAAAACTGTTAGATATGGATCAGTGTGGTTTTGTGCAGGGGAGGCAAACATTTGATAACATTAATAGAAGAAGCACTACCCAGAGAGAAGCAGAGTATGAGAAGACACTGCGATTGTTGGTGGGTCTCATGCATAGAAAGCATTTCATAGAGTCAGCTGGGACTGCATTAGTATGACAATGCTATTTGCATTCACTGATAGAATACTGGGTTTAATCAGGAACATATATGAAGGGTTAGTGGCAAGAATTAAGGTGGAGGGTTTCATTTCTGACAAGCTGTGTTAGACCAGAGGAAACACGCAGAGGTGTCCTCTTGCCCATTTGTTTGCTTCATATTTAAAGACATTGGCAATGAAGATAAGTGACTCACAAATTGAAGGATATAACTGGAATGGTATTCAAGAAAAATAGCCTTATTTGCTGATGATACTATTCTGTATTTGTTAAATCCATTAAAGGATATTTTAGTGTTGCGGAACATTTTGAGACAGTTTCCATTTCTTCAGGATATAAAATAAATGAAGACAAACCAAAGGCTATAAAGGTAAGCTATGTTCCCACATGTCATATAGTTCAGCAATGTTCATATTAATAGGGAAGTGATAAGATGTAATACTTACTTGTATAGATGAAAAAGACATATTATGGCAGCTAAGGATATGTGGGAAGAGACTAAACAAAACAAACACTAAGAAGATGAAAGCACTTGACCATGGATATGGCTAGTAAGGTACAAGCAGAGTGACAATGTTTCTACTCCCTTTAGCATTATATACAGCTCAGGTTAATTTTTTATCAGCCAGAGGAAGAGGTTTGTATAATAATTAATTAATATATAAATAATTAGTAAATAAAGTGTGAGGGAAATGTAATATAGTAAGATGAGGACAAGCAGACATTTGAAATGCAGGTTGGAGACTGTCTTACCTGCCAAGGCTTGATGGCAGAGTATAGGCAAAGAGAAAGAGCTTGAGGAGTGCTATGTGAAATACCTCCTCTGGCTGAGTTTTTAGCTGAGTCTAGAACTGTAGGTCCTTGTTTAAAAAAGTGATAATTGGTAGATGATATGAAATAATGCATGATAACTATAAGAATCAATCAGAAGAGGTTATAAAAGGCTGGGAAGCAAGAATAGGAAGGCAATATCCTTAACTGCCATCTGAATCCACACAAAAAAAAACTTGCAATTGCCTCTATCTACCTTCCTCCTGGTAACAATCTACCCATTCTTGAAAACATCCTATCCTGGTTCTCCCACAGCATACCATATGAGACACTTATCATTAGTGATGTCAACACTGATTGGTCCAAACTCACAACTGACTCCCCCCAACTCAGTACCACCTACACAGCTTCCACCAACTTATAACATCTCCCACTCGCTTCCATAAAAATTCCTCTTCCAGCTCCATCATAGATTGGATCCTTACCAATTCCCCCCACCAATACCACAATCCCACCACCTTACCTGACTCCCTCAGTGATCATCTCCCTACCACCATCTTAAGACACTACTCCCATATTCCTAAACCCCACCTTATCAAAGACTGTCGAAAACTATCGACTTTCAATTCATCCCAATTTAACTCCATTCTCCACAACATAGATTAGTCCATTCTAAAACACCTCCCCCTTAATGATGCTGTAAGCACTTTCAATAGCATCTTCATGAATACTCTAAACTCCTTGGCTCCCTCTAGGAAGATCAGAGTAAAATCAAACCATGCTCCCTGGCTCTCCAAAGAGACTAGGTCCCTTATGAAATAAAGAGATCATGCTTGGAAAACCTGGACTAAAACTAAACAACCACCTTTTCTTCAAAAATACAGACAACTGAGGAACCTTGCAGAAAAACATACAACTAATGACAAAAAGTTATACTATAGCTCTGCTCAGCTTAAAAACAAATCCAATCCTCAAAAGTTTTGGTCAACTCTCAACAACATCCTCTATCCTGGAAAGTCCTCTAATCCCTCCCCATACCCTAACTCTTCCTCTCAGGAAACAGCTACCCTCCTGAATAAACACTTTATCTCTTCCATCCAAAATCTGGTAACCTCTAAGCCAAACTCTACTTCGACACCCACCTCTCCAAGTCCCACTAACACAACTTTGTTTTCTTTTGAGCCAGTTCCCATTACTTACATCAAATCTCTACTACTCAAGCTAAAACCTTGATCTCCTTCCACTGAAAATCTATCTCCTACATTCCTCAAACTTGCTGCTGACTCAATTGCCTATCTTGTATCTATACTAATTAATCGATCTATTCTGGAATCAACTGTCACCACCCTTTGGAAATCTTTCTTCACTATCCCTCTTCATAGAGGTGGAAACTCCACTGACCCCTCAAACTACCGACCCATTGCCATTCTGTCCCCCCTCTCCAAGATATTAGAAAAATGTATTCACTCACAGCTTCTCAATCACCTCCTCACATATCACTTACTTACCCCTACCCAACATGGATTTTGTCCTCACCACAGCACCACCAGTGTCCTCCTCTCCTTCACTCATATCATTGCAGAGGCCCTAGACAACAATAAACTCATTTCCTGTCTCTTCCTAGATCTCTCCAAAGCCTTCAATACTGTCTCTCATCCTCTACTACTATCCAAACTCACAAATCTCCACCTATCCCCCTCCGCACTTGCCTGGTTTAATAGTTACCTATCTGGCAGAGAACAATCTGTCAAATGGCTTTCATCCTTCTCACATTTCCTTCCCATCTCCACTGGTGTTCCCCAAGGCTCCATCTTGGGACCCCTTTTGTTTAACATCTTCACCAATGATCTTTACACCACATGCAAAGAATCCTCCCTTATTCAGTATGCCAATGACTCCACACTTATATCCATCTCAAATAACATTCCTGAACTACACTCCCTGTCCCAACAGGCCCTACTATCCACTGAACAATGGCTCTCTCACAACCTATTGATCCTAAATCCCAAAAAGACCAAACTCCTACTTTTCCTTCCCCGTTCTCTTTCTCATCACAAAACCTCCTTTTTTATTACATCTTCTAACAATACAAATATCCAACCTGACACCCACACAAAACTCTTAGGGGTCATTATCGATGACGAACTCAAGTTCAACCTACACATACTCCAATGTATAAAAAAAAACAAACCAAAAACTAGGTCTGCTATATCGGAACAAAAACTTCCTAACCCCTGAATCTAGACTTACCCTGGGCCAGGCACTCCTCCTCCCCTCCCTCTTATACACCGCCCCAGTTCTTACCAATATCCAAGCCTCCACTCTAAACAAACTGCAACAGACTTACCATAAAATAGCCAGATTCATTACTAACTCCCCATACAACTCACACCACTGCATTTCTTTAAACTCTCTTCAATGGCTTGAACTTCCCCAGTTTCTGCTATTTTATCAATTTCATATGCTACACTCTATTCTTTATAAACCCTCCTTCTGTCCATCTCTATCTTCCTTAGTCTCCATCTACATCCCATCCTGGACCCTCCGTACTTCTAATCAACAATTACTTGATATCTGCCACCCAAAAAGGTTAGTAGGCAAACTACTCTACAAACATTCCCTTGCCCATGCTTGGAACAAACTTCCCCTTGATGTACATTCAATCTCCCACACCTCACACTTTAAAAATGAACTAAAAGCTTATTTTCTCAATTCCAGAACCTGCCCTTGCCATGACCCTACCTAGTTTTCCTTCCCTTTATGTACCCTCAAAAGGACCATACTTAGTACCTCATTACACCTCTCTCTCCAATGTGTCTACTATGCATTTGCACAATTTTATACAACCAAAAAATGTTAATTGTTGACCTATTGAACTGTATCAGTGTAAAATTGTTACTTAGCTTCTTTTTAATGCAACTTTAACTTTATGCGTGTATCCCAACATATGTGAATCGTTTTGCTATAACTGCTATTATATCAATATTGTTTAAAATTGTACTTGTTTTAAAATGTATTACTGGAGCTTTTCTCCTCGGGTCTCCACTGAAAATGGGCCACAAGCCCAGTTGGACAAACCCGGTTAACAAATGTCAATAAATAAATAAAAATATACAAAGGAACGTTGTGGTGACATTTATATGGCTGCCAAATATGCAACAAAGTATAAAATGCTTAGGATTATGCATGGAAGTGTTTGCATAGCTATCTTTGTAACCCAGGTAGGCTTTAGAGAATTTTTCCACAGGTAGGCAGCAAATGCTAGAGGTAATTCGAAGCATTTGGAGCGGAATGTAATGAGTTGTGAGAATTAAAAAAAAACATGATACTCTTTCAAAAATGATGGGGGGGATTATTGTAACTAAGGAAATGGTTCTTTTAGCTGCAATATAGAAACTGAATTGTCTAGATATAGTAAGACCTTGTTAAGTTTAATGCTATTGGCTGCCAAAAAAGCAATTACAAGAAAATCAAAATCAAAATCTAAACCAACTATAACTGAAGTATTGGATGTTGTAAGGGAGATAAAAGAATTGGAGATGGTATCTTTAGAAAAGGGAAGGAGCAAATCACATAGAGATATATGGAATTTGAAGAATAATTGTAGAATTATGGTCAAGAGGAGGAGTGAAATTTCAAAGAATGCAGCACTTGTCCAATTTATGTATGAGAAAGGAGTGTTACAGAGAGTACAAAAAGTTGAAATCAAAGAAAGAAAAGTGCAGCATAGAAAATCTGGAGTGGATAGAACTTAAAGAAGATTCCACTTTTTTCAGTGTGTCATACTGTTCAGCTTTTCCCCACTCATTCCACACAATCTAATGGAGGAACACTACACTGTAATAAAACCAGAATGATTAGTTGAATTAAGGCAGAGCTTTGGGGGACTGCTAGGCCCCCAGAAGCAATGAGGTTCTTGATCTTCTTAGGTGTATTATGGAACTTTTTTCCAAACATTGGTCAAATGATGACCTAAACGAACATCACGAGTCATCATGAGTAAGGAAAGAATTTTAGTTTAATGTCTTCTTTCAAGGAAGAAGTTGTGTCCAAAGCTTAATATTCAATGCTGAAAAATAGTATTTCCAAATAAAAAGTAAAAATGTGTTTTCCAAGATACAAAAATGACATCTGTGAACAGTGCTGGCCTCCCTAGCCCCAAAACAATATTCACCTTCTAGGTAGCCATCTGGTGTTAGGTTAAGATAAAAGTGAAAAACAAAATGACCATAGTCATAAATTACAAGTTACTGGTGGCATACCTATATACAACATGCCTCCTCACCCTTTCTTCCAAAAGACAGGCACCTTCTATATACCTCTCTGATGTTAGACTTGAGTGAAAGCAAAAAAAAAAACAAATGGCCACAACAATATATTTCAATTTGTTGCTGTCAGACAAATAAACACAGCATGTCTCTTTAGCCATACCTCAAAAGACAGCTATCAAACATGTTTTCTTAGCCATATCCCCAAGAGATAGCCAATCAATAGTCACTTTTATCCATATAAAGCCTCCATAGCAATCAATTATAGCCATTCTGTTGACTATGTACACCTCAGATGTCTGATTGTAATAAAATGAAAAATAATAATGGACAAGGTAATCTATGTCAAATGCTACACACACACACACACACACACACACACACACACACACACACACACACACACACACACACCCTTAAATAAAAAATACATACTATCCTACAGGCTAGCTGGCAGTGTAACTAGATTACTTAGTGTAGAACAAACAACTGACCAGGAAGCCAAAGACCACAGCAAATTAATTTAACAATGGTAGAAACCATTCCAGTTTACAGTTGTTGTAGAAAGAAATAATCCTTTATTAGTAAAACCACTGCTGTTCATGGGTATTTAGTGTACTGTTTAATAAAAATCTCTCCAGCGCACAAACGGTCAGAATACATTTCTGGGTTATTTCACTTTTGACTCAAGCTGCATTAGTCATCTAATACAGCTTTAGCCATTAGGAAAGGTTACTCTCTGCTGCATCCAGTAGACAAAACAGTCCTCATTGAGATGTCATTCCTTTGCCCCTGAAATTGTAGAATGAGATGGAATAAAGTATAATCACATTATTTCCTATGACAGCATATGCACAATGGTTTGGCTATTTTTAAAATAGCCCAGCTGAGTCAGCTGACTTTTTTAATAGCAAACTGAACTCTAAATATGCACAAGTGGAGTTTTGAAACTCAAATGTGAAGGTCAATTATTTTTAAGAAAAAAAAAATGAAAGAAAGAAAAATAAAGAATATCATCATGGTTTCATCTATGAAAAGGGTTATGAAAGGAAAAAAAGGCAAATAATATCAAAAATATATTTTCTTTTCATATCAGAAAACTGTGACGCAGCAGCCGAGTACTATTAGACACCTGTGACTGTGTGGCTGTTTAAAGCTATTTTATAGCTTTAAAAGATATAAAGGGTAATTCAATATAGCTTACATGGAGCTAAACTCCATGTAAGCATAGTGCCACAACCTGAACATGGAGTTCGGAGGCTATGCGATCCAGGAAACAGTGCTGGGGGCGTGCACGAGCCTACCAGCACTGTTCAACCACGGAGGCAATCATGGAATGTAAATCACCTAATTTGCTGGTGAAAACCATGCAAATGAGGTGATTTATTGATCCATGAAACAGACAGGAATCCGTGTAGGAACCGTGTCTGCATTACTAATGTATGCACAAACTGTCTGTGTCCAAGAGTGCAAAATAAAAAAAACGGGGCTATGACAACTCAAAGTAAAACATGTTATTAGTTGCATCAGGCATGCCAGTGGCGAAAACTATGGTCATTGCCATGTAAAACTGATGCAAAATATGAAAAATGAAAAGTACATTTTACGTGAACATATGCTATGTGCAAGCAGAGCGCAGCGGTGCCCAAGCATGGGATCTGAAAAAATATAAATTTAAAACATTAAAATGGGATTATTTAAGCTAAAAGTAAATTCTCTGTTATATTGGCCAGCATGCAGCCTTATACAGTGGCAGGTAACATTGGTTGCTAAGGACATAGGCTCTTGTGTAGTGCTGTAACTAGGGTATAGGTAATTAAGTGTATGCAAATTAGCTAAGTTTACTGAATAGCAAAATGGGCCACAGTGTCTGCAGGTACCTAACCATGTAGGGGCTATAATGTGGTGGTGTAGGCAAAATAGGCAGTTGACATGAAAAGGGGGTGTGTCGTGCTTGGTGTAAACACATTGGAGCTTACATTGAAAAGAGGATCTGTGAATGGAATGGAATGCAGGGGGTGTGTTACAGGAACTGTCACACCCCCCCCTGCATTGTGAAAGTGCCATCCGGCACTTTACATTAAAATAGTGTCCTCGGACACACACTTCTGAACCTCTTAGAGCAAAGTCCAGACAAACACAGTACTAAAAGTGGGGCAAAAGGCCAGAAATAGGGATAGTTTTTAAATATTTCTCTTACAAACTTAGAAAGTTGATAGAATTACAAGTTTTGGTATATAGATTTAAAATGGATGTATTTTTCCACTGTATTTGTATCATGAAAGAGCTATATAGAAATGTATAGCTGAAATATTCACTGGTGTCTTAGCTTAGTGGTTAGAGTACTGGCTTTGCATGGAGTAGTTCAAGGTTCAAACTCCAAAACAGGCCATTCAGCTTTTACATGGGGAAAGCATTGTTGTAGTTCAAACTCCAAAACAGGCCATTCAGCTTTTACATGGGGAAAGCATTGTTGTAGTAATTGATATTTGTTAACCAGGGTAGTGTAGCTGGTCCAAATTTCCAGTCAGTGGATATATGATGTAAATTCGCCCTTGTAAACACAAGTGTCCCATACAGTACAGTCACACCCAAGGTAATGTAATCAAAGAACAAAGGAGGATGTCATGTAATGTAAAACATAAACAGAAAAAATTCTCACAAGATGAAGCGGCAAAGACATATGAAACAAAACAATCCATTGGACAGGTAGAATGGGAACCACAAGGCAAATCAAACCACAGTTCTTTAGCAAATAAAACAACTTTATTGTCACTTTTGTCCCCAAAGAGACTTCTTCAGAATAAAAATCAACTATAAACCAAATCTTATATACACAAACTCAAATTGTTCCAATTATTACATAATAACCAATTACCCAATTATCTAATCTAAAAAACACCCCCAAACTAAGAATTCATGAAAAGCATTTATAAAACACTCAGATAAAAAATAAAAATATTTTCAAAAATACATAAAATTGTTTGCATATATTTTTATTTTTTAATCCGAGTGTTTTATAAATGCTTTTCATGAAGTCTTTGTTGGGGAGGGTTTTTTATATTATAGTATTAAACATGAATTAAAATATAGGGCATTAAAACGTTAAATTTTAGGGTACATATACATATTTGTTTTAATGAATATTCTCTTTTTTTCTGTACCTTTTGATACTATTATATATTGCACACTGTTGTTTTTAGAGTTTGATACAATTTTTGTATGTCTCTTTAAAAGACTGGTTGTATCTAATTAAGGGATTTTTAATTTATTATATAAGGCAGAGCTGTGAGTGATTAATTTGTTCTGAAGAAGTGATAATACGAAAGCGCTTGACCTGATTTTTATTTTTTATTTTTTACTGTGATTTTGTGAATAAACGTTTGGGCATTAGTTATTGGAGTCAGAGTGGTTGCTGGTTTTAATTGTCGTGTTGTACCACTCTTCACCCTTGGTTTTATTCACAAACAACTACTTAGCCACTTACTACAAAATAACCTACTAGCAAACTGCCAACATGGCTTTAGACCATTCCGTAGCACATCAACTGCCTCTTATCCTTTACCGACTCTGTATATAAAAATCGTAACAATAACTCTTTTTCCTCTGCGCTATTTATTGACCTGTCAAAAGTCTTTGATATGGTTAACCATAACTTACCTCTAGACAAACTAAAGGCCCATTCTCTCGATCCTCAAGCTATACAATGGTTTAGGTCTTATCTGGAAAATAGACAGCAAGCAGTACTTTGGCATAACAATCTGTCTTCACTACTCCCAGTAAATATTGGAGTACCCCAAGGCTCTATCTTAGGTCCCTTACTCTTTTCCTTATTTATTAACAATCTACACATGAACATACCTCAAGCCACCTGCATTCAATATGCAGACGACTCCACCTTAATCTGTACAGCCAAGAATATAGCCTCTCTCCACTCCCTCACCCAAACTGTTTTTCATAATGTTGAAAACTGGTTTATACAACAATGCCTCCTCCTAAATCCCAAAAAAACAAAACTACTGCTTTTTACTCCAACTCATAAATCACCTAATCCATTCTTCTCTGTAACCTCTAACAATGGTACCAACATAACCCTAGATACTACAACCCGCCTACTAGGTGTAACAATTGATAATCGTCTCAGCCATGATGACCACATCAACTCCACCATAAAGTCTGTTAACAAAAAACTTGGTACCCTCTATAGAATTAAACCCTTCCTTACCCCTTCTGCAAGGAAAACTATTGCCCAGACCCACCTCATATCCACCCTTTTCTATGCCTCTGTTATATATACTAACCTATCCAAAAACAACCTCTCTAAACTCTCCACCTGTTATAATAGCATAGCTAGATTCATCACATGCTTCCCCTTTAAAACTCACCACTGCCTCAACCTCAAACAACTTGAATGGCTAGAATTGCAAAACCATATACTCTGTCAACAATTACTTATTACTCAAAAGATCCTATACCACCTTAACAACACCCCTATCCTCACTAATCTAATTACACCATATAAAAATCTAGCAACACTATGCTCTGCTAATAAGCTTCTAGTTTCCTCAATTAAAGCTTACAACAAAGCCGGTGATTCACTTTTTTCAAACACTGTAGGTAAAAACTGGAATTAGCTTCCTTCTGAATTATCAACCCTTGCTTCTACTTCTGTATTTAAAAAAACATCTTAAAGAACATCTGCAAAATCATGGGCTTTGTCCATGTGCTAACCCAGACTTGATATATTTTTCCCCTTCCTGCTCTTACCCCTATCCCTACTCCTCTAACCTGTGCCTCCAAATCTAGTTACTACTCTTTTCTTCGTAATATGAGGATAAAATATAAGTTCTTTCTCTCTTAACTGAGTCTTGCTCATACCTTCTAGTGTGTTTTGTATAATTGTTTAGTATAATTTTTACTAAAATTGTTATAGTTTATAATTTTATTATTATAATTTTCCTTTTGACCAATGCTACCTCTGTATTGTGATTTTTCATGTCTTTTTACATTGTTAACTTTGTCACTGTTTATGCTTGGAGCTTTTCTCCCCGGGCCTCTACTGAAAATGGACATATATCCAGTTAGACTAGCCTGGTCAACAAATGTAAAATAAAATAAATAAAAAAAAAAATAGTAGTGGGTTGTTGTTGAACTAGTTTAGAGATGGTTTCAATGAAGTATTTGTTGAATGATTCAGGTATGTCGGAAATTTTGCCTGTGGAGGTTAGCGATGGGGTGGAGGGATTGCCGGCGTGAAGTACTTTATTTATTCCTGCCCAGAATGTTTGGGGTTCTTTTGGTGCCTGTTTTGCAGATGTAGGAAATAATTATTTTTATCCTGGAGAATAGTTGTTTTGGTTTTGTTTCTACGTTTTTGGAATTGTTCTCTAGTTGATGTAGTTTTTGTGGCTCTGCAGTGATGCCAAGCTCTATTCCTTTAAGAAATCTTATTTTTAGTCTCTTTGGTGATCCGGAGGGGGCAGTATTCATTTTGAGTTTTGTGGTATGAGGTGGGGCATGGGCATCTAGGATTTTTAGAAAAGTGTTGTTGAATTGGATTACAGCTTCTTCTAGGGGTACTTTTTTAGTATGTTCCAATTATGGTATTTTAGTTCAAGTCTGAATTTGTTTGGGTCAAAGTTATTTCTGTTCTGGGTAGTTTGTATTAGTGGGGTAGAGTTGGCATGGATTTTGTATTTTAGTAAATAGGTGGGTTGGTGGTCACTAAGGGTGTCCAAAAGGACTCCTGCTTGGTATGGAGTACTAGTCTTACTTACCAAGATCCAGTCTAGGAGACTTTGCTTTGATTTTAGCATTTCCTAGCCTAGTGCTAAATTGAATGACTAGGGAGAAGCTGTAGAGATTAATATGGTTGGTGGAGTTAGTGGTTGAGCAAGTGTCCCAGTCAATATTAAAGTCACCTAGGATGATGGTTTCTTGAGGAAGATTTTGATTAACACAGTGTAGGAGGGATTCTAGGGAGGGAATATTGTTGCTTGGTGGTATATAGCCAGTGATAACACTGACTGATGTTTTGTCGCTAAGTTTGAGTTTGGCTAGGAGAAGTTCAGAAGTACTGAGGGAAGGGATTGGAGGATTAACAGTACACATTTTTAGGTTGTTTTTGTAAAGTAATGCTATCCCACCCCCTTTTTTAGATAGTCTATCTTTTCCTAATATGTTGTACCCAGGTGGGAGGAACTCACTGTCTGATGTTGTGGGTTTTAACCATGTTTCAGTTAAGGATAGTAAATCAGGGGAATAGTTGGATATCAAAGCATGGGGTAGGTGCACTTTATTTATGCTTATGATATATAAGCTAAGTAGCCAAAGGCTATTTTTTTGGTCTAGAGATGAGAGATTGGTTGGGTGAGAGAAATGGAATAGATGGAGTATTTGTGCAAGGGTTTGGCCCTGGGTTGGGGTGTATGTCTCCAGCTAGGCAGCATTCAGCCCAGCTAATTGGATTTGTGCACCGCTAAGAACTACTCAGCATGTCTCAAACCAGCTAAACAAGGGGGTGTGTCTGAGGCTGCTGAGCTATGCTTAGATGGTTTCAGAAATGCTGAGCGTGTTTGTGTCCAGGGGAGAGCCCTTTCTACTTAGCAATGTTTGCCCTAGCTGCAGCAGTTTTAAATGCTTAAAACTGGAGGAAATGGGAAAAAATAAAAGGAAATAGCAGACAAAAGGCAGTCAACTATAAATGACTAATAAGGCCTCTGCCACTCACAGTGGCCCATTCAACCCCCTCAATAATGTAGCAAGCAGGGGGAATGTATCATGGTCAGCCAATTACACATGCAGCATCTGCAGCACACCAGTATAAAGTATGCAAACACCATTCAAACTGATTTTCTCACATACTCAGCACCATTGGAGTGCACACCTGGGAATTTTAACTGACAAAATTATAGGGGCTGCTGCTGCTTTGCTACATCTCTGTGTGCTGCAGACTGAGGGTGGTGATGATGATGATGATGCTGACAACTGGCCCAGACTGAGGAGGAGAAGAGTATTCAGACCCAGGGTAACCTTTCAGGGGCTACATGAGCTGGAGATAGTAGAGTGCTACAGGGTGGACAGGGACATACTTCAGCAACTCACCGAGCTCTGCCACCCTCATCTCAGACCCAAAGCCAACAGAGGGGAACTCATCCCAGTGGAAACAATGGCATGTGTAGCCTTAAGAATACTTACTACAGGTATTTTCCAAAGACCTACTGGGGACATCATGAGGGTCTCACAGGCATCCACATTCAGGATACTCCACCAGTTCCTCAATGTCATGCTAAGATATGCCAGTGAGCACATTTATTTCCCCAGCACCCCTGAGGAGAGGATCAGCAATATGTGTCTCTTCCACTGTGTAGCAAACTACCCAGAGGTACTGGGTGCCATAAACTGCACCCATGTCCACATCAAAGCACCCCCCAGTGAACAGGGTAGAGTCTATGTCAACTTCAAGGGCTATCACTCCATCAACTGCCAGGTTGTGTGCAATGCCCAAGGCATTATCATCAATGTGTGTGCTTGCAGCCCTGGCAATTATCATGACTCCCACATCTGGCATGACTCACAGCTGTACCAGGCATTTGCCAGGGGGAACATCCCATACAGCCATCTCATGGGGGATGCTGGCTACACACTGGAACTGTGGATGCTGACACCCATCAGAAATGCACATACACACTGAAGAATGCCATAATGAGGCACATGCATAAACTAGTACATCACAGAGCATGTGTTTGGGCTGCTCAAGTCATGGTTCCGCTGCCTTGACATATCTGGTGCAGCCCTGCAGTACTTTCCAGCCACATGTGCACACATGTTCATAGCATCTGCCATGCTACACAGTATGATCCTGTGGAAACAGCTGCAGCAGGAACATCACAGGGAAGGGACACAATGCCCCTCCACCACTGACAAGGTCCCCACAAACACAGGGGGACTTGGAGGAGGAACTCCCTGACCCTCTCCCTGTAGGCAGACATAGGTGTGCCCAGTACACCCTGGCCTTGGCAAGCAGGTAATGCATAGCACATTCACTGACACTCTAGGGACCCAGAGACTGACCCCTCTCTCTGATTTGCACACACAGTAAAATGGATGCCTCACACATCACACTACCTGTAATTACCATGTATAGACTGTGTACTGAGTGCATCTGACAGAGTCAGCCCTCAAGCACTATCCTCACAACTGCCACAGGTGCAAGGTAAGTCACTCTTCTTAACAAAGAATTAATGGTGTATTACGTTGTGGTAGCATATCTATGGTATCACTGCATGTATGCAAGGGAATGGGATGGCCTACCGGGATAGCAGTAGACAACTGACAGCTATGTGGGACAACAGGAAATGTCTGCAAATACTGGCTTCCCCAGAATATGCAGTAGTCCCCTAGGCAATAAAACCCACTGCAGTATATGTGGGGGACTAACAAACTGCGGGGTCATAGGTCACATGCATGGATGTCAATGTTGGAATCCCGTACACACCACTCAGCCTCTCCCAGTAAGTCAGCTGTACAAAGCTAGAAAGAAAGGTGTGGCAAAGGCCCACAAATAGGGACAATGATGAAATAGTCCACTTACAAACTTACACAGTGATATCACAGCAGGTCTTGCAGTTGCCTTAAGTCTCCAAAGGGTAAGAAGTCTGAAACTCAAATGTCTTTCATAACTATCTAACCTTCAGTCTCTCGTGATATGCCAGTATTCCCCAACACAATCACAATACTATGCTAAATGGAACCAGAATGTAAAGCAAACATCTGGATAGTCTGTGGAAATGTGTACAGTTGAGAGGTATGCCCCCCTTCCCCCAACACACCCGTCTTCCCATAGAAATACAGGAAAAATTATGATTGTAGGTTAATAGCAGCTGAGCACACATTCCCAGGGCTGTCTGAATCAACTTGCTAACTTGTAGCATGTCCACAATATGCAGGGGCCAATGAGCTATGCATATGCATGGTTGATACTGTCAGGAAGTAAGGCAGCACTTACTTTTGGCTGTTGTTGCTTAGTGTCTAAGTACAGTACTGTGGTTGACAGGGTCCATGTTTCAAGACTGTCCATGCAAACTATGTTGTATGTCAGCTACACCTACAGTAAGAGAAGAAAACACTGTCTAGAAGTCAATAGCCATTACTGATGGAAAGATGGACAATTCAGGGACAGGGGGCCACACATCTGGATAGTACACAGCTTGGAGTAACCTACACAGTACCTAGTAGGACAACATGTGTTTGAATGTCAGTGTACTGTCAGGTTATAAATGGCTGCCTCCTCACTGTGTCAGTACTGACAAGTCACTGGGCACCAGCCATACCCCTGGAATGACAGGGTGTCACAGAAGTACCACAAGTATGCCTCGTATATCTGTTCTGCTTGTCATAACATTGCATTTGCCTGCCAAACTACTTGAGAAACAATAAAGGTTGATGTGAAAACATCAAAGGCAGACAGTGGAGAAGCAGACATCATACACATAAGAAAAAGCAAGCTAATACCAAACCATTCTCCAAACTGTCCACATTTGGCAGAGCAATATTAATACCCTGTCCCATGTGTGGGCCTGTGTCTGACTGTTATATATGGGCCTGTCCAGATGTCAGTCTGTGATGGTTTGACAGCTATGGCTGACATGTAACCTTATAATAACATTGCAACACAATCAGTCTGAGGACCACAGCAGGTGTAGGGGTGCAATGATGGACAACCTGCTAAACAGGTTATGTTCTTCTGACTTCTACATCTCATAAACTGGCCACAACCTCCTAAAGGAAGGTGTTAGTAGCTACACACCAACACCCCCCTCAGAGGATGTAGACAAATATGCTGAACAGTATGCCAATGCAGTATATGAGTACCTGTACAACTGCATGGACTCAGCCATATCCAACAGAACTAAAACTTGCTTCTCAAGGAGACATAAACCTATGTGGTGGACATTCTCTATCAACATGCTTTACAACAAGAGAAAGCAACTGTTGTCCAAGGGTAAAAAGGCACACAGTCCCAACTGGAAAAACTCACTCCTTAGCCTCAACAAGCAGAGTAGATCACTAGTGAAATCCTCCAAACCAATTATGAATCAAAACTAGCCACTGAAACAAATGCACACCACAAAGCTTTTATCAGTTACATCAGAAACCTCCATAGCTAACACCATTTTGTTCTGAATGACTTCTTAATGGTGCCACTTACACTGATCCTGTTGACATAGCCATCCTGCTAGCAGATAAGTTCAGAGCAAACATCACCCCCTGTCCCCACCCAAAGGCACATTCCACATCCCCAATACTTGCCCTGCACCTCACATCTCCGTAGATCAAGTGTTAACGTCCCTATCCAAGCCAAACAACACAGCTGCCATGGGACCTGATAGTATCCCAGGCTGTATTGTGCAACATCTCTGGCAAGAAGTAGCTTCACCATTGTGCACTCTACTCAACCATAGCTGAAGTACAGGCCTCATTCCAGCAGCGTGGAGAACTGCCATTGTCATCCCTTTGCACAAAGGTGGTGCCATTACTGACCCTTAAAATTATCACCCCATTAGCTTGACAAGTCTGATCTGTAAGGCCATGGAGAGTACTATTATGCACATCATAAACAAGGACATAGGCAATCTCCAAGAACTTGACTGCACCCAGTTCGTATTCGTCAAGGGCAGATCTTGCATGTTGAACCTGGTTGACTTCTTTGAGGCTGTCACCAAGGCACTGGATGAGGGAAAGTCAGTACACACAGTTTACCTTGACTTGGCCAAAGCCTTTGACACAATCCCCAACTTGGGCATCACTGAAAAGCTAACAGAACTTGCTGTAAATCCATATGTCATCATGTGGGTACCCAATTGGCTAACTGATAGGACCCAAAAGGTTAAATTAGGTGCCACTACCTCCAATAGCAAACCTGTCACTACTGGTGTCCCCCAGGGATCTGTCCTGGGATCCCCATTGTTTACTATCTACTTCTCCAAGGTCCAGTAAAAGACAAAAGGGCTATAGCTGACCAAGTCTGTGTATGACTGTAACTTGGGTGCTGTCATTGACTCCCCAAAAACATGATAACATAGTTCAAGAGGGTAACAAACGCCACAAAACTGAGAAATCTGAACTAGTACAAAACACAGTTCACCTGCTGAGAAGTCCAATCCTTTAATAACAAATACAAATGATAGACATGAGCGCTTTCGTCTGCAAAAATACAAACTTCATCAGATAAAGTCCCACTGAAACTGACATACTTTATATAAAAAAATGTTAACCAATGAAAATTTTACATTAATAATTCAATCAATCAATAAAAATCTAAAAATCCTAACATTCTAGTTTTAAAAAGACAATAACCTGTTAATTTGTTATGTGTGTATGTGTATACACTTCAAAACAAACCTGACAATGTTGTAATGCACCCAGTTAAAAAACTTTAATAAATATTTTCATTAAAATGCTGTGGTAAGAAATTGGTCTATATGAAATTATTATGTGTATATGATTAATATAAATAAGTTATTTATATAATTCTTTCATTTTGTGTATTTAAAAGGAAATCTGACCTCTTCAAAGTATATTGGCCTTTCCTACTAAAATTGCTTTAATATTGATGTATTCGTTTAAACCTGGAAAAATATTAGATTTTAATCTTAGTTGCCATCTAAGTTCTTTCTGCAATAAGATGTTTTTGGGGTCTCCCCCTCTAATTTCCACGTCAACAATATCTATAATACCAAATTTAAATGATGGAACAAACTGACAAGTAGTGGTGTGTTTGTATAAGGCACTTGTTTCCTTTTTAATTTTTATGTCATTTCTGTGTTCGTAAATCCTTTCTTTCAAATGACGTTCCGTTTTGCCCACGTAATAACATGAGCAGTGACAACAGGTTGCCAAATACACCACCATAGAGGTGTAACAATTGCCCCTACAAAATTTTACTACAGTGTTCAAACCATTGTTTAAAATGATACTGTTGGAAGTATTGATGTAAGAACATTGGGCACATCTACCACATGGGTGAGTACCCCTAGAGTTTTTGGAGGAATGATCTCTTCCTTCCAGGGTTCTTTTGAAATTGTTACCTACTCGATGAATAAAAGTAGGTTGGTTACCTATGATATCCATAATTTCAGTATTAGTTCTTAAAATAGACCAATTTTCGTATAAAATTCTTTTAAAAATTGAGGAAAAGTTGTTGTGTTGAATGGAACAGGATCCCGAAAATTCATAAGGTCTATCTTCTAGTGTTTCCATATTCAAGGTGGGGTGACCGAGTAAAGGTTTAAAACGTGTGCCCCACCCTTGGTATACTTCCGTCAAAATATTGACTACTAAAACCTTGGGATACCCCCTTTCACTAAACATTTTACCCAGGTTGATGAATTCTTGTGTAAGATCATCTAAATTAGATGTCATCCTGGCCACTCTAACAGCTTGCCCTTTTATAATACTTTTTTTCTGAAAGTAAGGGTGTTGACTGTCGAAGTGGAGATAACTATTACACCAAGTTGGTTTTCTGTACACCTGGGATTTGAAACCACTAGATGTTTTTGAGAGTGTAATGTCTAAATAGTTAATGGATTCCCTGTTGGCTTGATAGGTAAAGGACAACCAGGAGGTAGATTGATTGATATGAAACATGAATTGGTCCAGCTCGTCTTGTGTCCCTTCCCAAATGACAAAAATATCATCCAGGAATCTAAAATAAGCTTTAATTTTGACAAAAAATGCACTCTCAAAAATGTATAAGTTTTCCCATTCTAAAAGTAACAAATTGGCGTAAATGGGGGCACAGGCTGCCCCCATGGCTACCCCACTGACTTGCTTGTAAAAAACACTTTCAAAATTAATGAAATTATTATCTAAAACTATTTCCATTAATTCTAACAATAAACATTTCCTGTCTAATGTTAATTCTGAGTGTTTGTGAATACTTGCTTCAAAAAATTCAAAACCTTCCTTCCTGGGGATACAAGAAAATAAGTCTTTCACATCAATGGTGATGAAAAGACTATCTTTAGTCCATAACCCATTGTTAATTCTTCCTAAAAAATCCCATGAGTCCTTAATAAGATGTTTGTGTTGTTTTGCAATATTTTTGAAATTCTGATCAACAAATACTGCCAAAGGGTGAGTTTTGGATCCACGGGCGGAAACAATGGGTCTGAAAGGTGGTTCAATAATGTTCTTATGTATTTTTGGTATCCCAAAGAAACCAGGAATAATGGGGTGAAGTTGCTGGAGAAAATGATAAGTAGTCTGGTTGATACGTTGATCAACCAGATATTCTTCTAGAAGGGAATCTATTCTGTTATAAGCAGTGTGAATCTCATTTAGAGAAACCAAACAATAGGTTTCCTCTTGTGTCAAGATGTTTCTTAAAGCTTTTTTATAATCGTTTTGTTGGAAAATAACCAATCCTCCACCTTTATCTGGTTCCATGAAGCGTAAAGTTTTGTTGTGTTTTAAATTCTCTAATAAATTAGCTTCTTCTAATTTCAAATTATAGTTCTGCCAAAAACCGTTGGTGTTTTTATCATATGTTTCATATATTTCTTTGGTAACTATGTTTTCGAAAGTATTGAGCAGAGGGTGGAGGGGGGGGGTTGTATACACTCCTTCTAGTGGAAACATTGTCCCCAGAAACCTTGTTGACGACCCCTTTGTTGTGTAAAATTTTGAGATTTAATTTCCTGAGGAACAGTTTTAAATCAATCAAAATTTGAGCCAGGTCTCCTTTAGAACTCTTTATAAACTTGAAACCTTTAGAGAACAAATTGAAATGAGTTTTGTCCAATATCAAGTCAGTGTAGTTGTATATTTTATATCCATGATATTCAAAAACTATTCCATTGTTATGTGTGGTTATAACATCTATCTCTCCCTGTTCCCCCTGTGTCCCCTGTGATTCCAATCCTGTTTTTTGGAGAGGGAATCTATATTGATTGCATTTTGATGCTTGTGGGCTAGACGTTCTGACCTCCGGGGTCCTAAAAAAACTTCATTGGGTTCTTGAAAGGAATCCAATTCATCTAAGGAGCTTGAATGAGCCACAAATGTATCCCTGTGATGATTTTTATCATCAAATAAAACCCTTGCATTTCTCATATTCTGTCTATTACTGGGGGTTATGGTAACTGTTCTCCTGTTGTGCCCCTCCCTAAATCTGGATGGAACAGTTTGGGTGTTAAAATTAGGTAATGGGTAACATTTACCGGTCTCATATTGCCCCTTGTCCCTAAAATATTTCTTTTGTTTCCTTTCAAAAACTTTTTCAACTTTCACATTGATTCTTTCTAAAGTTCTTTCAAAAAATTCCTTATATTGGTCAAACAACAAATCATTAATAATAGAAAAATGTAAATTATTAATTTCTGCCAATAACGTTTTTAAATGCACTTCATTGTATTTGATGAGCTTTAATATTAATGAAAACCCGCATTCATCAAAAAAACTTTGAAATTCTTTAATGATGTGATCAGTATAAGAAATACCAAAAGGGTATTTGTGAAAACGGAGTCCCTGTGGGACTATCTTGTTGTTTAAACATAAATGAAGATAATTGTTTTCAATTTCCAAACATTTAAACTTGTAAAGCAATTTTTCAAATTTGAAAATGCAGTCTTTTAAACTGAAAACGGTATTCTCATTCTCATAGTTCAAGAGGGTCCCATAGCAACAAATGACTGGTGCCAAAGTCATGGCCTTAAGTTAAATGCAAAAAAATGTATTAGCATACAATTCATGAAAAACACAGCCCCTACTGATTACCACATTAGCGGCAAACCCCTAAGCACACAACCTGTTCTGAGAGACCAGGGTGCACAAGTTGACAACAATCTCACGTTTGATCATCATGTAGTGGCAGTGGTCAGAAATGGCTTTTTCTTGGTTCATCTCATAAGTAAAGGGATTGCATCCAGAAAAAAGGAGGTTATTACCTCTCTGCACTCTGCTCTCATTAGGCAATAATTGACTACAACGCCCCATTTGGTATGTACCTCTCCAAACACCTGCACCAACTGGAAAGGCCACAGGAATACCTCACAAAGATGATCCATGGCCTCCAACACCTGTCCTATGCGGACAGACTCAAATAAGTATCACTCTATGCTGTATCATACAGATTGCTCAGGGTGACCTGTGTCTTGCCTACAAGGCAATCTCAGACCCTGCTTTAGTACACATGCTCCATATTCATACTTCTAACTTGTCATGTAGTACCCCATCAAAAGTCTTAAATCTAATATGTGACATTATCAAACCCTCCTGGAGAGACAGGTTTGTCTCCCAGAGGCTGACCCATCTCAGCAATATACTCCCCATACACGTCAAACAAAGTATATCGCTGACCCTCTTCAAGTGCAACCTTGATGAGTGGATGGGCAATCAAAAATCTGTCCCAGGGGTGCCACCTGTGTCCCTCATTGAGAGGGCTGACAGCTGCTGATTGTGTTCCTTTTTCTGTGGCTATACTCTGAGCTAGGCTTGTAAGGGCCTCAGAGCCATTATCCTAATAATCTCCTATGATCCCATGAGCAGGTACACTCAGAAGTGTGAAGTCCATAACCCTGTGTGTGATGTTATGACTTCAACCCCACTCACACCAGAAATACAAATACATAACAGCAATAACTGTGGAAAAAGCCTGTGACTGCACTACAGAAGGACAAAGAGACACATATAAGGGGAAGGAGAACCACTGGCCAGACAAATGGAGAATGTGCACATCAGAACAAATTGTGCAGTAATACAGGTTCCCTGCAGTGTATGCAGTCAGTAAACATCACCCACAACTACACAACACACACCCATATATGTGGGGGGTCCTGAACAAATACAAACCCAAACAAAGGACACCTCAGAGCCAAAAACACATGAGAACTCCACAAACCTCCACATCACATGTCATGCATAGTCCACACACCACTGTCAGGCAACCACTAAGGCCCAACCATAAACCCAACATATTACTCATAGGAGACACCAATGTGAGACACACAGATGTGCCTCTCACCAGGCTGCATCAGGAGACAGTAATGGTTACTTGTTTGTCGGGTGCCATCATCCACCATATCACACATGCACTGAAGTCTCTCCACAACAGGTACTGTTATGAGTCTGTCCCAGTCCATGTTGGTGTGAATGACTTCAGACGTAGCTCCCTGGACTATAGGAAGATAAACATGATTGAGCATTCTGAATATGTGTCCCATGCAGGTATGTCCCTAGGCTTAAGCACCATTCTAATGTCACCCAGAATGATGCCTCAATACAAACAGAAAATGATTGGCATTAACAAGAGGCTGACTTTCTGGTGTCATCCCAGGGGGATCCAGTGCCTTACATCCTGAGAAAATATGATCAAAAGACCACACTGCTTTGCTAGAGATGGCCTGCATCTGTCTCAGTTGAGCTTCAGGCTTCTGGAAAAGCCCCTTGCCACCCCCATAGTGGCTGCTTTAGGGAAAGTCATGAGGTCAATATTACCAAGATGAAACTCAAAATGCAAATTAAAGGTCATGCTGCTAAATGTTGAGTCCAAACATGAAAATGCACTCACTGCAAGCATTCATAACCCTGGAAGATACTGACATTTGTGCACTCACAAAAACCTGGGCCACAGCTGCGGAGAGCAACCCATCCTTACCTGGTCAGTCATCCTATCACACAGCCAGACCCCAAAATGTGGACAGCAAAGTCAAAGGAGGTGGAGTATAAATATATATTAAACAGAAACACACCTCCAGGCTAGTCAAACAGTCTGAAACACATGAGACACTCCAAGTGCAGTTAACCATTGACAAGAACCCTATTCAAATTATAGGTTGGTACAGGCCAACATATTTGATTCAGGATGACCACCCCACCTATCTGGCCTTCTGCAAATCTATCAAGATCCAACCCTTTACCCAAATCCTGGCTGACTTTATTTACCCAACCATATATTGGAAAAAACAACCATGCCAGAATAGAAATGCACAGACATTCCACCATCTTATCAATGCTAAATCCTTAGGACAGCTACTTAGTACCCCCACAAGATGTGATACACATGTCGGACTTGGCAGTAACCAACATAATTACCATCGTAGCACCCCTACAGTATCATCCTCCCTGGCAAGATCCGAGAAAAAGGCAGTCATGTTCGATATCACCATCTCTACTGCCCCCCCTCTAGCCATGATAAAATGAAAATGTCTCCCAAGCTGATCACAACCACCTGAAGGATGGTATAAACAGCTGCACAGCTCCGTCCCCCACTGGAGGAACAGGCACCAATGTTCAAATGTACACTAAAGTACTATACCAGTATATATATATATATATATATATATATATATATATATATATATGTATATATAGATAGGTAGATATAGATTCATTTCAGAAGTTCAAAATACTGAAATCTCAAATTTCAGTATCTCGAGCCCAAGAAATCGAATCCACAAAACAACGAAAAGTAAAAAACGCAAAATTCAAAACCTCGAATACCGGAAGTTTTGAATTTTGCAGTTTTACTACACACACACACACACACACACACACACACACACACACACACACGCACACACCATCCACCACACAAACACACACAATCACTGTACTATATGAAAGCAGGGGGCATGCCCCCCTGCACCCCCCACACCCCCCTACTTAAATATTCTCACTCTGAGGTCACACTACATACAAACACACACAAAACACAACAACACAAGCTACTTTCTCTTCGCACACACACACCACAGCAACCAAACACACTGACACACACCACAGCCCCTACCCAAATCCCTTAACACACACACACACACACACACACACACACACGCAAACTTACCTGAATACATGACCATAGCAGAACTTTAGAAGTGCGAAATTCAAAACCTCCGGTATTCGAGGTTTTGAATTTCGCGCTCCTAAACTTTCACTATTATGTGGATTCGGCTTCTTGGGCTGGAAATACTGAAATTCGACATTTCAGTATTTCGAGCTTCTGAAGGGAACCCATATAAGTATATATATATATATATATATATATATATATATCTTTATATAAAATCAGGAATACCTGACAGGACAACATCATCCTCTGCAAGGAAGAGTAAACCTGTCTGTAAACATCTGCAATAAAGGAACTATGTAGCAAAAGGATAACATTGCTGTCCAGGACCAAGAAGGAGTAGGTGCACAATTGGAAGCAATCTCTCCTTAGCCTAAACAAGCAAATAAGAGTACCAGTGAAATCCTCTAAAGGCAACTCTGAGTCCAAATTGCCCACATCTAAAACAGACAATCATAAGCCCTTCTTCACATATGTCTGCAGTCTCAAAGGAAGCTCCCAGATCTGTTCAGTACTGGTGGGCAAGGACACCACATACACAAATAAATGCTGTAGACCTAGCCAATCTACTGGCTGACAGATCCAGTGGAAATGTCTCCCCTCTGTCCCCCATCAGTAAATCAGGACATCCCCAGTACCTGCCCACCCACCCCTTATCACTAAGGAACATGGAATCACTGCCCTTTCAAAGCCAAAAAGACAACCTCTGTGGACCTGAATACATCCCAGGCTGCATCCTACATGAACTTTGGCATGAACTGGCAGCACCATTAGGTACCCTAGTCAACCAAAGCCTGAGTACTGGCTTTGCCCCAGCTGAGTAGAGGACAACCACTTTCATTCTCTTACACAAAGGTGGAGTGCTCACCGATCCAGGAAATTAAAGACCCATCAGCCTAACTATCCTAATCTGCAAGGCTATGTGATGGATTATCATGGACCACATCAACAGGGACATTGGCACACTCCAAATACTCAACCCCACATAGTCTGCCTTTGTCAAGGGGAGACATGTCTGTTAAATCTGGTTGACTTTCCTGAGACAGCCAACAAAGGCATGGACGAGGTAAAGACAGTGCACACCACCCACCTTGACTTGGTCAAAGCCTTACACACTATTCCCCACTTGGCCATTGTACATAAACTCTTGTCACCTGGGCATCAATGCATATGTTACCATATGGGTAGCAAACTGGCTCATTGATAGAACTTACTGAATCATAATAGGGGTAGCCAACTCAAGCAGTACACCTGTAACGTGCAGCATACCCTAGGGATCCATCTTGGGGCCTCTGCGATACAGGATATACGTCCCTGAGATCCAGGACAAAAACACTGGCCTATGGCTGACCAAGTTTGCAGATGACTGCAAGCTGGGAACAGTCATCAATTCCCAAAGTGATGTGGACATCCTCCATGACAGTCTCACAAAAACAAATGACTGCTGCCAGAAACATGGCCTCAAGCTGAATGCCAGAAAAAGTATCATCATCCCCATCAGGGAGACTGATGTCTCCACATATTATCACATTAACAACAATGTCCTATATACACAATCAGTAGTGAAGCATTTGGCCACCCAGGTTGATAGCAACCTGACTTCTGAGCACCATGTTGCTTCCATTGTATGGAAAGCTTTCTAGATGGGCCATCTCAAAAGTAAGCATATCTCATCCAGAGACAAAGGATGAGACCTATGTATCCTACCCTTATAAGGCCAATTATTGTGTATAATGCCCCCTTCAGCATGTACCTCACTAAACAGGTGCAGCAGCTGGAGAGACCACAGAGGTTCCTCACTGGGAGAATCCAGGCTGTCACTTACCTACCCTACACAGATAGGCTTAAAGCAATGTCCCTCTACTCAGTTCCATATAGATGTTTCAGAGGTGACCTCTGCCTGGCATACAAAGCAATCCAGACCCTGCCTTGATGGGACTGCTGCACATCTGGAAGTTAAGCCCCACTCGATCAACCTGTAGATGCAGCATCAACCTTGTCTGTGATATCAATAGGAGTTATTGGTGTGACAGATATGTGTCCCACAGACTCCCACATCTGTGGAATACACTCCCTGTTCACATCAAGTTGAGTACCTCAATACCCCCTGTGACATGCATCCTGGATAACTGCATGGGAAACAGAAAATACAGTCCTGTGATCCCACTTGTGTCCCTGCTGGATAGGAGCTCTGGGTGCTGACATGTCTTAACACAGGCTACACTCTCATCTGCAAGGGTTATAAGGGCTTCAGGGCCAATAGCCAAGTAACCTCATATGAACCTATGAACCTATAAACAAATGTCTGTCAGTGGTTCACCACATTACTCTATACTGCTCTGCCACTGACATACGAGGAAATCACAGTGCTATGTAGAATATACCGCACATATTATGGAAATCTCTGCTCAGTACAATGCACTCTGTACTCACACCAGGATATGACTTTTCAGTTAAGAAGGATACCACACAACCAGGAGATCCCCAGCCAGTATATCACTGAAGTGCTGGACTGTATGAACAGCTTTATCAGCCAATTGGCTGTAGCCACACCTCTCAAATGGCTGGATTTGGCAAGAATGTTTATATTATGACCATAATTTTGGTCTGTTCATCATAAATCTTGTATTTCTCTGGTAAATCACTGTGATGATCTGAGGATTTATGTTAGTAAGTAATGACATACATTTCAGTGTCAGATGTCATATATGTCGGAAACTGTCTGCTACAACAAACCCTGTTACTCTAGCAACTTTCTAAGTTTATAAGAGAAATATTTAAAATATCTCCCTATGTTTGGCCCATTGTTCCCCCAGTTTGTCAGGCTAGCCTCAGATTTCTTGCACTAACAGGTTGAGCGGTATGGCTGTAGCACACAAAACCCTGGACCAAACTCCCAATCTTTCTATGGAAGGTCATACTAGGCATGCTCCTACACTTGAGAATTACACCCCATGTCTAAACCCACATTGGACTATACAACTGTATTGTGCATATATGTCTTTGCATACAGACAGCTATGTACACCTTAACTGTCTTTACCCACACCCATGACACAGGATTACCCTCAGCTATTTGTAGGTGGCCCATATGTGCTATATCTGCATCTGTTGAGTGTGATACACAGATATATATATATATATATATATATATATATATATATATATATATATATATATAGGCAACATATACACATATTTCAAGCATACACACACACAGACATGGGGAAGAGAGCGAGATAGGCAGTGATAGAAAGAGAGAGAGGGAGACACAGACAGAGAGTGAGTCATAGACAGAGACACCCTGAAAGGCATAGAGTGATGTCATTCACCTTAGAAGTATCTTTGGACACTCTTCAACCCTATAAGTGCCGTGGTGCATGCGCTAACTAGGTAACACTATAGTACAAATAGCTAGATAGGTAGGGGTTATAATCTCAATACCAGCAACTGTTATACAGTGTGTGAGTGAGTGAGAACCATATCCTCTGTGTGTGTGTGTGTGTGTGTGTGTGTGTGCCTGTTCCACCCAGTACACTTCCCATTGCCCTACTTTACAAAGCCTGCTGATGTCATTCACCTTTGAAGTACCTTTAGACACTCTTCAGTCCTATAAGCTTAGTGGCATGTGTGATAAGTAGGTAGCACTATAATATGTACAAGTAGATAGGTAAGTGTTTGAATCTTAATAGAGCCAGCTATACTACTGTGTGTGTTTGTATGTGAAGCATATCCCCTAAGGCTGCTGTGTGTGTTGGTTATACCATTTTAAGGCCTGTTGACCCCCTCCCATGGGCCATGGCATTACCTTAAAGAGCCTGTTGATGTCATCTGCCGTACAAGCACATTCACACATTTTCTAACACAAAGGCACTGTGGCGCATGCAGTAGTCATATCAATCTCTATTGTACATAACTAGAGAGGTAGGTCATCTGATAGGAGAAGTGTCAACACTGTGTGCATGTATGTTTCAGTGCATGTCCCCATACAGCAGTGTGTCTGTGTTTCAGATGGTTTTATGTTAAGAGTCTGTGAACCCACCATTGTCTATCCTAACAGCCCCTGCAATTGTTACACACTTGAATAGTTGTGGCAGACACTGCAACACTATAGTAGCTCTGTGGTATTTGTGTTATGTATGTAGCACTATCATTTGTAAAACTAGGCAGGTAGAGGTTCTGCTATCAGCAAGGGCAGGTTGTGTGTGTGTGTGTGTGTGTGTGTGTGTGTGTGTGTGTGTGTGTGTGCATGTATGTATGTATGTACATCCCCTTGCAGCAGTTGGCCTGTGTTATGGCCACCAGCATACCTCTCAACCCCTCACAGAAAGACATCTGGTTAAAGCCATATGGAAAACTGGGGCAAAAACAAACATTGAGCACAACCTTCACATATTGCTGTGACATGCATGGAAAATAGATACCAGAACAGGTTGTGCATTTGAATGCACTTTCCAAAGGGTATGTGCTGATACATGGCAATATCCATCATTAGTCTGCAATATGTTAGTCTGTCATGATTTTCCTACAGTTTGCCAGAAAACCACAATTTTATGACAGATGGAAAGAAAGTATGTGTCAGACATCAGAACAATCTACAGACATATGCAGAGGTCACAGGTATGGCCACCATCTGTACCATCCTGCAGGTTGCGGTCCATGTTTGACAAAGTGTGACCTGTGACAACAAGTAAAAATGTAAAGAGGTCCCAAGAGTGTAGGACAACAAAAATGTCATACAGTCCTGTACTGATTGCATAGAGCAGTTACTGCACATCAGAAGCACCTTAATGTTATGACAAATAGTGTATGCTAAGGTAATGTCACACAAAGAAGGTGTCATAGCACACCAGAGGAAGTCCTGTGTGTTGCACTTGCCAAGGCCATGGTTTGTCTTGCCAACTGTCATGTTACTCCAAGTTGTGTCCCACTCTGTACATTTGATAATGTCGCAAACACATTCTGTGTTGCCTATGTGTGTGCAATATGCAGACACGTGAAGGCCTTGTGATGATCTGGTGCCCCCAATAACCCACATATATATATATATGGGCTTGAATGCTAATTGGCACCACCCACATATGTAGGCACAGCCTAAGGCTGTGTGAACTGTAAGTATTTTTCAGTCTGTCATTGAGCCACAAACTGCTGTTAGCACACTGCATTGGCCCATACAGTGGTATGGAATGCTGCCAAGGTCCTATCTTCAAGCTGAATGCAGACAACAGTGTCAGCATGCCATATGGCAAGGACATGTCCCCAGTATTTCCCACATCAGCACCAACCCCAAAAACACACAGACTGCGATGACAGACCTGGGTACCCAGGATGGCAACATAGTTGCATTCAGGCAACAAGTATTGGCAGTCATCAGGAATTTCTTGTATGTGGTTCACCACATTGGTAAAGGGACTGCTTCCAGCCAAAAGGTGGACATTACCTCTGAATAGTCCTCAGTCAGTACAACAATACATTAGCAGCATGGCCAGTCTGCTATGCACCTATGCAGACATTTGTAGAATCAGTAAAGGCTATGTTAACACCCACAAAGGTCAGCCATGGCCATCAACACCTGTTCCATGCAGACAGCCTGTAATCAGCACTAGTCCACTGGTTACTGGTCAGGTTGTCCACAGGTGTCTGTAGCATGCCAAGATGGCAATGTTGTGCTCAGCCCTTCAACAGCTGCCCTGTGTACAAGAGTATGACTCCATGGGCACTACCAGCACGAGAGGCCTGATTCGCATATGAGATAGCAGACGCACATGCTGGAGAGTCAGGTGTGGCTACCAGAGGCTGCCCTGTGTCAGGAATACACTCTCCAAACATGTCAAACACAGTATGATGCATACCCTAATCAACTGCATCAAGGCTGAGTGGGCGGGAAATCAAAACATCTATCTTTACATGTCTGCATATTGCACACACATAGGCAACACAGGGGTTCTACCGGTGTCCAGAAATGGCAGGGGAAACAGGTGCTTATGGGTGATTCTGTTGCAGATAAAGTAATGGCTAGGCTTGTGAGGGACCCAGGGCCAGTACTCTGGTAACTCCTCTGTATCTATGAACCAGTGGTCCTACAGCAGACCCAGGTGACATGTATGAAGGCTAGCTGGCTGTGTCAAGGGGTATGTATGCAAGGTCACACTGTCTGCCCCCCATTGTCCCTCACACACAGTTGTATGCATACACACCCAGTAAACATGTAGATATACAGCCATACCTTGGTGATGAAAAGGTCACTGTGTTTCCAGTCTGCCATACTCAGCTTTGGTAATGTCAGCAGCCCCACAGGATGCACACACCCAGACACCTGGAACAGTAACAGAATATGATATGTGAGACAACGGTCAGTCAGCTGTACTAACAGCAATAATGTATCATGGAAGAAAGGTACATGCACTTCTATGTGCACCCATGACAATTGCCAGCAGACAGCACCTGACATAGACTAAAATTACTACATTGTACTATAGTCACCCTGTGCATCAGACCCATATTAGCATTTCACTGCATCAATGGTATGGATAACAGGGATGTGGCACAGGTATCATCACATGCACAGGGTGTGGTGTGGGGTTGCCAGAGCCCTAGGTTGGGCTATACAGTTGATATCGTGTGTGTGTGTGTGTGTGTGTGTGTGTGTGTGTGTGTGTGTGTGTGTGTGTCTGGAGGGGTGATGTTCAACTAGGCTATGGAGAGGAGGTGTGTGTGTCTGGTAGTGACCTGCCTGTGATAGTGATGTGTGAGTGTGTGTATGCACACAGTCACGCCATGTGGTTGTCCTACACAGGGTATGTTGGACAGCCATGGACTCTACATGGCAGGATGTGCAGTTCACCATCTCTGGCCATGGACATGGGACCTGGTTCTGCCAGGATTGTCACTGGCATTGCCAGGCACAAGGCCAGATGCAGTACTACTCCCTGATGGTAAATGCTGTCTGCTGGATACATGTCCCTGATGGGACTGGCCAGGACCACATGCCCATGGCCTGCTACGTTGTGGTGTGGACAGCACCCTCCCTTCAGTAGTGCTGGTGGTACTACCACTACAGAAGTGTAAATGTGCATGGCCACGTGGGCTCTCAGCGGATCTTGTTGCTGACCTACGTCCATGTATCTGACGCCCTACTCCTATCACATGCTCAAGCACAGACATTGCACAACATTAGCAAAATGATGTACGGCATCACCAATGACGTTGAGTTTGTCACACATGGCAGGAAGTGTTGCATTCATGACCCTGAGCATCTGTCTGGTGTAGCATTCAGAAAGTGCCTGTGTCTCCATGACTTACCGAAACATGCTTCGGGTGACACCTGCTGTGACACCTCTGACAGGGGCTGGATGGGCAGCAATCCTCCTTTGAGCATCCCCATCAATCTGCCTGTATGGGACATCACCAGATCTCTGGCTATGGCTAGTGTCCACACTCACAGATGCCATAGTCGCCACACTAGCCTGTTGTATGCTATCATCATATGACTGTCCAATATCTGTGGCTACTAGAGACTGGGTATTTGTGGGCATTCTGACCATGTGCAGGGACACTGTTGGTGGAAGTTGGATGTCAACAACTGGTACAGATTCAGCCCCCAACAACCTCACCTATGCCCCACTATGACCACCACCATCATCAGACTCTGATAAGACACTGATATCAGGTTGTGAGGGGGAGATAGCCCAACCTACATGTTCACCTGTGAGTGGAAGAAAACATATGTAAATTACTACCTGCATTATAATGTTTGCTGATATACACACACACACACACACACACACACACACACACACACACACACACACGTGAGGTGGAACAAAGACATTATACAGACCACACTTTCTGAATGGTGACATGCATGACACACATTCGGACCACAACAGATACACTCTGGACAGGCCCTCAACAACATGCAGTGCAGCTATGTCCAGTTAATGTTGCTACTACTATACACCTGTGAGATATGTGAGGAGTGGCAGTATGCGATGGATCTTCACCTAAAACACAGTGCACCTGTGTACACAATACTAATGTACCCCTGTATAGCACAGTGGCAGCAGCTATACAACAATATGTGCCAATATGTTACAGCTCCTACAAATAGGCTCCCATGATGACCAATGTGATGCACTGCAGTTAACCCCACCTCATGTGAACATGCACATATTGCAATATGGCTAAGAGTAACAGTTGTGCGCATGAAAAACTGGCTGCCCTCAACATGCCTATGGAATTGGTGAATCACAGCAAGACAGTTCCACACTCACCGGCTTCAGGTTGCTGTTGCCAAGCCACACCAGAGTGACTTATATAGTTGTGGGGGAGAGGTATTGTCAGCAAACACACATGTGGCATTGGTACAAGATAATATGTGCAACCATGAACATGTACAGTACAAGCTGTAATACTACCCAAATTGCTGACATTCACATTAGGTTTTCACTTTTGTGCATAACAAAACCCCACCCACAAATGCAGTTTGGCTTGCCATATGTATCCAGGTATGCAAAGGCTGCCACTATGAATGCCACAGTATTGACATGATGTCCATTGGGGCCTTACCTGCATTCTCCTCGGCTGCTGAATCTGTGCCACCCACCTCCACAACATATGTAGTGATGGTTTTCTGGGAGGTGATGGCTTCACCAAGGTTTGGAAGGAACTCCTCAGTGGCTGTGAGTGCTTGAGTAGCAGGCCCTCCACCTGTGCCAGCATGATCCCTGGCCACAGCTGCAGCCCTTTGCCATGCATTGTGTACCAGGTCTATTGCATGGTGCCGGACCTGTTTGTAGGTCCTGTTCCGGTGTACCACATTGTTGACTGTTGCTACCAGTTCCTCCCACAGGGCAGTGCATTCCTGCAGGTTTTGCCAGCTTCTTCATAAAAATTACCATGTGATGGAGTCTGAGGGCATCAATGATTGCTGCAGTCTCAGCATCTGTGAAGGGCGGGTTCTATCTGTGGTACATCCCACCTGAAAGACATGAAGAAAGGAACACATCACAGGACCACCTACATTGGCCACCATTATGTACAGACCCTGCAGATCCACTTTTGGTAGCACTATCCATTAGCACCCACATCACACCCCTGCCATCTATCAGTACAGTATGTGTGTGGGTATTGTCAACATACTGGCATTACAGCATGCATTGGTCCCCTGATCCTGATGTTTCATGTTCTGCCCAATGAGGACTATTAATGTGCATAATCCTCAATTCATCATTCACATCCCACAGCACATGCAGCAGCTGGGGACATCACAGAGGTTCCCCACCAGGGAATACCAGGCTATCAAACATCTACTGTATACCTATAGGCCATAAGGCCAACCCTCTATGCGATGTCATACATACTCCTCAGGAGTGACTTCACTGTGGCATGCAAGGCAATCATGGATTCCACATTGGTGGGAATGCTGGATGAGTGCAAGTCATGTTCCACTGTGTTAACACACACACACACACACACACACACACACACACACACACACACACACACACACCTTCAACCTGGTGAGCAACCTGGACTGGCCTTGTTGGCAGCTTACATGTGTGTCACACAGAATCACCCTGTGGTGGAAAGGGCATTCTGTCCACATCAGACAGGGTAGCTACCTAACCTTTGCAGGTGTAACCTGGACAGATAGATGGTTAACAGCACATACACCCTTGGGATACCACCTGTGTGTCTCTTTGATGGGGGACATCAGCTGCTGCCTGGCATACATGGGCTGACATGTGGCCTAGCCATATGGCTGCTCAGGGCCCATAGCCTAGTAATCTGGGATGGTACCAGAACTACCAGAAATGTCCTGACTGCTGTGACAGACTGTGTTGTTTTGTGTCCACACACATCATTGCCATTGACTGCTGGGTGTCCCCTATGGGCAAAATTTTAGTACAATGTCATCCAGCCTACATCCAACAAATAGGTGAGTGCTACTACACAGGTGCATGTGGACGTTCTAGGAACATCTGGGGTACACAATAACAGAAAGCGGTGCATATGTAGGGTGACCTCCTCATAGGTGTCTGACATCTGCAGCACCCAGATGTTTGCAAAATGAGTACATGTGCCTGATAGATGTACACCCCCTGCCAGACAAATGTGTATTCCCGCACACCTGGTGGATAATACATGATGCTTGTCCAAAGAGTTTGGGGAATGTGTCTGTGACATGCCAGACCCCTGGGGACTCAGTAATTGTACAAAAAATGTGTCATCATCCCCTTTGGGAAAAACACGGTTCCCATGAATTACCACATTGATGGTACTTCACTGAACACAGAAGGTGTTATAAGAGATCTGGGAACACAGGTTGACAGCAACCTCTCTTTTGACCACCACATTGCCACTGTGGTCAGAAAGTCCTTTTATGTGGCACATCTCATTACTAAGGGTTTTGCATACAGGAAGAAAGAGGTCATTGTCTCCCTGTACTTTTTCCTCATTAGGCCAATCATTGAGTACAATGCCCCATTTGGCATGTACCTCACTAAACATCTGCAACAACTAGATCGGCCGCAAAAGTACCTCACAAAGAGGATCCTAGGTTTTAAACATTTGTTCTATATGGATAGAATCAAAAAGCTCCAACTATTCTCTGTCTCATATTGCCTACTTAGAGGCAATCTCTGCTTAACTTACAAAGCCATGTCTGACCCAGCTCTGTTAGAAATGCTACATCTAAAGAAATCCCAATCCTGCCACAACACATGCTCCAGAGACCTCAACCTGATTACCACAATCAACAGAACATGCCAGAGGGACAGGTTCATAACCCAGAGACTGACCATGCTATGGAATAGACTTCCCATACATGTCAAGCAGAGCACCTCGCTGGCTCTCTTCAAGAGAAATCTTGATCAGTGGATGGAAAATAGAAAATTCACCCCAGGGATCACTCCAGTGGCTCTACTTGGCAGAGGCACTGGGAACTAAGGTCGGGAGGGTACAATGCCAGGATAATCCTATAGTCTAGGCTTGTAATGGCTCCAGGGCCATTAGCCTAGTACAGACCTATGAACCTATGAATATCTGGTACTGTATTCATTCCCTTACATTGCATGATCAGTATGTATGCACTGCTGCTGAGCCAAAACCAGCATCCCTCTACTACTAGTACCTATAACCTCCTGACCTGCTGCAGGGGCTCACCAGCTATGCTAGCCATAGGTGTCAGCCATTCAGATACAGGTGAGGGTTACACACTGACCAAGTCAGAATATGTCAGCAATGGTCAGGGATACCTGGGCAATCTGTAAAATAATCCTGTATGACATTGGCAGACTGAGACAGACTCAAGGATGGTACATGATGTGAAATGCCAGCTGTATCCACCAGTACGTACTGTCAGTCTGATGTCCCTGCACTGGCCCAGTAATCAAGGAGCCTCAATACTCAGTACTACCACCAGTGAGGGATGTACACAATGGGAGGAAGACAATGACACACATATTAAAGTACAATTACCCTTCAGAGCACACAGAGATCACAATCAGTCTGAGGCTGGTTTCTCCCTCTCTCTCCAAATCCCCAATAAGACTCCCTACTTTCGCACCTATATGGTTAACATCTCAGCAGAGCACCCAAGCCAAATCATCCATCACCCTCTCTGTCTGACCTGTGCTTTGTGTCCCTGCCCAAGTAGCTGACACACACTTTGAGATCTGATTTATGAATCTCACACACACACACACACACACACACACACACACACACACACACACACACACACACACACACACACACACACACACACACACACACAGTCCTGGGAAAGGCTGGCACAGGTTTACCAGCTATGGCCCCTTTTTCCCACACTTAAAGGTAGTTCTAACTGCCACATTCCAGCTCTTTATCAGCTACTGTAAGGCCTTTACCAAAGGATGATGAATCCTACTGTGTGATGTGCCTATTAGCCAACTGGTAAGTGTGATCAAGACTGAGCCTATTGGAGTAGGCTATACAGTGTCATCAAATACACATGCAAGTACTTTAAGAGCTTACTTAGTTCTATACAGATCAGACACAATTACAAGGTTTACCTATATTTAATAACTAATAAAGAAACAAGACAATACTCAATCAATACAGTAACTACAGAGTTCAGACTCACAGGGAATAATTTCAGATAGCATAACAGGACTGAAATAATTACAGCAAACATCTATGTTAATAGGTTCATAGGTTCATAGGATGATACTAGGCTATTGGGACAGAGGCCCTTATAGGCCTAGCCAAAACTTTTGTCCATGTTCCTTCAAAGTCAGCACCTGCTTCTCCTGTCCAACAGGGACACAGGTGGGATCCCTGGGGTGTATGTTCTGTTTCCCATCCAGTCATCCAGGTTCCTCTTAAAGAGGCCAAGAGAGGTACTCTACATGACATGGAGAGGGACTCTATTCCACAGATAGCAAGTCTTTGGGACACAAATCTATCCTGCAAACACATTCTATTCATGCCACAGATCAGGTTAAGGCCTTGCGTGCAGGTTGCATGAGTTTAGTTTGTCTTACTATCTTAAGCAGTAAGCTGTCTTAATATGCAGCAACTCCATCAAGGCTGGGTCAGACATGACCTTGTATGCTAGACACAGGTCACCTCTGAGCAGTCTGTATGAGACTGAGTAGAAGAACAGGGCTATTAGCCTATCTGTATAGGATAGGTGTTTGAGACCCTGGATTTTCCTGGTCAGGAAGCTCTGTGGTCTCTCCAACTGCTGCATGTGCATGGCAAGGTACATGCTGAAGGGGGCATTGTACTCAATAATGGGTCTGATAAGGGAGGAGTACAGGGATGTTATGACCTCCTTTTTCCTGGATGACATACCCTGATTTATGAGGTGGGCCATGTAGATAGCCTTCTGTAAAAGGGAGGCAACATGGTGGTCAAAAGTCAGGTTGCTATCAACTTGGGTACCCATGTCCCTCACGACTGATTACATGCTTAGTACATTGTTATTAATGTCATAAGTAGTGTGGATGGCATTTTCCCCAAAGGGGATAATGATGCATTTCTTGACATTTATTTTGAGGCCATGCTTTTGGCAACAGTCATGAGTTTGGGGTAAGGCCCTCTTGGAGGATGTTCACATCACTAGGGGAATTTAAGACTGCATCCAGATTGCAGTCATTTGCACACTTGGTCAGCCACAGACCACTGGTCATGGCTTGCACCTCAGACAAGTACTGTATATGCCAAATAGTAGAGGCCCCAAGACTGATCCTTGGGATACACCACTCATTATGGGTCTACTACTAGAGATGGCTTCCCCTACTTTTATTGAGTGGGTTCTATCAGTGAGCCAGTTAGCTACCCATCTGGTAACTTACAGGCTGATTCATAGCTGGGAGGGTTTATGTATTATGCCTGAGTGTGGAATAGTGTCAAAGCCTTTGGCTAGGTCAAGGTAGGCACAGTGCACTTTCCACCCCTTGTCCATGGCTTTGGTGACTGTTTTGAAGAAGTCAGCTGTGTTAAACAGCCATGATCTTCCTTTGACAAAACCAAACTGTGTGGGGTGCAGTGTTTTGAGGTTGACAATGTCTTTGTTTATAAGGTCCATGATAACGCATTCCATGGCCTTGCAGATCGGGCAGATCGGGCTAGTTAGGCTGATGGGCCTATAATTGCCTGGCTCAGTGGATGCTCCACCTTTGTGTAGGAGGATGCAGCTGGGATGAAGCCAATTCTCAGGCTATGGTTGAATAGGGTGTTTAATGGAGCTGAGAGCTCATGCCTGAGTTCATGTAGGATACAGGCAGGGATGTTATCGGATTCCATGGATACTTTATTTTTTGCCTTTGAGAGGGCATTAAGGACCTGATCCATGGTGATGAGGGGAGGGTGCAGGTGCTGGGGATGTCCTGGTGTACTGTTGGGGGGGACCGGGGGGGTGATGTTTTCACTGAATCTGTCTGCCAGCAGGTTGGCTATATCTATGCCATTTGTGTATGTGGTGTTATTGACCACCAGTTTAGACTGGATTTGGTTGTTGCCTTTGAGATTACAGACATATGTGAAGAAGGCCTTGTGATTGTCCTTGGTGGATGTGGCCAATTTGGACTTGAAATTAGCCTTACAGGATTTCACCAGTGACCTTATTTGCTTGTTCAAACAAAGGCGAGATTGCTTCAAATTTGGCACTTGCTCCTTCTTGGGCCTGGACAGCAATTACCTCCTTCTATGATAGACTTGGTTTATGGCTGCTGTCCACCAGACAGGTTTACTCTTCCTTGAGGAAGATGATTTGGTCCTGTCAGGTATTGCTGAGGCCATACAGCTATGTAGGTGCTCATATATTTTCTGGTGTAGGCTTGGACATTAGTGCTAGTTCCAACTGAAGGGATGGTAGCTGTGCAGCTCCTTATACCTGCTCTGAGGAGATTGTAGTCAGCTTCAGACATGTTTTTTCATGTGACCCTGATGGGGGTTCAGGGGAGATGGTAGCTTCAAAAGTGATTGCTTTATGGTGGGTGGGATCTTATCAATGAGGATGACAGTGTAGGAATGCTACAGTGGATATTCATGTTGGTTAGGACCAGGTACACAATATTTTCACCTCTCATAGGAGTGTTGACTAGCTGATCCAATGCATTGCCATTGACAAAGTCATGGAATATCTGGCCATCCATGTTTGGGCTAGAATAGATCCTGCACTCTATGGTTGGGTAGTTAAGGTCACCCAGGATCAGGGTAAAGGGTTGAATCTTGATAGATTCAAAATGAATCTTGATAGATTCATAGGGGTCTAGATAGGCAGTTTGGGCATTGTGGGTCAGATTTGGGGCCAGTAGCTAGCTATGGTTTGGATAGGGGTCTTGTAAATAGCTAACTGCACCTGAAATGTCTCCTGTGCATCATACTGTTTGACCAGACTGGATATGTGTATGTCCTTAATATATATTGAAACTCCACCTCCTTTGGCTTTACTACCCACAGTTTGTGGTTTGAATGTATGATAGGATGAGTAACCAGGTATGGCTGGGGTGCTCTCCGCAGCTTTGAACCAGGTTTCTGTGACTGCACAGATGTCAGCATTTTTCATGGTTAAGACTGTTTGCAATGAGTGCAGTTTCCCGTTTATACTCCTAGCATTTAGCAACATGACCATTAATTTGGGTTTTGTTGCACTTGTTATGTTGATGGTTTTAACCTCATCACTTTTCTGCCAGTATTCCCACCTGTACGGTTTAAATAAGGCCATATTCCCACCCTTTGCCATCATTGGACCATTTTCAAAAATGCTGATCAAAGCTGAGTAGTGCACAAACCCACTAAGCTGAGTTGAGCAGTGCTTAAGGTGGCAAATACTGAGAAATGCTTAGCAGTGTGCAAATCCACTTAGCTGAGCTGAATACTACTTAGAATGGGACTTCTTAGCAGTGCTCAAACCGGCTAAGCAGAGCTGAGCACTGCTAAGTATTGCCCAGACAGGTCCTGTTTAAGCATTGCTTAGCTTGACTTAGTGGTGCTTAGCAAAACTGAGCTAAGGGCAAACAAACATCTTAATTTAAAAAGAAGTTAGAATTGAATATTAATTACTCCTTACTGATACGTTACTATTAAGTGTATATATTTTACTTAAGCAATAACCGACAACGTTGGTGTGGTATATTAAGATTTACCCACGGTTGTTGTGGTTTATTCATGAGGGTGAAGCCCGAGTGATTAAATAAAGGTAACCTTGGGTAAATTTTAATATACCACAACCACAGGGACAGTTATTGCTATTATACAATGACATTATTTAAGAGAAAATATTTGCTTTTCTTAAATAAATGCCTTTGTACACCGGTGCTGTGCTGTCCTTCCATGTTTTTCAGTATCATGGTGCTTTTTCTGATGTACTGTGCATGTGTATGGGACTTGTGTTCCCACGCATACCCAGTATATCAGTGTTTTGCAAAGGAAGCAACATAGAAAAGAAGGTCTCCGTTGATCCATATTTACTTTCTAATTTATATTTATATATATATATATATATATATATATATATATATATACAAAAAACGTGAAACAGTTTAGGGGTAGAAAAGAGAATGGGGGAACACAAGACAAATCAGGTACATGTCTTTAGTTTTGAATAACGTACCTGATTTTCATTGTATTTTCTCCATCCTCTCTCTGCTATGTCCGGAGTTTGGATTACATTTTTTTTTTATTTTTGTAAAATATATATATATATATATATATATATATATATATATATATATATATATATATATAAATTTACAGTATATAACAATGGAATAAAGTCGGGAAACGGACCTTTTTCCATTGGTATATGCTACGATTTACAACGGGCATGCTGATTGGACTGAACAATCAGCATGCTCATTTTGGCATAAAAATGACCAGTCATTGTATAATTTACATTACCTTCCCCTATGTGCTTTCATTACATTACCTTGGGGTGTGACTGTACTATATGGGACACTTGTGTTTAAATGGGAGGAGGGTTCACTTTATATCTCCACTGACACTGGGAATTTGGACCAGCTACACTACTCTGGTTAACAAATATTAATTACTGCATCATTAAATAAAATACAAAACAATATAAAACTGCTTTCCCATGTAAAAGCTAAATGGTCTGTCTTGATATTTTAACCATGCACCTGCTACATGCCAAGCCAAGCACTGCTGAGCAAGGCGCCACCCCCTGCCCTGCAAACATGCTTAGCTATGCTTAAACATTCAGGAAAATTAAGAAAAAAAATTAAACATTAATCTAAAGTTAAACTGTTAACCTTCACATTATTAGACAAGTGTCCGGGGACACTTTCTTTCTTGTTTTAGTGCTGTAAACCACTTTTACAATGCAGGGTGTGTGTTGCAGATACTGTGACACTTCCCCTACATGACGTGAGTTCACATTCCTAAGCCTCTCAACTGTACAGATTTTCGCATGATGTCCAGAGTTGTGCCTCATATTCTTGGTCTGTTTGTCATGGGATTGTGTTTCCCTGACAAATCAGTGACAAATCATTAAAGACTGCAGTTAGAAAATATTGAGGGACATTTGAGTTTCACACATCATAATCTTCAGAAAATCCATGCCAATGCAAGACCTGTCATTCTATCAACTTTCTAAGTTTGTAAGGGCAATATTTAGAAACTGTTCTCTAGAATGTCTGATTTTGTATTAGCATGCATTTTCTGAATAATACGAAGTCTGTAACTCAAATGATTTTATTATTTAGGGACTTCAGTTCTCAGTGATTTGCCAGGAAACAGGTAATTTTATGGGGAACAGACCAAAACTATGAGGTAAACATCTGGACATTCTGCGAAAATCTGTACAGTTGAGAGGTATGAAATTTTATTTGTAAAGTGCCGTATGGCACTTTCACAATACAGGGGGGTGGGTCACAGTACCTGTCACACACCCCTTGCATTGATTTCCCTTGCCATTAAGTATTTGAGTGTCCACAGACACTGTTTTGTTTTGTAAAATGCCATACGGCACTTTGTCAGTGCAGGGGGCATGTTACAGATCTGTGGGCACTGTAAAACACCTCCTAGCACTCATTCTGTATCCATGTCCACGGCTCCATCTCAGTAGTGCACCTCCATTAATATGTAAGGCGTGCTGCCAAGAGGGGTATGCGGACACGGACATCATTCACTCCGTGTAGGAATAACACTATTCCTACGTGGAGTTTACTGAATCCTGGGGATACACTTCTTCAATACACCTTTTTTCTGTAACTGATAGTACACGTACTGGTAATACATGGTGCATATAAAGCTCTATGCACTGCAAAGGACTATGATCCCTTCCTATAATAACTACTTATGTGTTCTCAACATGCATTTAAAAATGGTGAGGGGCCTTTCAAAATGGCTGCAAACTGAACAAGTTGACTAGAGCTCCCCCAATGTTAAAATAGAAAGTTTGGACACAAGCCAGCATAAGCTATCCATTTGGGTAAATTTAGTTACCGGTTTGCCACTACACTGCCTGAAAGTCACCAAAGAAGAAATCCAAACAATGTAAGACAAAGTCAAATAGAAAAAGAGAAGGAAAAAAAATCTCTAATGGGAAAGAGCTTTGCAGCTGTTTAGCAAAAAGCTGTTCAGGTTTCAGGTTTTGTACAGGAGATTGTTTCTAGTACTTTAGAGAAAACAATTCAAATGCATTCAGAGTTTTTTAAAATAAGTGAGATACCTAGAAGAATATACAAAGTCAAACGACAAAAGGCTGGAAAGAATAGAAGAAGCTTTAAGTAACTATTCAGATGAGCTGACAAAATACAGCAATCAGAGGCTGAAATGAAGGAAAGACTTGCTACATTTTAGCTTCTGAACAAGAATGCTTTCAAAAACTGGTAGAGCTAGAAGATAAAGCATGCAGAGAAAACATGAGATTTTCTACTGTACCAGAAAAAAATGAAAGAACAGATTGCATTAATTTTGTGAAAGAACAAATAAGCACCTAGTCTGGTATCCCATAGAGGAATTTGTTAATTGAAAGGGCACACTGTATGTATGCTTCAGAGTTGGCCATGAGACTAAAACCAAAATCAATATTAGTAAAGCTGTAGTCAAACCAGTAGAAAGAATTGCTCCTGACAAAATTGTAGCAGAAGGGAAACATATCAAAAACTGGAGAAACCAGAGTTTTGTGGAAAATAATTATTCATGTTACACAAGTCAGAAGAGAAATGCATTTAACCATGTATTTAGATGATGTTAAGAGATAGGTGGTGATTCAAGTTACAATATCCATCTGTTTTTAGTATTTTTCATGAAGGATCAAAGAGATTTTGGGATGGAGAGCAGGCTAAGGAGGAAATAAAAAAAGTTGCCCAACAAAGAGTGAGGCAGCAGTCTGAAGGGGACTCTGCTTCTCTTTCTTCTGACAGTAGAAAAGTTAATAACATGAACTTGCTAATGAAGCATTTCCATTGCTCCAAAGGGAGTGAGCAACAGAAAAAAGCCCAGGAGATTACTAGAAATAAAATCAGAAGTACCTTGGACTTGAATCAGAGACAGGTGTTGGGTGATTGAGATGATGGGGAAGAAGACCAGATTCATGCATAAGACAGAAGAGGTCACTTAAGGTTAATCATTTGTGAACTGAAGGGGTGGAGCTATGAACTAAACCTTCTCTTTAAGGGGTAAAATAAAACAATTCAGAGCTTTACTAGAAAGGCTCACCCAGACTCTGCTACACTTTGCTGTGAAGGAAACGTTACTTTGCTTTTTATTTGTTGTATTTTGTATTGCTTTATAACCTTTTTATATTTTGAATACTGTGATTTGTTTTCTTTACCTTGCGTTTTACTTGACTTCTGCTTTTAACTGCATATTAAAACTTCAAAAGAGACCATAGCTCTGTCTCTTGTGAGGCAGAATTTTTTTCCCCACCCTCACACCCACTTAGTGTCATGTTCTTAAATACCACTGTCTTTCTAGTTGCCTGCCTCTTATGTTAATTTGACCATATATCTCATTTTCTCTCTGCTTTCACTGGCTTGTGTGAGTAAGCACAAAGTTATCATTTTGTAAAATCACTCCCCTTCAACTATTTAAATTTATTGGCCTACCAGAATACAAAAGTGACCACCCCCTTTCAATCTATCTTGCTGTTTTAAAAATAGTGACTCTGCACTAAAACTTAACTTTTTAGACAGGTAAAACTTAAGTTACATACTTTCACATCTAACTTATCTAGTGTACACTGCAGTGTTTAGGATAAACCATTTTTTTAAATCTTACCTTTAAGCATCCCTCTGACTAGCACCTGCTCTAATACCTGCTGGAAAGCACTAGGAAGCCTTACAATGATACAAGCACTCAACTCTTCTTGTTAATAAGGAGAAATTAATCATAGGCACTAAACAACCTATAACTGCAACGTGCCTTGCTAAGGCAAGGGAACAGAGCTCCTGTACTTTACAAAAAAGCACCAAACCAGGCATGTCCAAGGGTCAGCTTCCGGTGATTTCTCCTGTCCACCTGTTGAATCTGGGCATACTGGGGCAATGCAGCAATTGCCTCGTGTACACAGACAGCTCTCTCCTCATACCAGCCAACCCTACAACCTGTGAGAGATGCAGTTACTTAGCCAAACTGGAAGCAAAGCTCTCTCCACCCAAGATTGTACTAGACAGTCAAGAGGAGAAGGTTAACACCCGCACTACACCTCAAGCAACACATAGCCCTTCTAAACCCACACCACCAACACCCACACATAGCAACATTAAATAAACATATACAGAGGCCCTTAACTGTAATCTGCCCAAGCAACAAGGACCACTGAAGTTGAAATGTAAACAAACACCAATCACAACCAAAGTGGCACATAGTTCACAACACCAGTGTGCCACCCAGCAACAGCCCCTAAGGCAAGACAATGTGCATAACACTTTGGTAATAGGTGACACTATAGTCAGGCACACTGATGTCCCACTCACCGGGCTGAACAAGGAGAAAATTACAATCAGCTGCCTGTCGGGTGCCAGGATCCACTGCAAAATGCATGCACTCACGTCACTCCACAACAAATACAAATATGACTCTGTCATTGTCCATGTTGGAGTGAATGACATGAGATGTACCTCCCTGGACTACATGCAAAGAGACATGGAAGAGCTCTCAGATCATGTGGCCCAGCCAGGTATGACCTTAGCCCTGAGTAGCATCCTGCCTTCACCCAGAATGATACCACAATATAAAGACAAAATGACTGACTTCAACAATTGGCTAAGCTTCTGGTGTCATTCAAAGGGGATCCAGTATCTGTCTGCCTGGGATGACATGATTTACAGATCACAATGCTTTGCCACAGATGGTCTGCACCTGTCACCCCTGGGATTCAGGTTACTGGCTAAGGCTCTTGCCACCCCTATAGTGCCTTTTTTAGGCAAAGTTCAAAGGACAAAACCACCACAGTAACAGGAGCAAGCATGCAAATTCTGAAGGTAATGCTACTCAATGCTAGAAGTCTAAACCTCAAAAATGCACTCTCTCGTGGCACTCCTACAAATGGAGAACATTGATATCTGTGCAGTAACTGAGACCTGGTTCAAGGCTTCAGAGAGCACCCCTGCAATACCAGACTACAACTCTTACCACACTTTTCGGCCACCAAACCAGGACGGAAACACTAAAGGTGGAGGAGTGTCCATATTCACCAAGGATATTCACACCACCAGGCTAGTTGCCCAACACAATGCATCTGAAATTCTCCAAGTGCAACTAACATTAGGTAAGACTGCAATCCAAATTGTAGCTTGCTACAGATCCCCCACCATGCCCCAAGATTATCACTACACCTTTCTAAACATACTGGAAATATTAAGATACAACCAAACACCCTAATACTGGGTGATTTCAACTACACTGCCATTAACTGGGAAAACTACTCATGTACCAACACCTTTGCCCAACGGTTCTTGGAATTCATAAATTCCAATGCCTTGGATCAACTAATCCATAGTCCCACCAGGGGCTCCAGTATCCTAGACCTGGTCATTACCAACATGGGAAATTGATGCTCCACACCTATGGTCACCCCCTCGTTGGTCAGGTCTGACCATAAGCTAATCACCCTTAACATTCACATCCCGTCACCCGTTAGTAAGGAAATCTACATAAAAACCTTCTCCAAAGCCAACTTCAAGCTACTCAAGTCAGAAGTGACAAACTTCATGACACCCATGCAGATGGGAACTGAAAGTTTGACTGCTGAAACCTACACTAAGGCACTGTATGAACACATCCACTTATGCATGAATCGTGCCATCCAAAATAGAATGAAGATGCTCTCCTCCAAAAAAAGGAAGCCAATCTAGTGATCCCCTGAAATAAACAAACTTTACAACAAAAGGAAGAAACTGTTGCAGAAAAGAGGAAAATCCCAGGATGCAAAAAACTCCCTTACCAGCCTCAGTAAGAAGCTGAGATCCCTCATAAAATCCTCTAACGCTAGTTACGAAAATAAAATTGTCAAAGATTCCAAAGACAACCACAAGGCATTCTATAGCTATGTCAAGAATCTAAATGGCAAAGCTCAGATCTGCTCTGAGCTACAACAGAATGGCATTAAATATATTGATCCCAAGGATATTGCCAATATCCTGGCAGATCAATTCAGTGCCAACTTCACCCCCCTCTCACCCCCTAAACAGCCCATCTCAATACCAAAATATTGCCAAATTCCGGTAATAGCGGCCACACAGGTAAAAAAACGCACTCTCCAAAGCTAAGAATATAGCATCCATGGGACCAGATGACATCCCAGGCTGTGTACTACATGAACTACAAAATGAACTGGCACCTCACCTAAGAGTCATGTTTAATCATAGCCTCACCTCAGGCTTCATGCCCACTGAGTGGCACACAGCTACAGTTATCCCACTCCACAAGGGGGGATCCACCTTGGATCCCAGGAACTACCGCACCATCAGTTTGACTAGCCTGATCTGCAAGACCATGGAATGTATTATCATGGAACTTATAAACAAAGACATTGGCAACCTTCAAACACTGGATCCCACCCAGTTTGTGTTTGTGAAGGGCCAATCTTGTCTCCTGAACCTGATTGACTTCTTTGAATCAGTCTCCAGAGCTGTGGACGAGGGTAAGACAATCCACACAGCCTATCTGGACCTTGCCAAGGCCTTTGACAACATCCCCACTCTGGAATCATAGATAGACTTACTAAGCTGGACATTAATCCCTGCGTCACTCAATGGGTTGCCAACTGGCTTACTGACAGAACCCACAGTGTAAAAGTAGCCGACTCCAAATCCAGCTCCAAATAAGTGACAAGTAGAGTAACTCAGGGTTCAGTCCTGGGACCGCTCTTGTTTGACATCTACTTCTCTGAAGTACAGGCAAACACTAAGGGACTCTGGCTAACAAAGTTCGCAAATGACTGCAAACTGGGAGCCATTATTGAATCCCCAAATGATGTGGATACTCTACAAAAGGGCCTTACAGAAGCAGATGATTGGTGCCAGAGCCATGGGCTCAAGCTCAATGCCAAGAAATGTATAGTTATCCCCTTTGAGAAAAAACATGTACCCATGAATTACCACATAGGTGGCAGTACACTAAACACCAAAAGTGTGATAAGAGACTTAGGGACACAGGTGGACAGTAGTCTCACCTTCAATAGCTACATTGCCACAACAGTCAAGAAATCCTTCTATGTGGCATACCTCATCACTAAGGACTTTTCATCCAGAAAAAAGGAGGTCATTGTCCCACTGTACACATCCCTCATTAGACCCATTATAGAATACAATGCCCCATTTGGTATGTACTTCTCAAGACATCTGCAACAACTGGAAAAGCCGCAGAAATATCTCACTAAAAGAATCACAGGCTTAAAGCAGATGCCCTACGCTGACCGCCTTAAAAAACTCCAGCTATACTCTGTCGCATATCGTCTACTCAGAGGTGATCTCTGCTTAACATACAAGGCCATGTCAAACCCAGAGCTGTTGGACATGCTCCACTTAAAGAAATCCCAATCCCTCAGAGCCACACACTCCAGGGATCTAAACCTTGTCATCACAATAAACAAAACATGCTGGAGGGATAGGTTCTTGACCCAGAGACTCTCCAGACTCTGGAATAGATTGCCCATACATGTCAAGCAAAGCACCTCTTTGGCCCTCTTCAAAAGGAACCTTGACGATTGGATGGGAGAAAGGAAATTCATCCCGGAAATCACATCAGTCGCCCTGCTAGACAGGGGTCCAGGGAAATAAATAGTATGAGAAGAAATAGCCAGGGAATTGTCGTGGCTAGGCTTGTATAGGCCCTAGGGACGATAGCCTAGTACCAACCTATGAACCTATGAACCTATAATGTAAGTAGGATATAAATGGAAAAAATATATAGTGTTGCTTCCATAAGATGCGGTTTGGACATAAAAACAGTGCTTTTGCAAGAAGTGGCTAAAAAGGACTGGACGTTTGTTGAATGTGTTAAACTGGTGAGGATACTAAAGTACATTGTCATAAATATTTAAAGAACAATGAAAGGCGTGAAGATGTAACTGTAAGTAATGAAAACATAACAAACAATACTTAACGAAATGTAGTAGAGCAGGATGAGGCCAAGTGGATATTTGGTCTGCAGGTTAATTATTGCATTCCCTAACAGGAGATGATAACAAAGTACAGGCAAAGAAAAAGGAATAGGTGAGTGCTAAAGGAAACACCAGTGTTGGTTGTGTTTTCAGTTCAGTGTAGAGCAGAAGCTGCTGTTAAAACAAATAATTAGTACATCATATGTAAATACTTCTTGATAACTACAAGAAACAATCAGAAAAGATTAGGAAAGATGGGGAAGACAGAACAAAAGAAAATATACAAAGTGATAGTGGGAGAACATCTGCAAAGTCCAGAATATTTAGGATTTTTGCATGGAAGTGTTGGCATAAATATTTTTATATTTCAAGCAGACTTCAGCAAATTTTTCCCATAGGTAGATAGCAGTTGCTGGAGGTATGTTAGGAAAGATAGAGGTAATTAGGAACATGTTTTCTAGGAATGAGTTATCAGATTTTAGGGGCGGCCATGGTGGTGCAGCGGTTAGCATTGCTGCCTCACAGCAAAAGGTTCTCTGGTTCGATCCTTGGCTGGGGTGCCTTCTGTGCAGAGTCTGCATGTCCTCCTTGTGGTCACGTGAGTTTTCTCCAGGTGCTCCGGTTTCCTCCCACATCCCAAAGACATGCTGTAGGTGGATTGGACAATCTAAATTGTCCCTAGGTGTGAGTGCATGGGTTTCTGTGCCTTCTGTGGAAGGTTGGGTTCTGGGCGG